>NC_092177.1:18867250-19215167 GCF_045791955.1 Oncorhynchus clarkii lewisi
AGCCGGCCGCGACCGGGAGGCCCGTGGGGCGGCGCACAATTGGCCCAGCGTCGTCCGAGTTAGGCTGGCAGGGATATCCTTGTCTCATCGTTCACTAGCGACTCCTGTGGTGGGCCGGGCGCAGTGCATGCTGACCAGGTCGCTAGGTGTACGGTGTTTCCTCCGACACATTCGTGCGGCTGGCTTCCGGGCTGGATGTGCGTTGTGTCAAGAAGTTGGGTTGTGTTTCGGGGGACGCATGACTCTCGACCTTCGCCTCTCCCTTGTCCGTAAGGGAGTTGCAGCGATGAGACAAAACATCTCATCGAATACTACCAATATACTACCAATTGGATACCACGAAATTGGGGAGAAAAAGGGGGGGAAAAAGATTGAACTCTTTGTCCTGACAGCCAAGTGTCACGTCTGGAGGAAACCTGGCACCATCCCTACGGTAAAGCATGGCGGTGACAGCATCATGCTGTGGGGATGTTTTTCAGCGACTAGTCAGGATCAAGGGAAAGATAAACGGAGTACAGCGAGATCCTTGATGAAAACCTGCTTCAGAGTGCTCAGGACTGGGGCGAAGGTTCACCTTCCAACAGGACAATGCAGCAGTTGCTTCAGGACAAGTCTCTGAATGTCCTTGAGTTGCCCAGCCAGAGCCCGTGCTTCAACAACGTAACGTAACAAATTCTGGAAAAAGTCAAGGGGTCTGAATATTTTCCGAATGCACCGTAAGTGCAACTCTCACTCAAATTGAAACGGATCCTTTTTATTGATTTATTTCTATTAAAAACATGAATGTATAACAGACATGGGGATGTGTCTGGCAAGGAACCACTGTTACCTTCTATCTGCATGGCCCCCTAGCTGATAGGCATCTATTAACTGAATCCAGGTCACAGCACTAATGTAATCAGCTGAGTTATCTGAGCACCACAGGACTATGTTAGCCTGCATCACGTTCTATCTCACTACTGTCTATAATACTACAGTACCTTTACATTGAGTCATACTTCATGCTTGGTGCATGTGGTTCCCACATGTGATCATACCATCTTGATGTCTGGTTCTGTAGATTGTTCAGGTCCATCTGGGAAGTGGCCTGTAAACAAAACACAGGTGACTACGCCAAATAGGGTTTACTGTTTTCAAATCCTGCTGAGGAAATGGATTTTGCACTTTCACAAAATGAAATTTAACCGCATTGTGTCAGTGCCAAAGGCCTATATATCAAAGTAACATTTGAGAGGGTAAAGTTCCCTGTAAAAAGCGCTACCCATGCTGGAAAACAAATCTCTCTTATTTTGGAGAGGCCCTGTAAATCATGTTCTTTATACCTCCGGCCGAAGTCAGACGACTCCCACGGTGGGAGAGGTGGATGATTGAAATACCAGCGGGCTCTCACTTAGTGGGTCAATAGAGGAGAACCTGTGTTCAACGGGAGAAACAGAGCCTGAGAGAGCAACCTGGTCTCAGAGCATTTTGCATAATTCCACTCCATTCAGTGCGGATTTTCAAAATGTACAATATTTTACGAATTTGCAAAACGTACGATATGTTACGAATTCCAATTTGTTGTGGCTAACGTTAGCTAGGTGACTAATGCTAAGATTAGCTAGCTGGCTAACGTTAGCTAGGCTAGGATTTAGGATTAAGGTTAGGTGTTGGGTTAAATAGTTAATTGAGTTTTGGCACTGATCTAGCTATGTATTCAGTATCCTACATTATTATAACCTTAATTTCTATTCCTAAATTAAATGTGTTGGTGCATGAAAATCAGAAAATCAGACCTGTCTCTATGTATCTCTAATTCTTCTCCCACTTGTACGTCTGTGAGAATCCCCTCTCATCCTCCCATGATGTATGTCTCTCTCCAGCCTGGTCTCGTAGACTAGACGTAACATAGTTAACATCAATCCAGTACACTCAAATTAGTATGATATGTTAGGTTTGGTATGGTTACATAAGACAGAAGGTTTACTTAAGGCAAATTGAAAGGAGGGTGGTTGGTCGGGGTAGAAGGGTAGGTGTATAATGCAAACATCTAGCAACCCATAGGTCGAATCTCATCAGGACCAACTTTAGTATATTAGCTAATTAGCACATTTTCAACTACTTACTACTTTGCAACTACTTAGCATGTTATCTAACCCTTCCCCTAACCCTTTTATATCCCTAACCCTAATAAATCTTTGACATTGGCTCAATTAATGCAAAAAGCTTGAAGAAACTTAATGACAAACTTGATCTTAGAACTGCTGTTCTAAATACCCAGAGCAACACTGGAACAGATGCTTATTCAAACATAGATTGAAAAGAATATGTGTAGGCACAGTAGAGCTTTCACAGACGTCGAGAGTCTCATTAAGCAAGCTGTATAAGATTTTACAACTTTGGCAGATGTCTCCGATAAAAGGGTCCAACATGTATAGCATATCCCCACATTGGCATATATCCCACCTGCTGCCTGTCTGCAGCTTCCATTACCGTCAAGCTATGGTTTGATATTTTGATGGAAGTGACATAACAAGGAAATTACACTCGGAAATTGGAGGTGATTATTGCCTAACAAGCGCTAAGGGCAATGTTTGGTGCCGTAGAGAAAATGAGAAAAGTGCCAGAGAAGTCAGCCAATATTTTGTCCAGGTGTGGTTGTGGGGAGACCCCTCTAAACGTTTCTCCACCACTCTCACAGTCAGAGGGCCATGGCACCGTGTTTATGGCTGCAACAACACTTTGTTTGTATCCTCTCCTTTCTTTCAGTAGACATGTAATGTGCCTCTGCCACTCCTGACCTACACCTGCAGTCATGCTCCTGACCTACACCTGCAGTCATGCTCCTGACCTACACCTGCAGTCATGCTCCTGACCTACACCTGCAGTCATGCTCCTGACCTACATCTGCAGTCATGCTCCTGATCTACACCTGCAGTCATGCTCCTGACCTACACCTGCAGTCATGCTCCTGACCTACATCTGCAGTCATGCTCCTGATCTACACCTGCAGTCATGCTCCTGATCTACACCTGCAGTCATGCTCCTGATCTACACCTGCAGTCATGCTCCTGATCTACACCTGCAGTCATGCTCCTGATCTACACCTGCAGTCATGCTCCTGATCTACACCTGCAGTCATGCTCCTGATCTACACCTGCAGTCATGCTCCTGATCTACACCTGCAGTCATGCTCCTGATCTACACCTGCAGTCATGCTCCTGATCTACACCTGCAGTCATGCTCCTGACCTACACCTGCAGTCATGCTCCTGACCTACACCTGCAGTCATGCTCCTGACCTACACCTGCAGTCATGCTCCTGATCTACACCTGCAGTCATGCTCCTGACCTACACCTGCAGTCATGCTCCTGACCTACACCTGCAGTTATGCTCCTGACCTACACCTGAAGTCATGCTCCTGACCTACACCTGCAGTCATGCTCCTGACCTACACCTGCAGTCATGTTCCTGACCTACACCTGCAGTTATGCTCCTGACCTACACCTGCAGTCATGCTCCTGACCTACACCTGCAGTCATGCTCCTGACCTACACCTGCAGTCATGCTCCTGACCTACACCTGCAGTCATGCTCCTGACCTACACCTGCAGTCATGCTCCTGACCTACACCTGCAGTTATGCTCCTGACCTACACCTGCAGTCATGCTCCTGACCTACACCTGCAGTCATGCTCCTGACCTACACCTGCAGTCATGCTCCTGACCTACACCTGCAGTCATGCTCCTGACCTACACCTGCAGTTATGCTCCTGACCTACACCTGCAGTTATGCTCCTGACCTACACCTGCAGTCATGCTCCTGACCTACACCTGCAGTCATGCTCCTGACCTACACCTGCAGTCATGCTCCTGACCTACACCTGCAGTTATGCTCCTGACCTACACCTGCAGTCATGCTCCTGACCTACACCTGCAGTTATGCTCCTGACCTACACCTGCAGTCATGCCATGTTTTGACTGGTATTTATTACGTCCAAACATAATAAGGTTACAGATGTTTCATCAGTTTTACAGAGTTTTAGAAGACAATGCACATTACCTTGAGCCCTTACCATCATTAAATACAGTGTGCATATGGTACAATCAAATATCAACACATTGAATATTGATAATCAGTTAAATTAGATAATTGACAATCAATTAACTTACCTCACTCACATTGATGTGAAATAAATTGCTTGCTTGCAAGATTTTACGACAGAATGTAGACTGCATGTGCACTTCTGATTGAACTTCTGGAACTTAATCAACATAATCTCACAAATAGCCCTAGTCTCGGCAATAAAGAGCAAGGAGTGGGAGTGGGCGGCCAGCAGTGGCAGCAGCAGCGGCAGAAGGAGCAGTGGAGGTGAAACATGAGCATGTGAAAGCAATTACAGCAGCAGGCTGGAGCTGTTAGCCTGAATGTGGGCTAGAAGGGGTGCCGGCTCAGGCTGTCTCTCCATCCCTATCCCATCGCCAAGTTGTCAGCCGGCCAAGCCACTTCCCCACAACTCTGCTGGCCTAAAAATCAAGAGGCCCTGCACAGGCAGGCGTGGTCCCTCCTCCAGCTCCACTCACACTGTAGACTAGACCCTTTTAGGAAAAAACTATAAGCCCTTGTTTCCAACTATGATCTATTAACTCACCCTGGGAGGACTGGGAGGGAGGGAGAGAGGGAGGGAGGGAAGGAAGGAAAAAAGGAGGGAAGGAGAGAGCGTTAATGTGGAGCATGCATCAGTGAAGCTGGGAGGGGTCAGGGCAGGGGTTATTGATATTGTTTAACTGAGGAGACCTCTGGAAGGCATAAATAGCTGAGGGAAGCGTTCAGGTCTCGCAGTCCCTCCTCAAGACAGCCCAGGCACAGGTTTCACTCCTCAACTTCAACGATAACCACATCTGTATCTGCAAACTCAGTAAGTACCCACTCCTCTGTCATCTCAAGCCCTGCCTTAATGAATGTCAAGTGGACCTTTGTGTAGAGCGGATCTGACAAGCATGCGTGCAATGAGTACTGTAGGTGTTATGTGTGGAAAGCAAAAGCTATTTGTCACTCATCTAAATGTTGTGAACAAGTGTTCTATGAATGCATGATGTTCCTAATGGCATAAGCTTATTTATATTCATGAATGCGTACACGTGAATTGTCAGACTTAATGTCGCCGCTGTTACATTCCTAGGCTTTCATTGTCAGTAGGTTAGCTGTGAATGTTCATACTCATATAGCCTAATGCCTACAGGTACATTTCAAACGCAATAATAATGAATTATTATCATAATATTACATATTATCGTGTATAGACTGTAAACACCTTAGAATTCTATCAGTGCAGATATTAATATAAACATCTACGTTGATGTTAAGCCTGCATCTGACCTGCTTCTGTTTCCCATTTCACTTTCACACTCATTGTTGCACTGTGTTTAGGCTAAGCGAGTGTTTGTGTCTGGAACTGTGGAAATGTTTTAAGGCCAAAATTCTTTCCTCCTCAGTCATATGGACCACGTACTTTAAACCAACACAGAAGGAATGTGGTTGGTTGCCCAGTCAAGTGGCGCAGAACCTGAAATGCCCCTCATTCCCCTATCTCTTTTCCAGCTCAGTAACAAGCATGGAAAGAGACATGAACGTGAGCAGCACTAGCAGTGTGGTGCACTGGCTAGCCAGCCTGACCCTAACCCTGCTTGGGAGTGTCCACCCCATGCCTGTGACCATAGACCCGGTGTGCACAGCAGACACCACTGCCAAGTACAGCCTGACATTTACAGGGATGTGGAGCCAAACCTCCTTCCCTAAGCAGTACCCAATCTACCGCCCCCCTGCCCAGTGGTCCCCTCTCATTGGTAAGTGAAATACTTTTTTGGGCGGAAGGCAACCTAGCAGTTAAGAGCGTTGGGCTAGTAACCGAAAGGTCGCTGGTTCAAATCCTCGAGCTGACTAGGTGAGAAATCTGTCGATGTGCCCTTGAGTAAAGCATTTAACCCTAATTG
Source organism: Oncorhynchus clarkii lewisi (assembly GCF_045791955.1). Classification (NCBI taxonomy): domain Eukaryota; kingdom Metazoa; phylum Chordata; class Actinopteri; order Salmoniformes; family Salmonidae; genus Oncorhynchus; species Oncorhynchus clarkii. Next base: position 18,873,222 of record NC_092177.1, read on the forward strand.
ATATTTTAAGTCACTTTGGATAAAAGCGTCTGCTTAATGACAAAAAATATCAAATAAAATGTACTGTTATTAGCCTGTGATCTGACTCCCTTTGTTTATACTGTAATAGTAAACATATACTGTAGATTCCTATATTCATGAATAAAACATAGACATCAGGTAAATACTATAGACATCTGGTATATGTATTTGTAGCCATGCATGGCAGATTTCCACATTTTCCCTATAATTAAAAACTCTTTGAGCACCTGGAAAAGCGGTATATGCATCCAATCCATTCCTATTAGTTTACGGTGTGCCTGAAAAGCAGACATTTTAAATGCATTCTGAGCTGCTAGTTAAGAGCTACACAAACTGGGGGAAACAATCCATGTAATTCTTCCATTCCAGGGGTGACCCACAGTTCAGACTATCATATCTGGCAGCGGAATGAGTTTGCAAGCAACGGGGTGAGGGAGTTCTCTGAGAAGGGCGAGGCCTGGACTCTGATGAAGGAGGTGGAGGCGGCTGGGGAACGCATCCAGAGTGTCTACGGGCTGTTCTCTGCTCCAGCCTTGGTTGGGGGAACGGGCCAGATGACCTCAGAGTTCGAGGTCTTTGCAAGGCACTCTTTCGTAAGTTTCTCAATATCTATCTAAAATACATATCTCAATTTATGTCTATCTTATATACCTCTCTGAATGTCCATCTATCTTATGAATGTGCACCTATTTACTTGAAGAACCTTTCTAAAAGGTATGTCTCTTTGAGACTACGCCAGAAATCAAGTATATTGTCATAGAGAGATAACTATGTAAAACCTACCTATATTCTAAACCTTGTACCAACTTTTAACATAAAAGGTTTTTATGAGTATCCCAGTAGGTATAGATTAGTAGATTAATATATTTGCTGTTCAGTTGCCAACTCTCATTTATATGGCCCAAAGCTAACAACCGTAAAAAAAAATGTATATATATAGTGGGGCAAAAAAGTATTTAGTTAGCCACCAATTGTGCAAGTTCTCCCACTTAAATAGATGAGAGAGGCCTGTAATTTTCATCATAGGTACATTTCAACTATGACAGACAAAATGAGGAAAAGAAATCCAGAAAATCACATTGTAGGATTTTAAATGAATTTATTTGCAAATTATGGTGGAAAATAAGTATTTGGTCAATAACAAAAGTTTATCTTAATACTTTGTTAAATACCCTTTGTTGGCAATGACAGAGGTCAAACGTTTTCTGTAAGTCTTCACAAGGTTTTCACACACTGTTGCTGGTATTTTGGCCCATTCCTCCATGCAGATCTCCTCTAGAGCAGTGATGTTTTGGGGCTGTTGCTGGGCAACACGAACTTTCAACTCCCTCCAAAGATTTTCTATGGGGTTGAGATCTGGAGACTGGCTAGGCCACTCCAGGACCTTGAAATGCTTCTTACGAAGCCCCTCCTTCGTTGCCCGGGCGGTGTGTTTGGGATCATTGTCATGCTGAAAGACCCAGCCACGTTTCATCTTCAATGCCCTTGCTGATGGAAGGAGGTTTTCACTCAAAATCTCACGATACATGGCCCAATTCATTCTTTCCTTTACACGGATCAGTCGTCCTGGTCCCTTTGCAGAAAAACAGCCCCAAAAAGCATGATGTTTCCACCCCCACGCTTCACAGTAGGTATGGTGTTCTTTGGATGCAACTCAGCATTCTTTGTCCTCCATACACGACGAGTTGAGTTTTTACCAAAAAGTTATATTTTGGTTTCATCTGACCATATGACATTCTCCCAATCTTCTTCTGGATCATCCAAATGCTCTCTAGCAAACTTCAGACGGGCCTGGACATGTACTGGCTTAAGCAGGGGGACACGTCTGGCACTGCAGGATTTGAGTCCCTGGCGGCGTAGTGTGTTACTGATGGTAGGCTTTGTTACTTTGGTCCCAGCTCTCTGCAGGTCATTCACTAGGTCCCCCCGTGTGGTTCTGGGATTTTTGCTCACCGTTCATGTGATCATTTTGACCCCACGGGGTGAGATCTTGCGTGGAGCCCCAGATCGAGGGAGATTATCAGTGGTCTTCCATTTCTTAATAATTGCTCCCACAGGTGATTTCTTCAAACCAAGCTGCTTACCTATTGCAGATTCAATCTTCCCAGCCTGGTGCAGGTCTACAATTTTGTTTCTGGTGTCCTTTGACAGCTCTTTGGTCTTGGCCATAGTGGAGTTTGGAGTGTGACTGTTTGTGGTTGTGGACAGGTGTCTTTTATACTGATAACAAGTTCAAACAGGTGCCATTAATACAGGTAACGAGGGGAGGACAGAGGAGCCTCTTAAAGAAGAAGTTACAGGTCTGTGAGAGCCAGAAATCTTGCTTGTTTGTAGGTGACCAAATACTTATTTTCCACCATAATTTGCAAATAAATTCATTAAAAATCCTACAATGTGATTTTCTCATTTCTCATTTTGTCTGTCATAGTTGAAGTGTACCTATGATGAAAATCAAATAGGCCTACGAAACACAACGATCTCAAAGGAGTGTCCCTGTCATGAAAATCTTTGTTACTCATTGATGTTGTTTGCTATCTACGCCAAAGCTTTCATTAGTCATACCTGACATACTTCATCATAACATGTCACAGGATAAGATAGTTGTGCACCAGGGCATCCTACTAATGTTTCTATTCTGGTTAGAGACAGTTTGAGCTGTTCTGTGAAGGGAGTAGTTCACAGTGTTGTATGCGATCTTCAGTTTCTTGGCAATTTCTCGCATGGAATAGCCTTCATTTCTAAGAACAAGAATAGACTGACGAGTTTCAGAAAAAAAGTTATTTGTTTCTGGCCATTTTGAGCCTGTAATCGAACCCACAAATGCTGATGCTCCAGATACTCAACTAGTCTAAAGAAGGCCAGTTTTATTGCTTCTTTAATCAGCACAACAGTTTTCAGCTGTGCTAACATAATTGCAAAATGGTTTTCTAATGATCAATTAGCCTTTTAAAATGATAAACTTGGATTAGCTAATACAACATGCCATTGGAACACAGGAGTGATGGTTGCTGATAATGGGCCTCTGTACACCTATGTACAGTGCCTTGCGAAAGTATTCGGCCCCCTTGAACTTTGCGACCTTTTGCCACATTTCAGGCTTCAAACATAAACATATAAAACTGTATTTTTTTGTGAAGAATCAACAACAAGTGGGACACAATCATGAAGTGGAACGACATTTATTGGATATTTCAAACTTTTTTAACAAATCAAAAACTGAAAAATTGGGCGTGCAAAATTATTCAGCCCCTTTACTTTCAGTGCAGCAAACTCTCTCCAGAAGTTCAGTGAGGATCTCTGAATGATCCAATGTTGACCTAAATGACTAATGATGATAAATACAATCCGCCTGTGTGTAATCAAGTCTCTGTATAAATGCACCTGCACTGTGATAGTCTCAGAGGTCCGTTAAAAGCGCAGAGAGCATCATGAAGAACAAGGAACACACCAGGCAGGTCCGAGATACTGTTGTGAAGAAGTTTAAAGCCGGATTTGGATACAAAAAGATTTCCCAAGCTTTAAACATCCCAATGAGCACTGTGCAAGCGATAATATTGAAATGGAAGGAGTATCAGACCACTGCAAATCTACCAAGACCTGGCCGTCCCTCTAAACTTTCAGCTCATACAAGGAGAAGACTGATCAGAGATGCAGCCAAGAGGCCCATGATCACTCTGGATGAACTGCAGAGATCTACAGCTGAGGTGGGAGACTCTGTCCATAGGACAACAATCAGTCGTATATTGCACAAATCTGGCCTTTATGGAAGAGTGGCAAGAAGAAAGCCATTTCTTAAAGATATCCATAAAAAGTGTAGTTTAAAGTTTGCCACAAGCCACCTGGGAGACACACCAAACATGTGGAAGAAGGTGCTCTGGTCAGATGAAACCAAAATTGAACTTTTTGGCAACAATGCAAAACGTTATGTTTGGCGTAAAAGCAACACAGCTGAACACACCATCCCCACTGTCAAACATGGTGGTGGCAGCATCATGGTTTGGGCCTGCTTTTCTTCAGCAGGGACAGGGAAGATGGTTAAAATTGATGGGAAGATGGATGGAGCCAAATACAGGACCATTCTGGAAGAAAACCTGATGGAGTCTGCAAAAGACCTGAGACTGGGACGGAGATTTGTCTTCCAACAAGACAATGATCCAAAACATAAAGCAAAATCTACAATGGAATGGTTCAAAAATAAACATATCCAGCTGTTAGAATGGCCAAGTCAAAGTCCAGACCTGAATCCAATCGAGAATCTGTGGAAAGAACTGAAAACTGCTGTTCACAAATGCTTTCCATCCAACCTCACTGAGCTCGAGCTGTTTTGCAAGGAGGAATGAGAAAAAAATTCAGTCTCTCGATGTGCAAAACTGATAGAGACATACCCCAAGCGACTTACAGCTGTAATCGCAGCAAAAGGTGGCGCTACAAAGTATTAACTTAAGGGGGCTGAATAATTTTGCACGCCCAATTTTTCAGTTTTTGATTTGTTAAAAAAGTTTGAAATATCCAATAAATGTCATTCCACTTCATGATTGTGTCCCACTTGTTGTTGATTCTTCACAAAAAAATACAGTTTTATATCTTTATGTTTGAAGCCTGAAATGTGGCAAAAGGTCGCAAAGTTCAAGGGGGCCGAATACTTTCGCAAGGCACTGTAGATATTCAATTTGTTAAAATCTGCCGTTTCCAGCTACAATAGTCATTTACAACATTAACAATGTCTACACTGTTTTTCTATTAAATTTGATGTTATTTTAAAACAAGAACATTTCTAAGTGACCCCAAACTTTTGAACGGCATTGTACATATATGTTTTTACACAACATTCAGAGTCTTCATTTGGGATCAGTTTCTTATTATTGGCCTCGGGGTATCCAATAAAAGATGTCAGCAAAAAATAATTATTACTGTTGGAACTGTAGTTGAGGAAAGCTCTGGAAAGATGAGAGTACGGAATAATGAAGAGCAGATTAAGACCACTGATCCTTTGAGTGTCTGCACTAAATTCGAGTTTCCTGTTAGACGGACACCAAGAAACATCCACACATAACCCATCCTACTCCCCCCCTCTCTCGACAGCTATCCTTCATAGTGCGGATAGTTCCCAGCCCAGACTGGTTCCTGGGAGTGGACAGCTTTGACCTGTGTGAGGGAGACCAGTGGAAGGAGAGCGTCACACTGGAGCTGTACCCCTACGACGCAGGCACTGACAGTGGCTTCACCTTCTCCTCTCCCAACTTTGAGACCATTCCTCAGGACAAAGTCACACAGGTAAATCTAAAAGAGACCATGGTTCATCATCATGTCTATACTGTAGGTAACTGATGATGCTATATCAACTTTGGTAATCAATACCAGAAGTGCTGTTGACAACACAACTTGATTTTGTCCTTTCCAGATAACGTCATCATCTCCAAGCCATCCTGCCAACTCTTTCTATTATCCCCGTCTGAAGAATCTGCCACCCATGGGCAAGGTCACCCTCACAAAGACCAAGAACAACCAGATCTTCAGCATACCCATGGAGCCCACCCAGTTCAACCAGACTGGCAATGAGATTGGCAATGAGATTGAGGACTCTCTCATAAGTAAGCAAGAAACATTTAAGAAACAAATACAGTGAATTAATATTTATCGCTTGCTATCCTGCAATCCTACCTCTCTGATAGAAAAAAACTTGATCAATTAGGTCTTTAACTTAGTCATCATCTTATGAACCAAGATGTATTCAATTTAACCCCATTAAAATGAAAGAAGAGAGCAAAGAATTGTCACTGGCCATCTGGCAAAACATAAAGCGTAAAGTAAAGCCTTGCGGTAATCGGATCCGTGGTGCGCCAGCATTGAGTTGGAGTCAGCAAGAGCTGTTCCTCTGTGCCCATGGCAACCAGGCAACACACAGGATAAAGGAGGTCAAAGGCATTGGACATTTCCTGCCTCTCAGCAGTGATGTCAAGTAGTCCAGCCTTGCTTTTATTTCCACGTTACATCCTCCTGCTTCTCTAATTCTCCCAAAAAATAACCTCAATCTGTGATAGATATCAACATTTCACTGGCTCATAACATGTGGGGGGGGGGGGGGGGGGGGGGGGGGTGGCTTGGCAAACCACATGATTTTTAAAACATACAAAGTCAAGTTTCTGTCATTTAATTATTCAATTAAAGTTCATCCAGGTTCAGCAACCGCAGCTAGGAATGTACAGCTACAAGCTTAGGATATATAAAAGCATATATTTTAAAGAGTTTCCTTACATTGGGATTTACTTTGGCATACATACAAAATACATCTGGTATCCCTGTATATTCTATACAATCAAAAAAAGTCCTGTTTCCTACAATATTACAGCTATATTTGACATAGCACTTGGAAATATTCTATACCATTTTTTTCTGATTGAGCAAATTAACTAAAAGTTTAGTATCAGTTAATAAATCAAGTCTTCCTCTTTCGTATGAAATGGTGTTGGGTGGCTTAGCTAAATCAGTCATTTTAATCTATGCCTGAAGGCTTATCCTTGTGTGGCATGTTATAACTCCAGCAGACCACCACACACACACACAGAGGGGCCCTAGAGCCTGGCTAGAGAAAGGGTCACTGAAATCATATCAACCCCTACTGCTGCACGCTCAATCAAGTGTTACAGGTCTCTGGCCTCTTGCAATTCAAGTGTTCTATGGATTGCTAAAATAATGTCTTAATGCATATTGCTAACATAATATATCTGGTGCCCTTCCAACTAGATTCCACCCCTCTAGACTGTGAGGTGTCTGCATGGTCACCCTGGGGCCTGTGCAAAGGCAAATGTGGAGACTCAGGCGTGCGCCACAGAACTCGCTACATCCACCTACAACCAGCAAACAATGGGGTAGTCTGCCCCTCACTGGAAGAGGAGAACAAATGTATCCCTGATAACTGCTTATGACTGGCCGGCAAGACCACGAAACAGAAAAGAAGAGGTCATGCAAGACGACAAAGAGTACGAAAGATGCGTCCGTCATCTCCACTGGAGAAGCCCAAGCTGTAGAAATTGACCCTTTTCTCGCTGGGCTTCCTAGCCTATTCACTGGGAACAGTGGAGGCTGGTGAGGAGAGGACGGTTCAAAGTAATGGCTGGAATGGAATAGATGGAACAGTATCTAACCATTAGAAACAAGTGTAATACCATTCCATTCCAGCCATTACTATGAGCCCGTCCTTCAATTTAAAGTGGCACCAGCCACCACTGACTGAGAAAGATTTATAAATGGGTCACAGACATGCAATTATTGTGAGGCCTGAGGAGTGAAGACGTTGTCTAGAAACTCTGCCCTTAGTTCTTGTGATTTATGTTTCCCTACGTCATTGGGTTTTCTGAGGTAAGCTAGCCATGAGTCTGGACCTGGAAGCCAGTTCCACTGTTTTGTTCTTCTTCTTCATTGTTCCCCTCTAATCCAGGACTGATCTAGACCTGGGACACCGGGTGCGGCCAACTAATTATCAGGTAGAACAGAAAAACAGCAATACTTCAGACCTTGCAGGGTAAGATTTGAATACCCCTGTTTACAGACAATCAGCAGTGTTGGAAAAAGTACCCAATCATCATACTTGAGTAAAAGTATAGAAAGTTACTTAAGTAAAAGTGAGTAAAAGTCGGCACCATGTTCTTGTTTTTAGCCATGGGCAAACTCCAACACTCAGACATTATTTACAAAATATGCATTTGTGTTTAGTGAGTCAGCCAGAACAGAGGCAGTAGGGATGACCAGGGATGTTCTCTGTTTAGTGAGTCTGCCAGAACAGAGGCAGTAGGGATGACCAGGGATGTTCTCTGTTTAGTGAGTCTGCCAGAACAGAGGCAGTAGGGATGACCAGGGATGTTCTCTGTTTAGTGAGTCAGCCAGAACATAGGCAGTAGGGATGACCAGGGATGTTCTCTGTTTAGTGAGTCAGCCAGAACATAGGCAGTAGGGATGACCATGTATTCTCTTGATAAGTGTGTCAATTTCACAATTTTCCTGTTCTGCTAAACATTCAAAATGTATGGAGTACTTTGGGTTGTCAGGGAAAATGTATGGAATAAAAAGTACAATATTTTCTTTAGGAAGTGAAGTAAAAGCTGTCAAAAAAATAAATAGTTAAGTAAAGTACAAACACCCCCAAAAAACTACAGCAATTTCAACAACAATTTCTCCAGTACTTTACACCACTGACGATATGGCAGTCAACCCCAAAACCTCATCGAAGGCTCCATTACTTACAATAGACCAGATGTGTTTACAGATAAAGCACTCTTTTCCATGATGATCTCTACTACAGAGAATATATTTATTTACAGGGTTTGGACCTGTACTGTACAGTATCAAGCAGTAGAAATCTCACACTTGATCGTGCTATTGAGATATTGTCAAAATCAGAGAGAAATGGCAAAATGTGTACTTTTCTGAGAAAATGTACCTCCTAAAAAACAGTACACCGAATTTTGTTGATGTTTGTCTGTCTGTATGTATGTTCTTTGTAAGTCCAATAAACTGTAAATACATGTAAGTTGATTGCAATTTTATTTCTAATTGATGTAAAGCAACAATATTTCATACAATCAACAAAATACATCATGCTCCACAACTGCATACACCACAGCATAAAATAGGCCTACGAAACACAACGATCTCAAAGGAGTGTCCCTGTCATGAAAATCTTTGTTACTCATTGATGTTGTTTGCTATCTATGCCAAAGCTTTCATTAGTCATACCTGACGTACTTCATCATGCCATGTCACAGGACAAGATATGACAAACTGTCTTTCAAAGTAGTACAAATGAGCTCTTCCCTAGAAAATCCCTAAGCTACCTAAGCTACAGAAAACCTGAGAAATAGACTGACTCTGGAAAATTCCAAGAAATAGCAATCATAGCCTACATCTGGGCCATTGGTGCCTTCCGCTTCATATATTTCTGCTTGTTTCTCAAGTGTTGGTCTTATTTCAAACCAATGACAAATGATGGAAATTACTGGGAAAAGTAACAGGAAAAATAGACAGATTATTGGCTTTTGATGGAGAACAGTCTTTGCAGATACTATGTGAGTACAATCTTAGGGGAAAAAGGTGCTATCTAGAACCAAAAAAGGTTCTTCAGCTGTCCCCATTGGAACATACTTTGAAGAGCTCCCTTTGGTTCCAGGTAGAACCCATTTGGTTCCAGGTAGAACCCTTTTTGGTTCTATGTAGAACACTTTCCACAGAGGATTCTATATGGAACCCTAAAGGGTTTTCCTATGGGGACAGCTGAAGAACCCTTTTGGAACCCTTTTTTCTAAGAGTGTAGGTTTCATGATGGTACAGTGCACACTAGTTAATAAGTGAACAATTTAATGTTTCTTTATCAGTACATGTGGGCTTCTACTACTGGTCAGGCTTATCAGTTTCTCTGCTGCCCTTGGGTACCCACTCAGACGCACAGTTTGGACGGTCGGTCGCAGCAACAGCAGGTGTCAGTTTCCCACACCAGAGTTGTCGCCTGCACACTAGCAACCATAAGGCTCATTATACTCATTTAACTTTGTCACATACTGTGTGTCAAAATGAATGTGAGGGACATTGGGATGTAGGTTCTGTGTTACCTGGCACTGATGGCTGTTATGTACTTTGATTTGGGTGAACATTAGCAAAAGTGCCTCATCAAGGAGATTCAAGGTAACATGCTGATCACAGGTCAGTTTTATGGGCAGGTGGAGAGGAGGACATTGTTCTGCATGGTTGACAGGTGAGTTCTATGGGCAGGTGGTTTAAAAAGTTCAATGGATTAGCAGAGATCATGATGAAGTCAACCAATTAAAAAGTTACATGAGTTAGCAGAGATCATGATGAAGTCAACCAATTAAAAAGTTCATTGGGTTAGCAGAGATCATGATAAAGTCACCCAGGAGGCATATGGCATTTGTTTGATATTCTATTACATTTTTAATTGAACCTTTATTTAACTAGGCAAGTCAGTAGTGTTCTATTAGTATTTGCACGCTTAATTTGCTAAATCATCTCTACTTTTTCTGTAATAATGGCTTACTCCAAAGCAATTTTAAGCACATTAGATGTAATAAAACATGTGGAATATCGGCTGTCTGTGTTGTGTTTTTCTCAGGTCATATTCTTTTGGAGTATTGGGAAAAATAACCCTAACTCCCCTCCTCTTGGCCTCACTATCACTGTGATCCAGACCACCATGTCATTTTTCTTCTAGATATTAATTAAAAAAACATGACAGATTTGGAAAATTCTAAGTCACATCCCACGCCTCTGGCCCACATTGTTGTGCATGCAGTCCAACTCGAATCTAAGGTTTTCCATTTTCGCCGGTGACAGGCTTGTGAGTTCCTCCATGCACTGAGTCTGCTGGACTGTGTTGCTCCACAACCATATTTGAATATTGTTCTGATATTTCCAATGCAGAGGATTCATTTTGATGCTGACCCCAGTGCTGAGGCACAAAGACAAGACCCCGACTATGGAGTACAACCTGAAACCCCTAAGAGACCAGATGCAAAACATCACCACAAGGAAATAATCAAACACACTTTGTTATGAAAAGGGTCCTTTTCCAAAATTCTAGTTTCAGAAAAAAGCGGACTATTATTTTGATCAGAACTAGGCCTATAGTACAATACATGAAAACAACAAATATTGTGTTGCGCTACTAGGCCTGTCCTATTAACGGTCTAGAATGAACTATTCACCAGCCCTTTTATTCATATTCACAGGAACTAGATGAGACGTTTTGCCAGATCAGTGAAGAAACCAATGGGAAAGTTTTGTGGTGGGCTGTTGTGTAGACTTCCATTCAACTATCAGTTGGAGTTTGGCAAATCAAAAGACTGAAAGACTTCCTGATTGCAAAGAAGTTGATTTGATAAAAACTTTAGAGCAGGAATTATGTCTGGCAGTACAATGCAGTGGCCACTAGAGTCAAATGCTATTCCAAACTAGACTTGAAGATCAGTGCTGAGGAGGCATCTATTTTACTGTACATCCTTCTAGAGACAATGTATGAATTAATAAAATGTGTTTGTTTAATTTTACACAACTATCCCAATTTGTTTTCTCCAATGAACACACCAAAATGTAAATAATGATGTAGCCAGCCAATCAGAAAGCGATCTGACATGCAAACAAACCGAAAATCAGAAGGTAGCCAAGCTAGTTGATTGCTACAGTTGCTAAAGCCAGAAAACGACACGGAAGGGTTTGTGACAGTTTACTAACTAGTCCCATAGAGAACAAAGGGACATCGTGTAAGTCAGATGTGGACCTTTCTTCAGTAAAATATAATTTACGTTTTAGTAGACACCTGTTCGGGGGCAGCTAAGTAAGAAAAGTTACTGTAGCTAGCTATTTTTTTTTTGACACGCAAGCTAACGTTAGCTAGCTAGTTCGTCTTTATAGTCCTGTAAGCCATTAATCTATTTTGGCTGATCTCTGCGACTTAAAAGCAAGAAGATAGAATGTCTGAATTTATAACTATGTCGTAGTTTTATGTTTTTTAAATATTTTTTTTACTATCTAACATTGGCTAACGTTAATCTCTTAGCTATAGAAAATGTCTTACTGGATCTGCTGTAACTCCTGCTTCAACCTCCCTGGTCCTGACCGCAAACTAGCTGTTACTACCTGTGGTCATGTCATCTGCAACGTGTGTTTTCAGAAAGGTAGCAAGTTCTGTAGGTCTTTAATTGTACCAATGTACCCTGTTATGTATCCTTAAATTAAGTTCAACATATCATACTACCTTACGTATGATGCTATATGAGATATGTTCCTCCATGAAACTCAGCCTACTTCTCGGTTTGCAGCAGTTCTGTCTTTTTTTAGAATACACAGGCTAAACTTGAACACACGGACCTCTGCTGGTCGTTGTCTGATGTTACAGAAACAATTTGGCCGCACAAAAAACCGTCATGCAGTTTGAAAGCATAATTCTAGTCCGTGTTATATCATAATGGCATGCTATTGTATTGTATAAAATAGTGTGCTTGTTCCAATAACCACATTGTACATTTTCTTTCAGCCAATCAAGGGGAGTGCATGATATGTAACGCAAAATGTCAAGTTACTCCTCTCTCAGACAAAGTAAGCAGTGATACAGTATCTTATAGATGTGATTATCTGGCGAGGCTCACAAATAAATCTATTTGATAACCTAAACTTTACAATCTTTATTTTCACAGAGTAGTGCAGAAGTAAAGGCCCTCTTCTCTGACATAAATTCTGTTGCAACCAAACACTTAACAGAGATAAGCAAGGTATTTCTCTTGATGCTCATAATAGGATAGGCACATAAGATATTAGCCTATTTATAGTGATAATTTGAAACACCTCAAGGTTGTACTGCATGTATAAAAACAACATATGTATCCACTCTATTAGGTGTTACTATTCCAGGCAAGGCACCAAAAGAGGTTGTTGGCGCATTCCCAGCAGAGGGTGAGGCTGGGGGACATTTAGTTGTATCTCTACTACTATTTAATAATACCAAAGAGTTTAATGGTAGCCTCTCTCTTCTGTTGTTATAATTTGAAACATCTGTGCTCCTTATTTTTCAACCCGTTTAGAATGAAAAGTTAGAAGAAGTTTTACTCAAGATGAAGCAAGAAATGCAGCAAATGTCCAAGTAAGAATGTAAATCATTAGACATCACATAGCAGAATTCACTACCACATATTAACGACTGCTTAGTGTGACTTTAACATTCTTATATTTACCAGGAAAATTACAGAGCAGAATGTCTATATTGCCAAGCTGGAGAGCACTCCTCAGCAGCAAAGGTATCAATATCTTTATGGGTGTTACTGCTTTCTACTCACCAGGTGTCACTATTGTCATCTTTGTTTTTCAAACATGAGATCATGGAGGGCACTCATTTGTTATCAACATATTTTTTATTCAGACCAACTCTTAATGACCATGGTTGGAGATGAATCACATTCCTCTCTCTCTCTGTACAGTGCAAAAGCAGCTTCTACATCACAGCTGAACCGTAGTTCTCACAATGCTCGTTCACATCAAATCAAATCAGATCAAATGCAGATACCATTCAACTCACCCATGTCCCTCTCTCGCTACTCGTCTACTACAAGTCTGTAAGTATTACATCTTAGGAAATCTGCATTAGGCCTACACATATAAAACAAATGTGAACCCTTAAGTTAAAGGTTACAAATATTTAGCCTAAATGAACATAGATGCCAGTACATAGTATATATCCAGGAACAAGCTAATGTATTGTGTAACTGTTTTCTGATGGTTTGACATAAAATATGACATGACGTTCTGCGGTCGTCCTGACCCGGTTTGATTTAAAGTCAGCATGCTGTAGACTAGTCTAGCTGACAGACAGAGCATGTGTCTGTCTACTGGGCTCTCTGTGGGGCCCTTTGCTCCAGACCTCTATCACAACAGCCCTGAGCTGCAGGGGAGAAAGGGGATCCTCCAATGTAAACTGTGTATATCCTGACTTCATTCACCCTAGCTGCTGTTTGGCTTTGCCCTGCAGTACCACACCAGTCTCACCTGAATAAGCTGGGCAGGCTTGTGAACATTATGTCTGAGTGAGCATTTCCATAATCTTTCTTCCCGGGTTCTATGAGAATGAAATGTGACATGCCATGTTATGTGATTTCCCCGCAGGGCAGAAAACATGGAGGTGGATAACAAAGGTCTGTTTAGGAAAGTATGTGAACCTTTTCATTTGACCAAATATGGTTCAAATCAGAGACAAATAATCGAAAAAATGGTATCTAAATATGTCTCCGGTTCATATTAATAGTATACTTATTTAGTTTTAGCTGTGTATACCCTGACTCCAAATCATTCTCCAAATCATTCTCTAAATCATTCTTTGATGTTTAATACCAGTGATGAGTTCTACGGCAGACTGAAACTGGTTTTAATGACGGAGACGTATGTTTGTGCAAATGGAAATGTTTTTTTCTCCCTGAACAGCCGGCGCTCTCTGGAAGTGTCCAGAGGTTGTCCTTGATCAGCCCTCCACAGGACGGCCGGATGGGTACGTTTGCTACTCTACTCTGCTCTACTCACAGACAGCCAGATAGATACCTGTGGAGCTGTTCACTGCTTACGTAACAGCACAATGCTTCAATGGATTCAACTTCTGTCTGTTGTATCTGAATAAGGTTTTTCGTTCTTGTTTGTGTTTGTAGACTTGGCTATGAGTCTGGAAGCACTATATCTGAGTTTTAGCATACAATATTTAGGGTGTTGCTGAACTTGAGGTGTGTGAATTCTAAATATTGCATCTTTAGGTACCGTCCCCCATCGATCGACCAATCAGAACACCCTAGTCAACCACTCAGCTCGCTCGGCCACTGTCAGGTCTAACTTGTTATAATCACATCATTATCACAACTTAATCATTTATACACCAATGTGCCATGACACAATAAATTAACTTTGATGCCTTGCCTTCTGTCCTCCCAGCCGCCTGGCGGAGTTGCAGATGACCCCTAACCTGCCGTATCGTATGAACACGGGGTGGGAGACGCCCGTGTTCAAGCCCCCGTCAGCCTACAGACACTCCTCCATGTCTTCTCTGGTCATGTCCTCTCTGGGGGTCACCTGCCCTCCACCGTAACACCGCCAAGAGCCAGCCATCACGACGGCACAAGGAGATGTCTTTGATCCACTTCTATGCCCTCCACGAGTGACTTAGCTAGAGTATCAAATCACTTGGCAATGGTTGAACTCTCCACCATGGAGAGATGAGCTATGGAATAGGAAGTGTTGTTCAGAAATTGAGCCCCTTCACACAGGGTTAAGAAGAGTTTGGAAGCTGTGGTCTGTTGGTTGTGTGTGCAGTGTAGCGTGTATATTGTCATTGTAATGGATTACATACAGTATTACTTGTCACAGTAACAAATAAAATTTAACAAACCAATCAAATTGATCTCTCAATAATTAATTGACCAATAAGACACTGAAATCACAAAACCTGTACAGTAACCTCTGTACCACTGAGTCATTAATCATTAACGAACCACTCATCTGATAGGCATGTTTAGAGGTTGTGATTTGCAGTACAATTAGTTAACACCCACAGTGAGTCCCAGACAATGCCAAGCGTTCCATTGGCCTCCAGCATGACTCACCCAGGACAGGACCAGCTCTACTCTCTTCTCTGTTGTCTCTGGGGGGCCTGCTGCTGCCTGCCTGTCCCTCCGAGGCATTTTCAAGGTCAACTAATCACAAAGGCACCGTGTGAAGAGGTGTGGGCAACATAATTGTGTTATTTCTTCAAATAGCTTGTCTAACATGGCAGATATGACACATGATTAGAACAACCTCCATGGCCTTTTGATTGCTTCAAGCCCCAAGGGCAGGAAACTACTTCTTACAAGCACAGGTTTTGGCTGTCATAACTACTTTAAGGATTTACAGACTTGCACAGGGCAAAAGCGGTGGTTTGCGTGCAAAAGTAGATTGCTTGGAACAGGGTTGGAACACTTTAGTAAGATGGCAGTTAGACTCAGAAGGCTACACTTCCCAATCCCGTCTGAATCAGCCATCTGCTACCAGTGACCTGCTACCTTTCAGGACAAAGATAGAGGAGATCTTGGAAGCACACTATGATTATTTCCTGTGGTTTCAATGTTTCCTTAAAGCTTTTAACAGACATGATGACATGGAATGATGACACCCTGAAGACAGCTGTGGCGGGAGATGAGGACCGTTCATTCATTTTACGTCAACTCAGGCAGCTGTGGGCCGCAAATGAAGCATGATGAAACACAGGAAGTATGGCGGGAACATGGGTCTGACCTGGCAGAACAAATTCTCCTGCGGGCCGATGAACCAAAATGACCCTCCTTGTTTGTCTTATTAGAATTTGCCAATGCACATTACTTTAATGTATAGGTCCCTTGGCAGAACATTTCAAAGTACCACCTATTCTCAGTTTGGACATAGAGGAAAATTATTAGGGAATCCCCCAAAAACTCTACTCTGATAACATTTCAGGGAATGGAAATTCCATTCACATTGATTTGCAGCTGACTTTCCACTCAAAATGAGTCATGCTAAATCAGTGTGTTGTGCACCCTGTGATGAGTGTAGTGGAGCCACAAGTGATGTTCTGCACTGGACACGTACACAACCAGTGCATTCAGAAAGTATTCAGACCCCTTGACCTTTTCCACATTTTGTTACATTACAGCCTTATTCTAAAATGGATTAAATACTCAATCTATACATAATACCCCATAACAATAAAGCAAAACGTTTTTTATGTTTTATTTGTGCTAATCTATCATTTAAAAAAAATGTAATAGCACATGTACATTTTTGCGCATGGATATATGTTTTGTTTTTATATCACATTTACGTAAGTATTCAGACCCTTTACTCAGTACATTGTTGAATCACCTTTGGCAGTGACTACAGCCTGGAGTCTTCTTGGGTATGATGTTACAAGCTTGGCACACCTGTATTTACGGAGTTTCTCCCATTCTTCTCTGCAGATCCTCTCAAGCTCTGTCAAGTTGAATGGTGAGTGTTGCTGCACAGCTATTTTCAGGTCTCACCAGAGATGTTCGATCGGGTTCAAATCTTGTCCCGAAGCCACTCCTGCGTTGTCTTGGCTGTGTGCCTAGGGTTGTTGTCCTGTTGGAAGGTGAACCTTCGCCAATCCCTGACTAAGGCCCTTCTCCCCCGATTGTTCAGTTTGGCCGGGCGTACAGATCTAGGAAGAGTCTTTGTGATTCCAAACTTGCTCCATTTAAGAATGATGGAGGGTACGGTGTTCTTGGTGACCTTAAATGCTGCAGAATTTCTTTGGTACCCTTCCCCAGATTTGTGTCTCAACACAATCCTGTCTCGGAACTCTATGGACAATTCCTTCAACCTCATGGCTTTGTTTTTTCTGTGACATGCTCTGTCAACTGTGGGACCTTATATAGACAGTTGAGTGCCTTTCTAAATCATGTCCAATTGAATTTACCACAGGTGGACTCCAATCAAGTTGCATAAACATCTCAAGGATGATCAGTGGAAACAGGATGGACCTGAGCTCAATTTCTGTTTTCACATTTTGTTTAATTTGGTAAAATTTCTAAAACCCTGTTTTTGCTTTGTCATTATGGGGTATTGTGTGCAGATTGCTGAGGATATTTAACTTATTTTAATCCATTTTAGATTAAGGCTGTAACGTAACAAAATTTGGAAAAAGTCAAGGGGTCTGAATACTTTCCGAAGGCACTGTATAAACACATATAATTACATGCATGTGTTGCATGGACATATGACCTCCCCAACACATGTGCATTCTCACAGGCAGATATACTTTCACACACACACACACACACACACACACACACACACACACACACACACACACACACACACACACACACACACACACACACACACACACACACACACACACACACACACACCTGGTGCTCGTTAGCTCACTCAGAGGTAGAAAACAGGCTATCATGTTGGGTTAGGCAGAACCCTATCCCCTCTTGCTTCTGGGCTAAATCTGTGTGGATTTACACCATGGGTAAACTCCAAATATGGCTTTAAATCTAAATTAGTCAAAGAGTTTTCCATTGTGCCAAGCGAGAGCAGAAACAGAATGTACGTGCTCCCACACAGCAGGCACGGCGGAGCGTTTCATTGCAAAACCGTCAATGTTTACGGCTGTAGGCATAGGGCCTACACATGGCTTACTACAGCTTGACGAGCCCATCACTGAATCCCCCTCATGGACATGTGTTTCATTTATATTCAGCTGAGATTGAACAATGCCTTAATTGTGTTGTACAGATGCACAGAGTACATTATTCACTTCATTACGAGACATGCAACAAAGAGGAGTTGAAAACGAGTGTGTCGAAGAGTGTAAGTCAGACCACAGAGTTGGATGACCCTGTGTAGTGGCATTTCTGACTCAAAAACAATACTGTCAAGAGTCATAATCTGGACCTGCCTAATTTGGTCACAGTTTTCAGGCCATTCCATAAACCTCACAACAAGCCCATAGCACTTCATGACAGCCAACTTGCCTCTTTTCCACAGCACTGGCTACAGTTGCAAGATTTTACTTGACCAATCTGTTAAATAACAAAGATAAATATTAGAGCTGTAAGCATGTGATCATTACTGAGAGAAAAAGGAGAACCCAGTTGCGTATCTTGTCGTGATGTGCCTGTCCAGACAGGTATCTTTGTATAATCTGTGTTTCCTCTGTTGCCCACAGCAACACGTGCCGTTTCGGTAGCTTTTCATGGTTGTGAATGACCACAACTTAAAAGGAATCAGGTGTGAACAGACGCTATTGTATATAAGAAATGTGCATGAACTCCTGTGCTGGGATTTGGTATAATTTCCTGTTTGGGGTCCAGTGAGAGTGAAATTCAGCCCTGGGGCAAGCTGTCATTGTGTCAAAGAGAGGCAGAGAGAGAAATGTAAATCAGTGCTTTCTCTCTCTCCTGGATGGCTGCAGGGCTTACAAATGAGTCGTGCCACTTCACCAAGGAAAAGAAAACCATTTCTAATGGTGGGCACAATTATTTAACACTCACAGTGTGTCCTCTCATAGAGGCATACATCTGCTTGATAAATTGAAATTACATTTAATATGCTCCAGTCTCAAATCGGATATTCTCACAAGGCATGTTGTTCTTGTCAACCACAATTTAGGTGGTTGACAGGTATAATTACAGAAAGACTTATCTCACAAATAAATGATTCTCCTTGCCCACACTTGCTGTTCAGAATACGTTGTCTCAAGTTCTGTGGATGAGTGATATGGTTCTTGCCTGGCTACCCATCCACACTGCTCTAGCCAAACGCCACGCCCACTGTTTCTTCTCAATGATATACAGAGAAATAAGTAGAGCAGTAAATCTCAATTCAGGACGAGTCGTCAGGTAAATATGCTTTAGGCTCAGTTGTCTTCCTGACACCAGCTACCTGTGATGTGAACCAGTGGTCAGTGGCTCACACTATAATTCACTAGACTCCCATGGACAGCCTCTGATTTCAACACAACTTTTATTTAAATCTTCTTCAGGATCGGTGGGTCCCCCACGGGACGGTTGAGCTAACGTAGGCTAATGCAATTAGCATGAGGTTGTAAGTAACAAGAACATTTCCCAGGGCATAGACATATCTGATATTAGCAGAAAGCTTAAATTCTTGTTAATCTAACTGCACTGTCCAATTTACAGTAGCTATTACAGTGAAACAGTACTATGCTATTGTTTGAGGAGAGTGCACAGTTATGAACTGTGCCTAATTAGTTATTAATAAACTAATTAGGCACTCAAACTGGACAGTTTTATCTCAATCTCTTCATTCAAAGACTCAATCATGGACACTTTACTGACAGTGTTGGCTGTTTTGCGTGATGTATTGTTGTCTCTACCTTCTTGCCCTTTGTGCTGTTGTCTGTGCCCAATAATGTTTGTACCATGTTTTGTGCTGCTACCATGTTGTTTTGCTACCATGTTGTTGTCATGTTATGTTGCTACCATGCTGTGTTGTCATGTGTTGCTGCCTTGCTATGTTGTTGTCTTAGGTCTCTCTTTACATAGTGTTGTGTTGTCTCTCATGTCGTGATGTGTGTTTTGTCCTATATTTATATGTTATATATATTTTTTTTAAATCCCAGCCCCCGTCCCCGCAGGAGGTCATTTGCCTTTTGGTAGGCCGTCATTGTAAATAAGAATTTGTTCTTAATTAACTTACTTGCCTAATTAAAAAAAGGTTACATTTTTTTTTTGAATACAGATTTTGAGGATAAAGATCTAAATTGTGGATTTGATACATTTGGGAGAGTCGAAATAGCCTCTATGGTGGTCTATGGTGGTCTATGAGTAAAAAGAGGATGAGGCTGATGTGGTACTGGCCGGCCCACTCATGTTCTCTTAGTCACACACAAACATCCCGCATGTGAAGGGCCTTTGAAGGCCCTGACTCCAACCCATGCTTGAGTGATGTCAGCCGGGCTGTGGAAGTCCTTTCCTGTCAGACAGCTTGGCAGGATGTGTAAAGAAAGTCTGAAAGACAACCCTGAGATTAGGCTGCTTTTGTCACGGCTCCGTGGCAGACTTTAGAGGCCTTGGCCTCTTTCCCATCACAAAGATTTCCTTTCTCACTCTGCATCCCTCTCTCTTCACCAGCACAGTAAACATCTGGGGGAAACCACGGCCTCTTTATTTTTTTGTGTGGTTTTTATTTCCCCAGTTTTAAACGGTGGTTTTGTTGTTCTGAACATCAATTTGAAAAGACGGAGGTATGCAAACAGAGGGAATTATTCTCAGCCAGATATTCACAGGTGTGTCCTTCACGCCGGCTTCATTCATCTGACAGTTCCTTTCAGTGAGCACCAGTAAAGACCTCTGGACACTTTTCCATCATCACAATAGTAGTTACACAAGTGCCCAAGAATCTGGTACAAGGGTTCACACGCTCTTTTTTTCAGCACTATTGATTCTTAAACATTACAATTAAAGCATGTCCACCATTAGTATTAATATATAGTGTATCACTAATATATAGTATCAATATATTAGTGATTTGGATATAAAGCCCCCATTCACAATTATCCAAAATGTATATTTTATTGTCAATCAACAAAAGTCTTATTTTGAAGGCTGAACTAGCGAGGCTACATACTGTCACTGAGTGTTCCAGAATGAGACCATTCTCATTGATGCCTGCTCCTCACCCTGTCGTCCTCATTGAGAGGCTGTGAACTCAACACCGATGTCTGTCAACAGCACAGGTGTGTGTCATCTGCTTCAATCACTCCGCTGAGAGCTTCTCAACCCTGAATCCACACGCAAGACTTGTTCATCTATCATCTAGAACAAAAACACTGACAGACAGCTAAATTAGTTGCTCTGACTGCCCCTATCTTTTTAACAGCAAATTGCATTTTAAATAGCACATATACTTGTGTTTAATGATCCCTATTCCCATGTGTCAATGTTGTGTACTTAAGAGTTATTTGTTTCTAATCTCCTAAAATGTGTTATATACCCTCATGTCTGCTCCGGCTATCTGTGGCCTGTCCCTCTAGGCTGTCTGTGGCCTGTCCCTCTTGGCTGTCTGTGGCCTGTCCCTCTAGGCTGTCTGTGGCCTGTCCCTCTAGGCTGTCTGTGGCCTGTCCCTCTAGGCTGTCTGTGGCCTGTCCCTCTTGGCTGTCTATGGCCTGTCCCTCTTGGCTGTCTGTGGCCTGTCCCTCTTGGCTGTCTGTGGCCTGTCCCTCTTAGCTGTCTGTGGCCTGTCCCTTTCGTCTAAGCTGTCTGTGGCCTGTCCCTCTTGGCTGTCTGTGACCTGTCCCTCTAGGCTGTCTGTGGCCTGTCCCTCTAGGCTGTCTGTGGCCTGTCCCTCTTGGCTGTCTGTGACCTGTCCCTCTAGGCTGTCTGTGGCCTGTCCCTCTTGGCTGTCTGTGACCAGTCCCTCTAGGCTGTCTGTCACCTATCCCTCTAGGCTGTCTGTGTCCTGTCCCTCTAGGCTGTCTATGGCCTGTCCCTCTTGGCTGTCTGTGGCCTGTCCCTATAGGCTGTCTGTGGCCTGTCCCTCTTGGCTGTTTGTGGCCTGTCCCTCTTGGCTGTCTGTGGCCTGTCCCTCTAGGCTGTCTGTGACCTGTCCCTCTTGGCTGTCTGTGGCCTGTCCCTCTTGACTGTCTGTGGCCTGTCCTTCTAGGCAGTCTGTGGCCTGTACCTCTTGGCTGTCTGTGGCCTGTCCCTCTTGGCTGTCTGTGGCCTGTCCCTCTAGGCAGTCTGTGGCCTGTCCCTCTTGGCTGTCTGTGGCCTATCCATCTAGGCTGTCTGTCGCCTATCCCTCTTGGCTGTCTATGGCCTGTCCCTCTTGGCCGTCTATGGCCTGTACCTCTTGGCTGTCTGTGGCCTGTCCCTCTTGGCTGTCTGTGGCCTGTCCCTCTTGGCTGTCTATGGCCTGTACCTCTTGGCTGTCTGTGGCCTGTCCCTCTTGGCTGTCTGTGGCCTGTCCCTCTTGGCTGTCTATGGCCTGCCCCTCTTGGCTGTCTATGGCCTGTCCCTCTAGACTATTTGTTGATGACTGATTTTATGATGTTCTCTATTCTTTTTATATAATAAAAGTCACTTGACATGCATGCATGAATTGTACACATAAACAGCACTATTCATTGCACAGCTTCATATAAAACACAAATTGCAAAGATTAACTACCATTTTAATGACGTTGATAAAATGATTAAAATGTTTCCATGTGACAAAAACCATATTGAACCTAAAAGACAATAGACTGTACAAGATTGTCTATAGAAAGTTTACCAATAATGTTTTGAATATCTGAATGGCACATATAAATATTTTACACTTGATACATATTTGCTACATAGCTTACACTGTAACTATAAGACAAAATGTCATCCACTGATGAGGTGCTATTTTATTTTTTACATAATGCCCAATTGTAAAGAAAAAAATTATAATTCTTGTTTATGAAATTAAATTAAAGTAGGCATTGATATACAACACCAGTCAAAAGTTTGAACACACCCACTCATTCAAGGGTTATTTATTTGTACTGTTTTCTACATTGTAGAATAATAGTGAAGACATCAAAACTATTCAATAACACATATGGAATCATGTAGTAACCAAAAAAAATTTCAACAAATCTAAATATATTTTATATTTGAAATTCTACAAAGAAGCAACCCTTTGCCTTGATGACAGCTTTGCACACTCTTGGCATTCTCTCGACCAGCTTCACCTGGAATGCATTTCAATTAACAGGTGTGCCTTGGTAATTTTTTGCTTTTGAGCCAATCAGTTGCTTTTGAGCTTTTGAGCCAATCAGTTGTGTTGTGGCAAGTATTGTTGGTATACAGAAGATAGCCCTATTTGGTAAAAGACCAAGTCCATATTACAGCAAGAACAGCTCAAATAAGCAAAGAGAAATGACAGTCCATCATTACTTTAAGACATGAAGATCAGTCAATATGGAGCATTTCAAGAACATTTAAAGTTTCTTCAAGTGCAGTCGCAAAAACCATCAAACGCTATGATGAAACTGGCACTCATGAGGACCGCCACAGGAAAAGAAGACCCAGAGTTATCTCTGCCGCAGAGGTACCCTATACAAAATAGAACCTGGTTGTTTTCCCCACACTAAAACAGTTAGTATTTTTTAAACATGAAAAATATATATTTTTATAATTATATGCAGTGGGGAGAACAAGTATTTGATACACTGCCGATTTTGCAGGTTTTCCTACTTACAAAGCATGTAGAGGTCTGTCATTTTTTTAAATCATAGGTACACTTCAACTGTGAGAGACGGAATCTAAAACAAAAATCCAGAAAATCACATTGTATGATTTTTAAGTAATTAATTTGCATTTTATTGCATGACATAAGTATTTGATCACCTACCAACCAGTTAGTTTTTCTTTAAGAAGCCATCCGGTTCTCCACTCATTACCTGTATTAACTGCACCCGTTTGAACTCGTTACCTGTATAAAAGACACCTGTCCACACACTCAATCAAACAGACTCTAACCTCTCCACAATGGCCAAGACCAGAGAGCTGTGTAAGGACATCAGGGATAGAATTGTAGACCTGCACAAGGCTGGGATGGGCTACAGGACAATAGGCAAGCAGCTTGGTGAGAAGGCAACAACTGTTGGCGCAATTATTAGAAAATGGAAGAAGTTCAAGATGACGGTCAATCACCCTCGGTCTGGGGCTCCATGCAAGATCTCACCTCGTGGGGCATCAATGATCATGAGGAAGGTGAGGGATCAGCCCAGAACTACATGGCAGGACCTGGTCAATGACCTGAAGAGAGATGGGACCACAGTCTCAAAGAAAACCATTAGTAACACACTACGCCGTCATGGATTAAAATCCTGCAGCGCACGCAAGGTCCCCCTGCTCAAGCCAGCGCATGTCCAGGCCCGTCTGAAGTTTGCCAATGACCATCTGGATGATCCAGAGGAGGAATGGGAGAAGGTCATGTGGTCTGATGAGACAAAAATATAGCTTTTTGGTCTAAACTCCACTCATCGTGCTTGGAGGAAGAAGGATGAGTACAACCCCAAGAACACCAGGCTTCCGGGTTAAGTGGAAATTGTGTCAAGAAGCAGTGTGGCTTGGTTGGGTTGTGTTTCGGAGGACGCACGCCTCTCGACCTTCGCCTCACCTGAGTCCGTATGGGAGTTACAGCGATGCGACAAGACTAAATACCAATTAGATACCACAAAATTGGGTAGAAAAAAAGGGGTAAATGGACATTAGACGAGTGGAAATATGTCCTTTGGTCTGATGAGTCCAAATATGAGATTTTTGGTTCTAACAGCCATGTCTTTGTGAGACGCAGAGTAGGTGAACGGATGATCTCTGTATGTGTGGTTCCCACCATGAAGCATGGAGGAGGTGGTGTGATGGTGCTTTGCTGGTGACACTGTTGGTGATTCATTTAGAATTCAAGGCACACTTAACCAGCATGGCTACCACAGCAGCATTCTGCAGCGATACACCATCCCATCTGGTTTGTGCTTAGTGGGACTATAATTTGTTTTTCAACAGGACAATGACCCAACACACCTCCAGACTGTGTAAGGGCTAATTCACCAAGAAGGAGAGTGATGGAGTGCTGCATCAGATGACCTGGTTTCCACAATCCCCCGACCTCAACCCAATTGAGATGGTTTGGGATGAGTTGTACTGCAGAGTGAAGGAAAAGCAGCCAACACGTTCTCAGCATATGTGGGAACTCCTTCAAGAGTGTTGGAAAAGCATTCCAGGGGAAGCTGGTTGAGAGACTGCCAAGAGTGTGCAAAGCTGTCATCAAGGCAAAGGGTGGCTACTTTTAAGAATCTAAAATCTAAAATATATTTTGACTTGTTTAACACTCTTTTGGTTACTAGATGATTCCATATGTGTTATTTATAGTTTTGATGTCTTCACTATTATTCTAAAATGTAGAAAATAGTAAACATGAAGAAAAACCCTTGAATGAGTAGGTGTGTCCAAACTTTTGAATTTTGATATACTGTGTGTGTGTGTGTGTGTGTATGTATATATATATATAAAAATAAAAAGTATTTGCCCCCTTTCTGATTTTCTCTATTTTTGTATATTTTCAATAGTGAATCAGATTTCAAAACCTAATAGGGAACCTGAGTTTATAAATACCAAAAAAATGGACACTTATTTGATCTATTTAACAAAGTATTGCAACACTCAATTTTAGATTTTTTTATTGAACTACGTAAGTCAGTTAAAATAACAATTTCTTATTTACAATGACGGTGACACTGGGGAACAGTGGGCTAACTGCCTTGTGCAGGGGCAGAACGACAGATTTTTACCTTGTCAGCACGAGGATTCGATCCAGAAACCTTTCAGTTACTGGCCCAATGCTCTAACCAGCAGGTTACCTTCCGCACCAAATTCACCTGTGTGAAAAATGAATTGCCCCTTTACACTTAATAACTGGTTGTGCGACCTTTAGCTGCAATGACTGCCACCAAATGCTTCCTGTAGTTGTTGATCAATCTCTCATATCGCTGTGGAGGAATTTTGGCCAACTCTAGCATGCAGAACTGCTTTAACTCAGCAACATTGACGGTTTTTCAAGCATGAACTGCTTGTTTCAAGTCCTGCGACAACATCTCATTTGGGATTTGTCTGGACTTTGACTAGGCTATTCAAAAACTTCAAATTTGTTGCATTTAAACCATTTTCATGTACACTTGATTGTGTTTGGTTTTCGCCGGATATAATGAAAACTCTTCCAAAAATATTCAAATTTGCCAAAAAGACCCTGGATGATCATCAAGACTCTTGGAAGAATGTTCTATGGACAGATGAGTCAAAGTATAATTTTGTGAACGACATGGGTCCCATTACGCCTGGCAAAAACCAAACACTGCATTCCACAGTAAGAACCTTATACCAACAGCCAAGCATGGTGGTAGCGTGATAGTTTGGGATGCTTTGCTGCCACATGGCCTGGATTGACGGTAAGGCAAGTACCTTAATATAAGGAACCATCAATTCTGCTCTGTATCAGAGAATTCTACAGGTGAATGTCAGGCCATTTGTCTGTGAGCTGAAGCATAGCTGAGTCATGCAGCAAGACAATAATCCAAAACACACAATCAAGTCTACATGAAAATGGCAAAAAAGTTTTGAAATGGCCTAGTCAAAGTCCAGACCTATTCCCAATTGAGATGTTGTCACAGGACTTGAAACGAGCAGTTCATGCTTGAAAACCCAGAAATGCCGCTGAGTTAAAGCAGTTCTGCATGGAAGAGTGGGCCAAAATTCCTCCACAGAGACGTGACAGACTGATCAACTACTACAGGAAGCGTTTGGTTGGAGTCATTGCAGCTAAAGGTGGCACAACCAGTGTAAGGGGGAAATTACTTTTTCACACAGGGGCATTGGGTGTTGCATAACTTTGTTTATGAAATAAATGAATTAACTAAGTCATTGTTGTGTTATTTGTTCACTCAGGTTTCCTTTATCTAATATGAGGTTTTGGTTGAAGATCTGATAACATTCAGTATCAAAAATATGCAAAAGTAGAGAAAATTAGAAAGGGGGGGTGGGGGGGGGACTTTTTCACAGAACTGTGTATATGCATTCGGAAGGTATTCAAACCCCTTGACTTTTTCCACATTTTGTTATGTTACAGCCTTATTCTAAAATGGTTTAAATAAAATGTTTTCCTCATCAATATACACACAATAAACCATAATGACAAAGCAAAAACAGCTTTTTAGAAATTTTAGCAAATGTATTAAACACAAAACACAGAAATACCTTATTTACATAGGTGTTCAGATCCTTTGATATGAGACTCTAAATTGAGCTCAGGTGCATCCTGTTTCCATTGATCATCCTTGAGATGTTTCTACAACTTGATTTGAGTCCACCTGTGGTAAATTCAATTGATTGGACATGATTTGGAAAGGCACACACCTGTCTATATAAGGTCCCACAGTTGACAGTGCATGTCAGAGCAAAAACCAAGCCATGAGGTCGAAAGGAATTGTCCGTAGAGCTCCGAGACAGGATTGTGTCAAGGTACAGATCTGGGGAAGGGTACCAAAAAATGTCTGCATCATTAAAGATCCCCAAGAACACAGTGGCCTCCATCATTCTTAAATGGAAGAAGTTTGGAACCACCAAGATTATTCCTAGAGATGGCCACCCGGTCAAACTGAGCAAACGGGGGAGAAGATGGTCAGGGAGGTGACCATGAACCTGATGGTCACTCTGACAGTGCTCCAGAGTTCCTCTGTGGAGATGGGATAACCTTCCAAAAGGACAACCATCTCTGCAGCATTCCACCAATCAGGCCTTTATGGTAGTGGCCAGACAGAAACCACTCCTGAGTAAAAGGCACATGACAGCCAGCTTGGAGTTTTCCAACAGGCACTTACAGGACTCTCAGACCATGAGAAACAAGATTCTCTTGTCTGATGAAACCAAGATTGAACTCTTTAGCCTGAATCCTAAGTGTCACGTTTGGAGGAAACCTGGCACCATCCCTACTGTGAAGCACGGTGGTGGCAGCACCATGCTGTGGGGATGTTTTTCAGCAGCAGGGACAGGAAGACTAGTCAGGATCGAGGGAAAGATGAACAGAGCAAAGTACAGAGAGATACTTGATGAAAACCTGCTCCAGAGAGCTGAGGACCTCAGACTGGGGCGAAGGTTCAGCGTCCAACAGGGCAAGAAACCTAAGCACACAGCCAGCCAGAGCCCAGACTTGAACCCGTTTGAACATCTCTGGAGAGACCTGGAAATAGCTGTGCAGCAACGCTCTCCATTAAACCTGACAGAGTTTGAGAGGATCTGCAGAGACGCATGGGAGAAACTCCCCAAATACAGGTGTGCCAAGCTTGTAGCGTCACACCCAAGAACACTCAAGGCTGTAATCGCTGCCAAAGGTGCTTCAACAAAGTACTGAGTAAAGGGTCTGAATACTTATGTAAATGTGATATAAAAAATAAATAAAAGTATACATGTGCAAAAATTTCTAAACCTGTTTTTGCTTTTTCATTATGGGGTATTGTGCGTAGATTGAGGGGAAAAACGAAAAAGTCAAGGGGTCTGAATACTTTCAGAATGCACTGTGTATAAATATATATATATTTTGAGTCTAGACAATTACTTAGGATTTCAATTTGTAGGTCAATTGAACAGGGTATATTCCATGATTATAGATTCCCCCCAAAAGGCTGAAAGTAATAGATGAACTTTAACACTACTTTGATCAACATACTTGGAATAAGTGCATGAATTCTGAATCTGGCAGTCCATTAGCTTTGACACAACAAATACTGGGGTAAAACACAGAACAACTGAACAATCAGTTTGAGGACACTTTTCACAGACAATGCAACAATCATACTGTATTTTGGTTTTTGGGAAGCTTTCCGTTTCTCTTCTCAAAGCTTAAAAAGGGTTCCATTACATGAGCATATTCCACAGTTTCCTATAGTGGTCAGAGTTATACCCTATACACACCCAAAGAACAAGAGACAAAAAGAAAGATGGCCACCTGAGAATTCAAAAGTTGAACAAGTCCTTTTGTGATTGGGTGCCCCTGCGGTTTGGATCAGCCCAACAGTACCACTGACCATGACGCCCACATGTCAGTGACCTGTAAAACCCAAGTAATAACGAGAAGAACACAGAATTATTGTATGCGTTGCTGTAATCCTGAATATTTCAGTATCTAGGTTCTTTTTTAGGATAGTGACAATATGATCGGCCTTAGGAATTATAACGTTCTTTACACGATTTCATACCATTTCCTATTACCCATAAATAATTTCCCATTCACGTACAAAAGACTGCAATGCTTTGCAGGTCCTTTTCCTTGAACAAAACCTTTTTGAGAAACAAAATACATGCAATCTTTGTTGACTCAATCCCGCTGTGTCTCTGTTGGTTGACCTCCTTCTGACCTTCTCAGGATGTGAAGGCACATTTGGATTCTGATTCAATCCAACAGCAATCCATAAAATCTGTGAACATTTTACATTGCACCGTATTCCTTTTGGTGCTTGCTGAGGCTGTGCATCTGACAAAAATGTGGAGCTAATAGACATAATCCTCTTGGACCCTTCCACAGACACTGCACATGAAGGCCAGAGAGGTGTTGCAGGAAATGCTGCTATTTTCCTACAGAGTAAAGACTCTCAAATGAGACAGAGCTAACTCTATACATTCACTCATTTCAGTCACTGTGAGTTTGTGCAGATTGAACCAGACTAGAGAAACAAATGTTGCCATCTCTCTGCAGAGTGGGGTTCTGTGTGAAATATTGCTCCATTTGGACTCACATTAGTTCATGTGGGATTCCTGAAGGCATTTCCATGTCCCTTATTCTGTACCTCATGGAGGGTGCTATCTATCCTGACTGTGTCCATGTTCCCCAGGGCCTTGGTTCAGTACAGTATAGTATTTAGCAGTAAGAGGGTTTGTGCGCAGCACCCCAGCTCAGACTGTTTGGCTGGGTCTTTAGGAGGAAAGCAGGACTGGGCATGTGGAGGGGAGGTGGTGGGAGCTGACCCAACACTGCAGACATGAGGGCCTGTCGGGACAGTGGCAGCTAACATTGGTAGTGGATATGCTGGTGTTGGTGCACTTTTCCATCCATGTGTGAGTGTGTGTGTGTGTGGATGTCTGTGTAGATCTTTGGGTAGACTTTAGGGACCACCAGACCGCTGCCTCCCTGGGCCAGGAGGAGCTGCTGCTGCTGGGTCATGTAGTAGCTCAGGCAGTCTTTGTCCCCGCTGGGGGGGCAGGCTGGTACCCGTGGGGGCGGGCGCTGTAAGGCGGTCAGGGCCTGGGCGGTGACCACACCTCCAGAGGAGCAGTGGCGTTTGGATTGACAGAACCACAGCAGGACAGTACCCAGGATGAACACCAACCCTGCTGGGAGGCCGATGATCACAGGCCAGGGCAGGCTGTGAGAGGTAGCCGTGGGGATGGGAGTGTGTTGAGGCTTTGGGTCTGGAGGGGAGAGAAGAGGAAATATGGGGAGTTATGAGCAGCTTGGTCAAAAGTCACTATTAAAACCTGATGGTGAATACATACAGTAGTAAGTATAACCATTATTAAAACAACTTCAGTTTAACAGTTTTGGATGATGGGTGCATCACATGTTGTTTAGTGGTAAATGTGACAGGATGTTACATGGTTGTAAAAGGGTGTTATGGGTAAACAGGGTGTAACAGGGAGTTATGGTTAAACAGGGTGTCATAATATGGTGGTCACATGGTGTTATGGTTAAACAGGGTGTCATAATATGGTGGTAACAGGGAGTTATGGTTAAACAGGGTGTCATAATATGGTGGTAACAGGGTGTTATGGTTAAACAGGGTGTTTGTTATAATATGGTGGTCACATGGTGTTATGGTTAAACATGGTGTTATGGTTAAACAGGGTGTCATAATATGGAGGTAACATGGTGTTATGGTTAAACAGGGTGTCATAATATGGAGGTAACAGGGTGTTATAATATGGTTGTAACAGGGAGTTATGGTTAAACATGGTGTTATAATATGGAGGTAACAGGGAGTTATGGTTAAACAGGGTGTCATAATATGGTGGTAACAGGGTGTTATGGTTAAACAGGGTGTTATAATATGGTGGTAACAGGGTGTTATGGTTAAACAGGGTGTTATAATATGGTGGTAACAGGGAGTTATGGTTAAACATGATGTTATAATATGGTGGTAACAGGGTGTTATGGTTAAACAGGGTGTCATAATATGGTGGTAACAGGGTGTTGTGGTTAAACAGGGTGTTATAATATGGTGGTAACAGGGAGTTATGGTTAAACATGATGTTATAATATGGTGGTAACATGGTGTTATGGTTAAACAGGGTGTCATAATATGGTGGTAACAGGATGTTACAGGTAAACAGGGTGTAACAGGGTGTTATGGTTAAACAGTGTGTTATAATATGGTGGTAACATGGTGTTATGGTTAAACATGGTGTTATAATATGGTGGTAACATGGTGTTATGGTTAAACAGGGTGTTATAATATGGTGGTAACATGGTGTTATGGTTAAACAGGGTGTTATAATATGGTGGTAACAAGGTGTTATGGTTAAACATGGTGCTATAATATGGTGGTAACATGGTGTTATGGTTAAACATGGTGTTATGGTTAAACAGGGTGTTATAATATGGTGGTAACATGGTGTTATGGTTAAACAGGGTGTTATAATATGGTGGTAACAAGGTGTTATGGTTAAACATGGTGCTATAATATGGTGGTAACATGGTGTTATGGTTAAACATGGTGTTATGGTTAAACAGGATGTTATGGTTAAACATGGTGTTATGGTTAAACAGGGTGCTATAATATGGTGGTAACATGGTGTTATGGTTAAACAGGGTGTTATAATATGGTTGTAACTGGATGTTATGGTTAAGCACGGTGTTATGTAGTTGTAACAGGGTGTTCCACTCACCAGGCAGGACAGTGAGGTAAGCACTGCGGAAGCTGTAACCCATGGTGTTGGCACCCAGACAGATGTACATCCCAGCGTCCTCCTCCTTGGCCCGGGTGATGAGCAGCTTGTTGAGGTAGGAGCCGTCTGGCCTGGACCACACCTCTCCTGTGGGCAGCACCACGAAGCCATGGTCGCCCACCTCGATGGTGGAGTTGTACTTGTTCTCGTCCCCCGGCTCCACCCTCTTCAGCCACTGAATCACCGGCTTGACGTCACTGCGAACCTTACACTGGAATGAGGTGGTACCGCCGTAGTCCACCGTGGTGTTCACCGGATGGGTGCCGGTCAGGATAGGCTTGGAATTTGTCCGCTCTATAACGGGAAAAATATGTATAGAGCGTATTCAGACAATTCAACTGAACAGAAAAGTTATTGTCATGTTCAGCGCTTTCCTCTCGTTCTCTGTGCTGCGGCTAGAATAGGCTGAGGTTGAGGGAGAAAATGCCACATTTGACACAAGCAAGCACAAGTTTTATTCACTTCCTCCTCTCCGCTTCTGGGTTTGGTAGAAACATGTGTTTTTGTAGTCAGCACACAGATGGGATATAATGCTAAGCAGATGGTCAAGGGGAGAGAGAGGGAGGCTGAGGCTCACCATACCACATCAGCCCAGGATTAACCCAACCTCACAACACTCAACCAACCTAAACCCAAACCCCATCCTCAAAACTCAACTATAAACCAATCTGACCAGTAAACAAGAGTTAATGCCCAACCTCCAAACTCAACCCACTGTATTAATACCCTACTCTAGCCTAGTGGTTAGAGCGTTGGGCCAGTAACCGAAAGGTTGCTGGATCAAATCCCCAAGCTGACAAGGCAGTTAACCCACTGTTCCCTGGGCGCTGAAGATGTGGATGTCGATTAAAGCAGCCCCCTGGACCTTTCTTATTCAGAGGGGTTGGGTTAAAAGCGGAAGACACATTTCAGTTGAAGGCATTCAGTTGTACAACTGACTAGGTATCCCCCTTTCCCTTACCCTCAATGCTAATCAAACTTCAACAATGACCCAAGCTTATAAATCAACCAAAAAACAATACATCTATACTGTAAGTAAGTGACCAAACTTACGGATGACTTCCACTTTGTATGTGGCGTTGATCTCTCCAGCCCGGTTGGAGACGTGGCAGGTGTACTTCCCGCTGTTCTCAGGGGTCAGATTCTTCAGACTCAGGGTCCACTTCTTCTTACGGCCCTCACCCACCTCCTCAGGGGTCAGCGGCTTGTTGTCCTTCAGCCACACGATGTCCGGACGAGGGTTCCCGCTGGCCGTGCACTTCAGCCGTACTGAGCTGCCCACCGGCCGGGCGATCACGCGCTTCCTCATCTTGGCTGGCTGCGTGAAGCGTGGTCGGACTGCGATCAAAGAAAGGGTTGTTTACGAAATAGTGTTGCTGAGAAAAAGGATAAACTTCACAGGAACAGTTTATAATGGTATGCACAATGCACACCAGACAGCTATTAAATATCGCAACGAATCACACTGGAGGACTTTGAAAATAATGAAGGTTAAGTATGTTTGTTTGACAACATAGTTTTTCTAACACTGAACAAATAAATATGAAGGGTATGTTGTGGGGCTTCCATTTGGGGTCAAACAGTATTTCTGGTGTGGCGGCACTATTCAGCATAACATAACCCACCAAGGGGCACGTTGACAAAACCACCACTTTCCCCTTTAAAGTTTCACTCAGCAGTTCAACGCTGGTTGTATCTGAACTGTGTCGAGGCAGAGTCAACAGGAGAAAAGACAATAGTGGACTCCAGTTTGATACGACTGGTAAAAGGGGGCAGCCAACAGGGAGAGAGGGGAGAGGATGGAATGTTTCCCCAAACACACTTCATTCAAATAGCCTGCTCTCTGGCCTGTCAGAGGTAATTACCCAAGCAAACAGCACCCTGCTGGTGGGGGGGGGGGTTGTGTGTGCCAGGGCAGCACACACAGGGCAGAGTGGTGCCAGGTGTGGCCAGACACACTAGAACTACACCCCCTCTCCAGAGACTGGGCCACTACATACCCATCACTAAGACAATGCCCTGCTTTCTAAATTATCTAGGGTCAGATGAAACCAGAGATAAACGTCAGAGAGAGAGAGAGAGACAGTGCTCAGTGTCTTACCCAGTTTCCCTGAGAGGTCAGTGGGGTATTCTGGGCCTCCCGCTGTTCCTGCTCCGTCCCTCCCAGTGCTGGCATCCTCTACAGATAGAGAGAGAGACACAGACAAACAGCATAGCATCAGTGTCAGTGGGAAATAACATCCTCCCAGTGATAAAACAGTTTTATAACTCACAGCTCTAGCAGTGATCCAATATGCTCTAATGTGTCTGTGGATGTAGTAGTGGGATTAGGCCAGAACCAGAATCCAGCCTGAAGTATCATGGGATGATGAAGACCCCAGATCATCTCTGTGACTGGTTCTGCTCAAGGCTTTGTTCTGCCACCCCCCTCCTCACTCCAGGAGACACAGAGTGATGGACTCACAATGATGTGTCAATGCTAAACAGATCGGCCATACTGAACGTCATGAAACCACTTCAAGATGTGGACATATTCTGAGGAGCCGTTCATCAGAGATGCAAGAATCAGACATTACATCAGGTAGGACTGGGTAAACCAATGCCAACTTGTCAAAACTGATAAGTGACTGATCTATTCTCAGTGGCTATATGTGCTAATATTGGCCTGGCTGGCCTGCGCTGAAGAAAAATCTGCTTGTGAAAAGAGCGAGCCAAGAACAGTCTTGGACCACCTGCGGGTGCCACATGTATTGATTTGCAGCCAACGTCTTTGAATTCAGCCATTTGGACTGAGAATATATTTTAAATGCAAATAGAAGAAAATGAAGACAGCATCCTGTTGGCTCTATACGTGCAGTGCTGGATAGTTGTATCTGACGAACTGGTAACCTGAGTTGCTGTATGGTATTCTGCTTACACCACGCTCTCCTCTGCTCCTCCCTACAACTCCAACACATGACCGGCATGTTCAGAGCTGCCAGTTCTTTGAAGCTGGCGGCAGGACAGTTTGATCTCAAAGAATACATGGTTAAGCACTCTTACAGTACTGGGCCTCCAAAAGAGAGGAGAGGAGGGGAGGAGGGGAGAGGAAGAGGTGAAAATGTGTGGAGAATAGAAGAGAGGAAGGGAGTGGAGGAAGAGAGGAAAAGAGAGGAAGAGAAGGGAGAAAGAGGAGAGAGGAAGGGGGGAAGAGAGGAGAGGAAAAGTAGAGAGGAAGAGGAGGAGAGGAAGAGGAGGAGAAGAAAGGAGAGAAAGAGGACGAGGAGAGAGGAAGAGGAGAAGAGGAGAGAGGAAGAAGAGAGGAAGAGAAGATAGGTTATGAGAGGAAGAGGAAAGAGGATAGGAAGAGAGAGGAAGAGAAGAGAAGATAGGTTATGAGAGGAAGAGGAAAGAGGATAGGAAGAGAGAGGAAGAGAAGAGAATATAGGAAATGAGAGGAAGAGGAAAGAGAAAGAGGGGGAGAGGAAGAGGAGAAGAGAGGAGAGGAAGAGGAGAGGAAGAGGAAGAGGAGAGAGGTAGAGGAGAGAAGAAGAGGAGGCGAAGAGGAAGAGAGCACCATTGATGGACACCGGACAGCTTCATTATCAATCCACTCACCCAGCCATGCTCCTTACATACTAGGCCCCTACAGTGGGCCCCTACAGTGGGCCCCTACAGTGGGGCCCTACAATGGGCCCCTACAGTGGGCCCTTACACTCCCTCCCGCTCTCCATCCACAGTACCCTTTCTTCAAATCAAAATACAATGTATAGGTACAGTGGGGCAAAAAAGTATTTAGTCAGCCACCAATTGTGCAAGTTCTCCCACTTAAAAAGATGAGAGAGGCCTGTAATTTTCATCATAGGTACACTTCAACTATGAGAGAATGAGAGAAAAAAATCCAGAAAATCACATTATAGGATTTTTAATGAATTTATTTGCAAATTATGGTGGAAAATAAGTATTTGGTCACCTACAAACAAGCAAGATTTCTGGCTCTCACAGACCTGTAACTTCTTCTTTAAGAGGCTCCTCTGTCCTCCACTCGTTAACGACCTGTATTAATGGCACCTGTTTGAACTTGTTATCAGTATAAAAGACACCTGTCCACAACCTCAAACAGTCACACTCCAAACTTCACTATGGCCAAGACCAAAGAGCTGTCAAAGGACACCAGAAACAAAATTGTAGACCTGCACTAGGCTGGGAAGACTGAATCTGCAATAGGTAAGCAGCTTGGTTTGAAGAAATCAACTGTGGGAGCAATTATTAGGAGATGGAAGACATACAAGACCACTGATAATCTCCCTCGATCTGGGGCTCCACGCAAGATCTCACCCCGTGGGGTAAAAATGATCACAAGAAAGGTGAGCAAAAATCCCAGAACCACACGGTGGGACCTAGTGAATGACCTGCAATGTGCTGGGACCAAAGTAACAAAGCCTACCATCAGTAACACACTACGCCGCCAGGGACTCAAATCCTGCAGTGCCAGACGTGTCCCCCTGCTTAAGCCAGTACATGTCCAGGCCCGTCTGAAGTTTGCTAGAGAGCATTTGGATGATCCAGAAGAAGATTGGGAGAATGTCATAAGTTCAGATGAAACCAAACTATAACTTTTTGGTAAAAACTCAACTCGTCGTGTTTGAAGGACAAAGAATGCTGAGTTGCATCCAAAGAACACCATACCTACTGTGAAGCATGGGGGTGGAAACATCATGCTTTGGGGCTGTTTTTCTGCAAAGGGACCAGGATGACTGATCCGTGTAAAGGAAAGAATGAATGGGGCCATGTATCGTGAGATTTTGAGTGAAAACCTCCTTCCATCAGCAAGGGCATTGAAGATGAAACATGGCTGGGTCTTTCAGCATGACAATGATCCCTAACACACTGCCCGGGCAACGAAGGGGTGGCTTCGTAAGAAGCATTTCAAGGTCCTGGAGTGGCCTAGCCAGTCTCCAGATCTCAACCCCATAGAAAATCTTTGGAGGGAGTTGAAAGTCCGTGTTGCCCAGCAACAGCCCCAAATCATCCCTGCTCTAGAGGAGATCTGCATGGAGGAATGGGCCAAAATACCAACAACAGTGTGTGAAAACCTTGTGAAGACTTACAGAAAATGTTTGACCTCTGGCATTGCCAACAAAAGGTATATAACAAAGCATTGAGATAAACTTTTGTTATTGACCAAATACTTATTTTCCACCATAATTTGCAAATAAATTCATTAAAAATCCTACAATGTGATTTTCTGGATTTGTTTTTCTAATTTTGTCTGTCATAGTTGAAGTGTACCTATGATGAAAATTACAGGGCTCTCTCATCTTTTTAAGTGGGAGAACATGCACAATTGGTGGCTGACTAAATACTTTTTTTGCCCCACTGAACATACACCACATACAGTTGAAGTCAGATGTTTACATTCACTTAGGTTGGAGTCATTAAAACTAGTTTTTCAACCACTCCACACATTTCTTGTTAACAAACTATAGTTTTGGCAAGTCAGTTAGGACATCTACTTTGTGCATGACACAAGTAATTTGTCCAACAATTGTTTACAGACAGATTATTTCACTTATAATTCACTGTATCACAATTCCAGTGGGTCAGAAGTTTACATACCCTAAGTTGACTGTGCTTGGAAAATTCCAGAAAATGATGCTTCTGATAGGATAATTAACATAATTTGAGTCAATTGGAGGTGTACCTGTGTATGTATTTCAATATCTACCTTCAAATTCAGTGCCTCTTTGCTTGACATCATGGGAAAATCAAAAGAAAACAGCAAAGTCTGGTTCATGCTTGGGAGCAATTTCCAAACGCCTGAAGGTACCACGTTCATCTGTACAAACAATAGTACGCAAGTATAAACACCATGGGACCACGCAGCCGTCATATCGCTCAAGAAGGAGGCATGTTCTGTCTCCTAGAGATGAATGTACTTTGGTGCGAAAAGTGCAAATCAATCCCAGAACAACAGCAAAGGATCTTGTGAAGATGCTGGAGGAAACAGGTACAAAAGTATCTATATTCACAGTAAAACAAGTCTCTTATCGACATAACCTGAAAGGTCGCTCAGCAAGGAAGATGCCACTGCCCCAAAACCGCAATAAAAAAGCCAGACTACGGTTTGCAACTGCACATGGGGACAAAGATCGTACTTTTTGGAGAAATGTCCTCTGGTCTAATGAAAAATATAACTATTTGGCCATAATGGGCGTCGTTATGTTAGGAGGAAAAATGGGGAGGCTTGCAAGCCGAAGAACACCATCCCAACCGTGAAGCACGGGGGTGGCAGCATCATGTTGTGGGGGTGCTTTGCTGCAGGAGGGACTGGTGCACTTCACAAAATAGATGGCATCATGAGGTAGGAAAATTATGTGGATATATTGAAGCAACATCTCAAGACATCAGCAGAAAGTTAAAGCTTGATAGCAAACAGGTATTCCATATGGACAATGATCCCAAGCATACTCCCAAAGTTGTGGGAAAATGGCTTAAGGAGAACAAAGTCAAGGTATTGGAGTGGCCATCACAAAGCCCTGACATCAATCCTATAGAAAATTTGTGGGCAGAACTGAAAAAGTGTGTGCGAGCAAGGAGGCCTACAAACCTGACTCAGTTACACCAGCTTAGTCAGGAGGAATGGGCTTAAGGGAAGCTTGTGGAAGGCTAACCGGAACGTTTGACCCATGTTAAACAATTTAAAGGCAATGCTACCAAATACTAATTGAGTGTATGTAAACTTCTGACCCACTGGAAATGTGATGAAAGAAATAAAAGCTGAAATAAATCATTCTCTCTACAATTATTCTGACATTTCACATTCTTAAAATAAAGTGGTGATCCTAACTGACCTAAGACAGGGAATTTTTTACTAGGATTAAATGTCAGGAATTGTGAAAAACTGAGTTTAAATGTATTTGGCTAAGGGGTATGTAAACTTCCGACTTAAATTGTACATATGCACTGGGTAAAACAGTATGTAAACATTATTAAAGTGACCAGTGTTCCATGACTATGTACATAAGGCAGCAGTCTCTAAGGTACAGGGTAGAGTACCTGGTGTTAGCCTGCTAGTAACAGTGTCTAAGGTTCAGGGCAGGGTGCTGGGCCGAGGCTGACTAGTGATGACTATTTAACAGTCTGGTGGCCTGGAGATAGAAGCTCAGTTTCTCGGTCCCAGCTTTGATGCACCTGTACTGTCTCCGCCTTCTAGATGCTAGCCGGTATAAACACGCTCGGGTGGTTGAGGTCCTTGATGATCTTCTTGACCTTCCTGTGACAGCAGGTGCTGTAGATGTCCTGGAGGGCAGGCAGCGTGCCCCCGGTGATATGTTTGGCTGACTTTCCCACCTTCTGGAGAGCCCTGCTGTTGTGGGCGGTGCAGTTGCCGTACCAGGCGGTGATACAGCCCGACAGAATGCTCTCAAGTGGTGTCTACTGCACATTCAAACACTAAAGGCACTATGAGGGTTTATTGTGATTACACTGTGCACTTACATTTGAGCACACGCACACAAAGAACATGACCATGTTGAACATCATTCCATCAATTTCAGCTGTACTCAATAACAATATCCCCCCTCTTTTAATAAGATCCCCCCCAATCACAAGTCAAATGTCCTACAGTAATATACATTTCATGTCCTACAGTAATACAACCTCCATGTCCTACAGTACTACAACCTCCATGTCCTACAGTAATATACATTTCATGTCCTACAGTAATACAACCTCCATGTCCTACAGTACTACAACCTCCATGTCCTACAGTACTACAACCTCCATGTCCTACTGTAATACAACCTCCATGTCCTACAGTAATACAACCTCCATGTCCCTCAGTAATACAACCTCCATGTCCTACAGTAATACAACCTCCATGTCCTACAGTACTACAACCTCCATGTCCTACAGTAATATACCCTCCATGTCCTACAGTAATATACCCTCCATGTCCTACAGTACTACAACCTCCATGTCCTACAGTAATATACATTTCATGTCCTACAGTACTACAACCTCCATGTCCTACAGTAATACAACCTCCATGTCCTACAGTAATACAACCTCCATGTCCTACAGTAATATACCCTCCATGTCCTACAGTACTACAACCTCCATGTACTACAGTAATATACATTTCATGTCCTACAGTAATACAACCTCCATGTCCTACAGTACTACAACCTCCATGTCCTACAGTAATACAACCTCCATGTCCTACAGTAATACAACCTCCATGTCCTACAGTACTACACCCTCCATGTCCTACAGTACTACACCTTCCATGTCCTACAGTAATACAACCTCCATGTCCTACAGTAATACAACCTCCATGTCCTACAGTAATATGCCCTCCATGACCTACAGTAATATACCTTTCATGTCCTACAGTAATATACCCTCCATGTCCTACAGTAATACAACCTCCATGTCCTACAGTAATACAACCTCCATGTCCTACAGTAATACAACCTCCATGTCCTACAGTAATACAACCTCCATGTCCTACAGTAATACAACCTCCATGTCCTACAGTA
Organism: Oncorhynchus clarkii lewisi; assembly: GCF_045791955.1. Taxonomy (NCBI): domain Eukaryota; kingdom Metazoa; phylum Chordata; class Actinopteri; order Salmoniformes; family Salmonidae; genus Oncorhynchus; species Oncorhynchus clarkii. The sequence goes on from NC_092177.1 coordinate 18,913,329, forward strand.
ATACAACCTCCATGTTCTACAGTAATATACCTTCCATGACCTACAGTAATATACCTTTCATGTCCTACAGTAATATACCCTCCATGTCCTACAGTAATACAACCTCCATGTCCTACAGTAATATACCCTCCATGTCCTACAGTAATATACCCTCCATGTCCTACAGTAATACAACCTCATGTCCTACAGTAATACAACCTCCATGTCCTACAGTACTACACCCTCCATGTCCTACAGTAATACAACCTCATGTCCTACAGTAATACAACGTCCATGTCCTACAGTACTACACCCTCCATGTCCTACAGTAATACAACCTCATGTCCTACAGTAATACAACCTCCATGTCCTACAGTAATACAACCTCCATGACCTACAGTAATATACCCTCCATGACCTACAGTAATATGCCTTTCATGTCCTACAGTAATACAACCTCCATGTCCTACAGTAATATACCCTCCATGACCTACAGTAATATACCTTTCATGTCCTATAGTAATATACCCTCCATGTCCTACAATAATATACCCTCCATGTCCTACAGTAATTACATGAATATACCCTGCATGTCCTACAGTAACATACCCTCCATGTCCTACAGTAATGCACCCTCCATGACCTACAGTAATATACCCTCCATGTCCTACAGTAAAATAACCTCCATATCCTACAGTAATATACCCTCCATGTCCTACATTAATATACCATCCATGTCCTACAGTAATTACAGTATTATACCCCCATGTCCTACAGTAATTACAGTAATATACCCTCCATGTCATACAGTAGTACCCTCCATGTCTTACAATAATTACAGTAATATAGCCCTCCATGTCTTACAGTAATTACAGTATACCATCCATGTCCTACAGTAATCACAGTAATTTTTTTATTTTTTATTTCACCTTTATTTAACCAGGTAGGCTAGTTGAGAACAAGTTCTCATTTGCAACTGCGACCTGGCCAAGATAAAGCAAAACAGTTCGACACACAACAACACAGAGTTACACATGGAATAAACAGAACATACAGTCAATAATACAGTAGAACAAAATAAAACAAATAGTCTATATACAGTGAGTGCAAATGAGGTAAGTTAAGGAAATAAATAGGCCATGGTGGCGAAGTAATTACAATATAGCAATTAAACACTGGAATGGTAGATTGGCAGAAGATAAATGTGCAGGTAGAGCTACTGGGGTACAAAGGAGCAAAATAAATAAATACCAGTATGGGGATGAGGTAGGTAGATAGATGGGCTGTTTACAGATAGGCTAAGTACAGGTGCAGTGATCTGTAAACTGCTCTGACAGCTGGTGCTTAAAGCTAGTGAGGGAGATGTGAGTCTCCAGCTTCAGAGATTTTTGCAATTCGTTCCAGTCATGGGCAGCAGAGAACTGGAAGGAAAGACGACCAAAGGAGGAATTGGCTTTGGGGGTGACCAGTGAGATATATCTGCTGGAGCGCGTGCTACGAGTGGGTGCTGCTATGATGACCAGTGAGCTGAGATAAGGCGGGGCTTTACCTATCAGAGACTTGTAGATAACCTGTAGCCAGTGGGTTTGGCGACGAGTATGAAGCGAGGGCCAACCAACGAGAGCGTACAGGTCGCAATGGTGGGTAGTGTATGGGGCTTTGGTGACAAAACGGATGGCACTGTGATAGACTGCATCCAGTTTGTTGAGTAGAGTGTTGGAGGCTATTTTATAGATGACATCACCGAAGTCGAGGATCGGTAGGATGGTCAGTTTTACGAGGGTATGTTTGGCAGCATGAGTGAAGGATGCTTTGTTGCGATATAGCAAGCCGATTCTAGATTTAATTTTGGATTGGAGATGCTTAATGTGAGTCTGGAAGGAGAGTTTACAGTCTAACCAGACACCCAGGTATTTGTAGTTGTCTACGTATTCTAAGTCAGAGCCGTCCAGAGTAGTGATGCTGGACGGGCGGGCAGATGCGGGCAGTGATCGGTTGAAAAGCATGCATTTAGTTTTACTTGCGTTTAAGAGCAGTTGGAGGCCATGGAAGGAGAGTTGTATGACATTGAAGCTCGTCTGGAGGGGCCAGAAGTATACAGAATGGTGTCATCTGCATAGAGGTGGATCAGAGAATCACCAGCAGCAAGAGCAAAATCATTGATGTCTACAGAAAAGGGGGTCGGCACGAGAATTGAACCCTGTGGCACACCCATAGAGACTGTCAGAGGTCCAGACAACAGGCCCTCCGATTTGACACACTGAACTCTATCAGAGAAGTAGTTGGTAAACCAGGCGAGGCAATCATTTGGGAAACCAAGGCTGTCGAGTCTGCCAATAAGAATGTTGTGATTGACAGAGTTGAAAGCCTTGGCCAGGTCGATGAATACGGCTGCACAGTAAGGTCTCTTATCGATGGCGGTTATGATGTCGTTTAGAACCTTGAGCGTGGCTGAGGTGCACCCATGACCAGCTCTGAAACCAGATTGCATAGCGGAGAAGGTATGGTGGGATTTGAAATGGTCAGTAATCTGTTTGTTAACTTGGCTTTCGAAGACCTTAGAAAGACAGGGTAGGATAGATTACTAGATTATAGAATATAGAATATACTCCTCCATGTCCTACAGTAATACCCTCCATGTCTTACAGTAATTACAGTAATATACCATTCATGCCCTACAGTAATTACAGTAAAATAACCTCCATGTCTTACAGTAATTACAGTAATATACCCTCCACGTCCTGTTTTACATTCATATACCCTCCATGTCCTACAGTAATAGACCCTCCATGTCCTACAGTAATATACCCTCCATTTCCTACAGTAATATACCCTCCATATCCTACAGTAATATACCCAACATGTCCTACAGTAATTACAGTAATATACCCTCCAATAGCCTTCTGAAATATAATATGGGGCGGCAGGGTAGCCTAGTGGTTAGAGCGTTGGACTAGTAACCAAAAGGCTGCAAGTTCAAATCCCCAAGCTGACAAGGTACAAATCTGTCATTCTGCCCCTGAACAGGCACTGTTCCTAGGCCGTCATTGAAAATAAGAATGTGTTCTTAACTGACTTGCCTAGTTAAATAAAAGGAAAAAATAATATCCAAACAGCATGGCTGCAGAAAATCAGCCTTCACCCGTTGCGGCCCGCCCATCAAAAACTCTCCCTGATTCATAGAAAGTCAAACAAAGACATGCAGTATGAGGGGTCAGGTTTCTCAATAAAACAAACTCCCTTTCCCCTTTCTTCTGAGGAAAATGGCACAACAGCGTGCTACATTTCACACATTCACTGACTGGGTGCCCTGTGACAGGCCTGTTTGTGTAATGTCTGCAGAGTAGCTAGGCGGCAGCTCTGGAGGGCTCAGCTCAGTCCTCCGAAATATGAATCCCTGAGTCCAGTGTTAGTGTAGGCCTCTGTTTTCCAACAGAGTCATGTCTTTCAGTCATTTTTATTCAGAGACATTGGATCTCAGTCTGGACAGTCTAGTCTGGTAGCGAGAGGGTGGGTGGGTCAGTGTCTACTGTCCTCTCCTTCACAGTTCAATTGTGGCTTGAACCCCTCAGAATCAGAGCTTTGCCACAAGACGTTTTAGATTGATGTACAATGCCAGATAATAAAACGCTTGGACAGAATTTTACCTCCAACTAAACACCCAGATCTAAACAAATAATATTTCTCCCAAAACCACGCTAATTACTCTGTCATCTTTTCTGCTTTTTGAGCAGAAACTAGAGTGTGAAACCTGAGAGGGACTGTTATTCCAACTCCACACACAAAGACTTAGCTCCAGAGGATTGACAGTGTGCAATGTTAGCTACAGCCTTCACCCCCAGCTCTCTTGAGAATCTGATTTACACAATTCCAGGGCCTAGCTTATGGAAACCATTACCATTTGGTGCTGTTACACAGGTCTGTATTAACGACTGTCTCTAAACGGAGGGGGAGATTTACGAGCAGTGGCGTTACTACATTACCTAGTGCCACTACACCCGTACAAAGGAATGAATAACACAGAGGCCGACAGATTAACAACCTGTTGAGGATATTTACAGTCAAAATCGCACCAGATGCATCTTTGAAGCGTTAACATTTTCAAAGTTCATTAAACATTACTGATTCGGCGCTATTAAAATGTTGACATTTCACAACATTTCCTGAGTGTGTGAGTTTTAATTGGTTTTAATGGCCAGACTGTGTATGCTTGGCTTGCATTGCCTAAGAACTCAATTCGCAGAGGCCCTCCACAAATCCTTTTCATCTCCCTTTTTGTAGAGCGAGTGTCTTCAACATGAAAGAGACATGAAACTAGAGTGAATCTTTTTAAACATTCTTTTTCACTAAGCTGTCCACCTAATAGTTGCTCCTTTGAAAGTTATTTTAGACTGAGCCAAGGCAACAACATTTATGACTAATACTATTTACTCAATGTGATTACGCATTGCAATTTCTGAGCTATATGAACAAATATGAACATGCTTAAACTGTGAATTGTTCTGTGAATAGTTTCCAGCTTTCAGACCATTCCATAAGGTAATCCATCTGCATGGGCCGATTACCCAGGATGCCTTGCTCTCTGGCAGGGTTCCACGGCGAGGAATTGCAGGGCAGATTTAGGGAGGCCTTATTCTGTCGAGCAGAGGACTGACCCGGCATTAAGCATTTCCTCTTCTCTTTTAGGGATTACCGACACAGAGGGGGGAACGACTTGGACCACGCGACTTCCTGCCTCAGTCCAGGGTTCTCTGGGACCTCAGCACCAGGAGAATCCGAGGGTCAAAACTAGCCACAATCTGGCCTTCTGGGCTGACTCCTGGTCTATCTGTTCTGGACCCACTTTTCTATATGAGTCTGGACCCAGTACCACTGTCCTATGAGTCTGGACCCAGCTGCTCTGAAGCTCCCCTGCAACAGCCAGGAGCTGCCAACTGACACGTAGGTCGATGTCTAAGGGGCTTGTCAACAAATGAACAGCTACAGCACTAGCAAGAAATAGTGCAATGTTGGTATGATAAGTCCATTGTTCAGAATGCAATGTATTTAAAAAAGCATATGAATGTGTAACAGATAGGTTGGGGATGGGTTCCATTTAATCAAAACAACATGATACAGATGTACCTACATCAGTATCTGGAGAAACATTTTGGGAGCCAGTCTAGTTCAACATGGCAGTGGTTCAGTCAGGCAGGAATGGGAACTTAAGCAATAGCTAACACTTTTCCTTACTCAGACTGTTAGGGACCCCAAGATAAACCTGCTATTATAACAAGTCATTCGAACCCCCTAAAACACCACAGTATATGTCCCTTCTAAATTAAGAAACAAACCGAGCAGTTCAGCAACAGGTTCAGCTCTCTATGTTCAAAGTCAACACTAACAGACAAGTATTTCAGTGATTTCTACTGCGATCTTTCAGACAAAAGAAAAACATAGCTTACGTGTGTGTGTGTGTGTGTTTTTGTAACTCCAAGCAGAGCTCTGTACTTCCTCACGTTGGTTTAATCTCCTGCCATCAACAGGCTCTGTAGTCTAACTGTGGTCACCTGTGTGAGGGGAAGGAAAGAGGACCTGCTGCACCTCAGGTTCCAGTGTGTACAGAGTCCCGTGGGCTGCCGTGTTCAGCACACACAGCTGGGACGCACACACACACTGTCCTTGACTGTCATTCTCTGGAGAAAAATATCCTTTTGTTGTTCCACTTATGGTTAAGAGAATGGAAGCTGTTTTTGGTGTGCCGTGCATACTAGGTCACTAGGTCACTGGTCAGTGTCTCCCTGACATACCCTGTCAGAACCACTTTGGGCTTGTGGTTTCTATACCTGGCAGTGTTGGAGGGTTGCTCTATGTGTGGAAGAGAGAAGCAGCAGGTATAACCACTAGGGGGAGGTAATGTCTGATTAGGCATCATTCAGTCTCCTGTTATTAGTGAGAGGAAGAAATCTACCTATAGTAGTGTAGATCAGCGGTTCCAATCAGGCATACTAGGACCTCTGGGGGATACATGGGGGACTATCCACAGGGGGTACTTGAGAAGACTCATGAGACTATAGACCTACTGGTAAAATGCACAAGGGGGTACTTCAGTGGTTGTACAGTAACTGATAACCACTGGTTAAGATGGCTAAACACTTTCCAGTTTCGTCTGGTATGACGTAGCATTGCGATAAAGCCGCTCTCACTACACTTGAAGTTAATAAGAATACGATTTTAGATCACAAAAACGTCTATCAAAAATGTCAGGTGTCAATAGTGGCTGATGTCATAACGCGGGAGGTTGACTTCTCTCGAATGAGCCATTGATCATATTTTTGTGATACTCCTACCTAGATACATTTGTAATTTAACAGAGGGTCTAACACATTTCTCCTATTCGTCTGCCTTTTCAGGCCAGGGTGCATTGCATGGCCGTTGCCAATGTCAGACTACATTCTGCGAGGAACATAGATCTGTAGGTTGAACATGGTGAGATTGTAGACTCCTAAACTGATAGTACAGTTTGTTTAGGCGATTTTACAGCTAGCTAGCTACTTCACATGCTGATATTGACTTTGGTATTATTTTGATACTGTGCTAGCTAGCTAGCCAGCCCATAGAAAGGGTATTGCATTGCGGCTTTTGTGGTCAACTTGAGCTGCAACTGATTTCCACAATGTTGCTACCAACCTTATTATTATGACAAAACATATTTAACACTCCAAATGATAGAAATGTGTGGTTTTGGATGGATTTTTTCTTTATCATAGTTCAAATACACAGTATGATTAATGATTAATGTGATGGATCTTTTGTCATGAAACGTTGCAAACCGATTCCTATTCACTATTGAAATGTGCTATACCAGGGTTACTGTTAAGTTTCTGTATCAATTACTTTAATGTATCTTTAAACGGTAATGGGACGCTATCATATTCTGCTGATCAATTTGGAATTGATGGTGCGGTTGATTGTTGAGATGAACATTTTCAAAATTAATATAAAGAACAGATCCTTGGAGCATGAACATCACTAAGTACAAATATAATGTCAACATTCGCTAAAATAACATATCTGAGTACAAGTGGTCTATCCAGTTGGTCATAAATGTCAAGTGCGATGCATTTTATAAGTTCTGAAACCTGCAGTTAGTATCATGTTCTGTGTGTATCCGCACTAAAATGACTTTTTTTGTTCACTGTTCAAATCTTGGTTTCTGCCTCACTTGGAAAGCACATTTCCCTCATGCCTGTGTGCAGGGGCTGCTTCATATCATGTTAACACTTCATTTCCTCAGGATCAGGTATGAAAGCCAAATATTTGCCTAAAATGGGTTTATGGGTGGACTGGAGAAGATACAATGGAACGCTGAACCCCCCCCCAAATTAGGACGATGGTCTGATCCAACCCGCTCACATTAGGATGATGGACTGATCCAACCCCCTTACATTAGGATGATCTGTCCAGGCAGGTCCCACATGGATTCACTTCAAGGAGGGAACCAACTGGATTCCACCTCACATGTCTGTCTGTCTGTCTGTCTGTCTGTCTGTCTGTCTGTCTGTCTGTCTGTCTGTCTGTCTGCCTGTCTGTCTGTCTGTCTGCCTGTCTGCCTGTCTGTCTGTCTGTCTGTCTGTCTGTCTGTCTGTCTGTCTGTCTGTCTGTCTGCCTGTCTGCCTGCCTGTCTGTCTCACAAGAGCCTCTCACTAACACAAAAGAGGACAGTGCACATGGGGAAGGGACACACTTATGTCCACACAGGTCTATCTCGATTTAATTTAGTCTCTAGCTATGTTTTTGTTCAGTTTAACTTTTTATTCTCTGAGTTGTAAGAGCAGCCCTCCTAAGACATATCTGAGGGGAAGTGAAATTAGGAGATTCACAGTTGTCTTCGGAGGTGGTCGCTGCCTGCGACGTGCGTCTCTGTCTCTTCTCTTCCACTCTCCCGCTCATCATCCCAGCTGCTTCAGTGTAACTCTAGCAAACATGAAGGCCAGGACGGGGCTTTACCGAATTAACATATCTCACATATTGATCGCCCCACGCTCCCTTTGAAACCGACACTCCCGCCCTTGCACTTTGAACTCCTCTCTACAGTTCCGCCTAAATCATTTCAACATATAAAGGCTTTGTAAAAGCAATGGGGTTCAGGTTGGAGGTTCCTGTTACGGAGAAATGAAAGTTAATTCAGAGAAGCAGAGAACATATATTGACATCCCCCTACATCTAACATAAGGTTAAGAAGATGGGTAATATTCAGGTCATGGATAATATTATAAATCATATTTATACAAACTGCAGCCTGCCAAACAACAAACAAAAGCCCAAAACACTGCCAAAACACTTTTACAGATTGTTTACACGTATTTTATGTGCAAAACACAGATAAACAGTCTGAACTACACTGTACTATAAAACCCTTTATGGAATGTGAGACTACCTTATGCAACCCATACTACAAAGTCAACAGTCAGCCAAAAACTAAAGCCTTAGGTTAAAAAACATGTTATCTTTCACTGTGTCGAGGTTACTGCTGACAGTGTCCCTTTAACAAATAAACATTTACAGCAAAACACTAACTTGTACTTTTTACTGTTCTACATCATTCGACTATTCCATACATTATTAAGAGGAGGAGATGAGGGTTGAGTGAACTCTACTTTGTGGTTTGTGCTTGACTAGGTACAACATGTTTATAAAGCCTAACTAATTGACTTTCCACCATATGACAGCTTTTCTCCCTCTCCCAGACGAGTATAGCACATCCTGAAGGAATATCACTTAGATCTTACAAATCACACAGTGGAAGCTACAAACCACATCAACACAGAGTTTCCACTCAAGGAGAATGTCTTTGCCACGCTGACCGACTATGGTAAATAACGCTGATAAACTATGGTAAATCTCTGAATAACGCAAATGTCTGCAGTTGAAATGAATTGAGAATGATTACAGTGAATGATACGTGGGTATACAGAACGTTTTGAAATGCGCTCAGGTCAGAAGAATGTAAAAACAAGCCTTCATCCCCGTTGACACAAGCTATCACTTTCAACACAGCGTCCTGCTGATCAAACTGACGTCCGATAGCCAAGGCGCCAGGGAATGATTCCTATGTTTGTGTAACAAACTAACTAAAAGGGGTAATCGCATAGCTATACTCATACCCAGATACGGCCTGGTAAAGGGAGACCTTTATATCAACATTAGAAATAAAAAGTAGCTGAATTCTGAAATCATGCTGATTAACTGAAACAAGTTCATATTAACTGAAACAAGTTCATTATAACTGAAACAAGTTTTCCATCTTGTTTGGACTTCTAATGGAACGTGAACGTTGTTTTAACTCTTATAAAGGAGACAAAAAGATTGAAAAGATTCATTTATCCAGAGAATCTGCACATGAACAAAAGAAGACAAGAGGAAAGTCATTGTCACATCCTCATTACGGATCAAAGTGACGCTAGTGGTTCTTGGGCAATTCTAGAGGGACAAACATTTCTCAAAAACACAGGAGTACCACAAATAAACGTTATGCAGAACTGCTGGACAAAGGCTTGTGAAACCTCAAAATTATTTTTTTGTGTACAATGTACTCTTTCTTCAAACATGTCTTTACGAACTGCTAGGCCTGCTAGGCCTATTGCCCCATCCACACTCCACTTGCTATGCATACTGCCCCCCATCCACACTCCACATTACATGCCTATTCCTCCATCCACACTCCACTTGCTATAACTATTGCCCCCTATCCACAAATGCTATGCCTATTCCTCCCATCCACACTTGCTATAAGGATTGCCACCTATCCAAACTTGCTATACCCATTCTCCCACCTCCAAACTCCACTTGCTACGCCTATTCCCCCTATCCACACTCCACTTGCTATGCCTATTCCCCCTATCCACGCACCACTTGCTATACCTATTCCGCCCCATTAACACTCCATTTGCAATACCTATTCCCCCCATCCACACTACATTTGCTATTCCTATTCCCCCATCCACACTCCACTTGCTATACCTATTCCCCCCATCCACACACCACTCGCTATGCCTATTCCCCCCCATCCACACTCCATTTGCTATTCCTATTCCCCCATCCACACTCCACTTGCTATGCCTATTCCCCCCATCCACACTCCATTTGCTATTCCTATTCCCCCATCCACACTCTACTTGCTATGCCTATTCCCCCCATCCACACTCCATTTGCTATTCCTATTCCCCCATCCACACTCCACTTGCTATGTCTATTCCCCCCATCCACACTCCATTTGAAATGCCTATTCCCCCCCATCCACACTTGCTATGCCTATTCCCCACATCCACACTTGCTATGCCTATTCCCCCCATCCACACATGGTATGACTATTACCCCCATCCACAATCGAAATGCCTAATCCTCCACTCCACACTGCACTTGAAATGCCTATTCCCCCCATCCACACTACATTTGCTATTCCTATTCCCCCATCCACACTCCACTTGCTATACCTATTACCCCCATCCACACTCTACTTTGCTATTCCTATTCCCCCCATCCACACTACATTTGCTATTCCTATTCCCCCATTAACACTCCACTTGCTATACCTATTACCCCATCCACACTCCACTTGCTATACCTATTTCCCCCATCCACAATCCACTTGCTATGCCAATTTCCCCCATCCACACTTGCTATGCCTATTGCCCCCATCCACACTCCACTTGCTATACCTATTCCCCCATACACACTCCACATGCTCTATATATTCCCTCCATCCACACTTGCTATGCCTACTCCCCCATACACACTCCACATGCTTTGCACATTCCCTCCATTCACACTTGCTATGCCTATTGCCCCCATCCACACTCCACTTGCTATACCTATTCCCCCCATCCACACTTGCTATGCCTATTCCCCCCATCCACACTTGCGATGCCTATTCCCCCCATCCACACTTGCTATGCCTATTCCCCCCATCCACACTTGCGATGCCTATTCCCCCCATCCACACTTGCTATGCCTATTCCCCCCATCCACACTTCACTTGCGATAACTATTCCCCCCATCCACACTCCACTTGCTATTCCTAATACCCCTATCCACACTCCAGCTGGTCTCGCTCTAATGGTGTAGAGCCGCTCTTCGGTGGACAAAGGTCGTCCGTAAGGGATGTGATGCTGCTGGGAGTGGTAGGGAGTTGGTGGCAGCTCGCTTGTCCTCCAGGGCGGAAGCAAGGTTTTTAAGGACTTGGTTGTGACGCCAAGTGTAGCGTCCTTGGGTGAGGCTTGTTTTACACCCTGTGAGAATGTGCCTGAGGTTGGCTGGCATGGAACAGAGGGCACAGTCCGGATCTTCACCATACCATTGGTGAAGATTAACTGGTGTCGGAAGGACGTCATATGTTGCTCTGATGGAAAAGCTCAACCGCCTCGCTTCCATGGCCCACAGATCCTTCCAGCTGATCGCTCTCTTCTCCACACTGTCCCATCGAGTCCACTGTCCCTGTTTGGCAAGAGAGACTGCCTTGGCCCACCTTGCAGCCTCCTCCTGATGGCGTACTTCCTGCACTACCATCTTCCGCCGCTCTGGTGCAGTGGCCTTACTCCAAGCAGCACGGCTAGTTAGCCCAAGGCCTCCTCTCCCTTGCTAAACATGACCCACAATGTCAGCATGTCTGAGGGCTGCTGTTGCCTCCTGGACTGCTTTTCCTGGCCTCCATTTGCGCCCAGTTGCCAAGGTCGGCACATTGTTTCTCACCACTGGGTCTTGAGATTCATTCAGTGTCATCTGGAGCCTGGTTTTTGCACACTTGAATTCCTCTGTTAGACTGGTGAGGGGCAGCTTGAGGACACCATCTCCATAGAGGCCTATGGTGGTAAGGCATCGTGGAACTCCGAGCCACTTCTTTAAGTAGCCTGTGACTCCTCTTTCCATCTTCTCCACTGTTGAGATTGGAACCTCATACACTGCTAGGGGCCACAACACCCGGGGTAGGAGACCAAACTGCAGACACCAGGCCTTTAACTTTCCAGGTAGCTGGGTGTTGTCGATGGACTGTAGGCTACTACTGATGTATTTGCGCAGTTGTTGCACCTGGTCTTTGTCCTTCAGGCTTGCATCATACCACCTTCCAAGGTGTTTTACCGGCTGCTCAGACACTGTTGGGATTTGGTTGGAGAAATGGTACATCCCGCCATTATACCTACATTCAGGCACTGCCATGAGGTGGTGAACTCTGAGGTGGTGAAGCAGAACTGCAGATCCAGGAAGTACGACTTCACCAGGGTTGTGATGGTGTCCGGTATGTGGACAAATCTGAAGGCTATACCTATTCCACCCATCCACACTTGCTATGCCTATCCCCCCCCCCCATCCGCACTTGCTATGACTATTCCCCCATCCACACTCCACTTGCTCTGCACATTCCCCCCATCCACACTTGCTATGCCTATTCCCCCCATCCACACTTGCTATGTCTATTCCCCCCCATCCACACTTGCTATGCCTATTTCCCTCCATCCACACTTGCTATACCTATTCCCCCCATCCACACTTGCGGACAAATCTGAAGGCTATACCTATTCCACCCATCCACACTTGCTATGCCTATCCCCCCCCCCATCCGCACTTGCTATGACTATTCCCCCATCCACACTCCACTTGCTCTGCACATTCCCCCCATCCACACTTGCTATGCCTATTCCCCCCATCCACACTTGCTATGTCTATTCCCCCCCATCCACACTTGCTATGCCTATTTCCCTCCATCCACACTTGCTATACCTATTCCCCCCATCCACACTTGCTATGCCTATTGCCCCACATCCACACTCCACTTGCTATGCCTATTCCCCCCATCCACACTCAACTTGCTATGCCTATTCCCCCCATCCACACTCCACTTGCTATACCTATTACCCCCATCCACACTCCACTTGCTATTCCTATTACCCCAATCCACACTCCACTTGCTATGCCTATTCCCCCATCCACACTTGCTCTGCCTATTGCCCCCATCCACACTTGCTATTCCTATCCCCCCATCCACACTTGCTATTCCTATCCCCCCCATCCACACTTGCTATTCCTATTACCCCCATCCACACTTGCTATGCCTATTCCCCCCATCCACACTTGCTATGCCTATTGCCCCCATCCACACTTGCTATGCCTATTCCCCCCATCCACACTTGCTATTCCTATTGCCCCCATCCACACTTGCTATGCCTATTCCTCCCATCCACACTTGCTATGCCTATCCCCCCCATCCACACTTGCTATTCCTATTACCCCCATCCACACTCCACTTGCTATTCCTATTACCCCTATCCACACTCCACTTGCTATACCTATTCCCCCATCCACACTTGCTATGCCTATTCTTCCCACCCCCACTCCACTTGCTATTCCTATTCCCCCCATCCACACTTGCTATGCCTATTCCTCCCATCTCCACTCCACTAGCTATTCCTATTGCCCCCATCCACACTCTAGTTTGCTATGCCTATTCCCCCCATCCACACTCTACTTTGCTATTCCTATTCCCCCCATCCACACTCTACTTTGCTATGCCTATTCCCCCCATCCACACTCTACTTTGCTATGCCTATTCCCCCCATCCACACTCTACTTTGCTATGCCTATTCCCCCCATCCACACTATACTTTGCTATTCCTATTCCCCCCATCCACACTCTACTTTGCTATGCCTATTCCCCCCATCCACACTCTACTTTGCTATTCCTATTCCCCCCATCCACACTCTACTTTGCTATGCCTATTCCCCCCATCCACACTCTACTTTGCTATGCCTATTCCCCCCATCCACACTCTACTTTGCTATTCCTATTCCCCCCAGCCACACTCTACTTTGCTATTCCTATTCCCCCCATCCACACTCTACTTTGCTATTCCTATTCCCCCCATCCACACTATACTTTGCTATTCCTATTACCCCCATCCACACTATACTTTGCTATGCCTATTCCCCCCATCCACACTATACTTTGCTATGCCTATTCCCCCCATCCACACTCTACTTTGCTATTCCTATTCCCCCCAGCCACACTCTACTTTGCTATTCCTATTCCCCCCATCCACACTCTACTTTGCTATGCCTATTCCCCTCATCCACACTCTACTTTGCTATGCCTATTCCCCCCATCCACACTCTACTTTGCTATGCCTATTCCCCCATCCACACTCTACTTTGCTATGCCTATTCCCCCCATCCACACTCTACTTTGCTATGCCTATTCCCCCCATCCACACTCTACTTTGCTATGCCTATTCCCCCCATCCACCCTCTACTTTGCTATGCCTATTCCCTCCTATCCACACTCCACTTCTTTCTTTTCTATTCAGGTTGGACCACTGCAGAGGTTGGGATGATAATCACCCTGTGGAATCACAAAGGAAACCAAGCAGAGGAAACAAAAAATACTTCTAATGAGAAAAGATTCCTTCATCATACAACCTAGCCGCTGCAGAGAACCTATTATGGGCCTTTTAAAGTGGGGGAACTCAGGGTAGTGTGTGGCTGCTGACTCAAAGGAGGACAAGTCCCTCCCTCTGTGGGCCAAGCCCTCAGGGAACAATAGTGGACAATCTTAATCCCCAGTACCACATAATGAGCTGTAAGCTTTCCTTTCAGCACAGAAATGTCTCCCTGCTTACCGCTCTAATCACAGACAAATACCCTTGTCCCATTCACAGGCCTGAAAACCTTGTTCTTTCCTGCACCTCTCAGCTAACCCTCGTCACTCACTCCATTTTTAAGTGTTGATGAAGTTTGAGTGCTGGACGACCCGTGAGAATGGATGGATGGGACCTCATTTCTCGTTGCATTGGAGGGTTCTCGTTGAGATGCTTTCCATTTTCTGATGGGTCGGCATCTGCTTAGATGTTGAGAGGCTTTTTGTTGATGTGAGATTCTCACTGTGCTATCATGTTGGTGAGGAAGGCCCATGTTGGAGATGTGGTCTAGGAGTGGACAAATGACCAATCTCGTTCCCTCATTATTCCCAGCGAGCCGCTACACATGTTCAGAATGACTTATTGAGAACGAAAAAGACATAGCATGCTAACTGCATGAGAAATGTTCATGCTTTCATTGAGAATTTCAGCCAAAACTGTGGGTTGGCTACTTAAGTTCCATTAGGGAGCGTTTGTGCGAGCTTGACTTTCTCTGGCCCACATTTTAACATATACAACACTGCCTCTAGCCTAAAACAGAGCTTGACTTACTCTGGCCCACATTTTAACATATACAACACTGCCTCTAGCCTAAAACAGAGCTTGACTTACTCTGGCCTACATTTCAACAAATACAACACTGCCTCTAGCCTAAAACAGAGCTTGACTTACTCTGGGCTACATTTCAACAAATACAACACTGCCTCTAGCCTAAAACAGAGCTTGACTTACTCTGGCCCACATTTCAACACATACAACACTGCCTCTAGCCTAAAACAGAGCTTGACTTACTCTGGCCCACATTTCAACAAATACAACACTGCCTCTAGCCTAAAATAGAGCTTGACTTACTCTGGCCCACATTTCAACACATACAACACTGCCTATAGCCTAAAATAGAGCTTGACTTACTCTGGCCCACATTTCAACACATACAACACTGCCTCTAGCCTAAAATAGAGCTTGACTTACTCTGGCCCACATTTCAACACATACAACACTGCCTCTAGCCTAAAATAGAGCTTGACTTACTCTGGCCCACATTTCAACACATACAACACTGCCTCTAGCCTAAAATGTCAAAGTTTAACAAGGACTCTCTCCTCCTCACCAGTGTCATGATCAAATATATAATCAAGAGCCTCACATACAGTATATTGTTTGGTCATTGTGCTGCCACAGAATTAATTGTGAGCATGGGCTCAAAAAAGCTTTATTTACCAGAGCTGTGAGAAAACTTCAATATATTATTGAAACAATGTTGCGATTGTTTGTGAGAATGCCAACAGGTGTGGAAAGATTATATTGGGAAAAGGTTCCTGTGGGGGTTGCCATGGAAGCCAAGAAGGGGAGTGAGGTGTTTGTGTGTGTGTGTGTGTGTGTGTGTGTGTGTGTGTGTGTGTGTGTGTGTGTGTGTGCGCTCAAACACACATGCATGTGGGGGTCTGGGAGAGGAAGTGCATCCATCTGATGAATGGGCATATGCCTGAACTCAATTTTATACACAAATTGTAGTCTCACCCATTCATTTCTAATTACCGGTCATCTTTGACTGGGAACACCACAGGTGTACAAAAGTTAAATAAAACACCCAAAATGTAATGAAAATCATCAAAGTGTATTTTGTGTGTTCAGATGCTCTGTGTGGACAACGTCACTTATGACAATCAGATTAAATGAACTACATTTTTCAGAGAGAAAACTTGTAAATCGGTCCAAATCGGAAAATTTGGGGTAGGTGCAATGTAAAACAAAAAAATGACAAGGGTTTGACTGAGAGGACTAACTAGTGTTTCCAAGTGGCCACACACCTCTCCAAAGTGTGCACAGTTTCTAAGTCATTTCAATGTACTTTCATGACTCAAAGAAGAGTCTTCAACTTTAAGGTGTGTTTTTTTTTTATAGCTCTCCTAGCTGTGCCATTGAGGAACTAGAGCAAGCACCGTTGTTTTCTTTGGAACAAAACCCTGCATCCCCACCTTTACACAATTACTTTTGTTGTTTACGCAATCCAAAAACGGTCCAACGGTCCATTAAAAATAGCAATCTGGGTCAGGTGGGCATAATTTGAAATCTTGTTCTACTGCCAACATGACTAGCTAAGCTATAAAATACGATCTTACAGTGTTAGGCTTTCACAAGGCAATTCAGAGAAGCAGATCGTAATTTTGGTGCGCATAGAATGGCGTCATTCGTGGTCCACGTAACATTTTCTTCACAATTGAACACACATAGGCTCATTCTGTTCAATGCAACCCAGGGTATAACCCCATGTCAAACTGCACATCAAACATAGTGATCATAAACGTTGACACTATATATTACTTGAGTTTTATTATATGGAAATGTGAAGTGCACATTTGGAATCATAGGTGTTTGGCTTGCTTGCATGACATCAAAGCGGTATTTATTAGAATCATCAACGTCTCATCTTTCAAAATACATTGAGTCCTCGTAGTTTACAGCATTTCCCTCAGACAGCAAAACATTTGATAAAGTTGCCCAATTACCAGGAGGGATGGGGGAAACTTCTTGTCGAACGGTGCTCAAGTTCAGAATGGCGTCAGTCAAAACCCATACAGAGCTGTCAACTGCAGAGCCTGAGCTCCGACTTCATGTATAGCATGTTACTGTACAGCCACTGCATTCGAATTAAGGTGTTTATCAGTGTTGAAATCTGACATTTTCAACTCGTATACGGGTAAGAGTGTAAAGGGTTAACCCATACAACACTGCCCCTAACCTCAAACAGAGCATGAAGACATCCAGAAGAAAACAATAGACCCGAAACCAATTCAACTCCTGAGAGAAAGAAGACTTCCAGCTGAAGCATGTAGCGCTCTGCCAGGGAACCTTTCTTCCCTTTGAGTGGCCGGTCAGCGAGGGAAAGGGAGAGGGCTGGATGAGGAATCCATTAAAACAGAATGACAGCTAATCGGCTTAGGGAGAGCTGCTCTGTGGCCGAACCAAATGAAAGATTTTGGTTCCAAGACTCCATGTTCCATTTAAGCTCCCAGTGGAGCCGCATGAGCCCCCGATGGGGAGACAAACGACCAGCCACTTCAGGGATGAGGGGACAATTAAGCGCTACAAATGAATAAGCCCACTAGCCAGATCAGCTTTGAAGATGCATCAACTCTCTTTATTCTAGAGAACATTCCTGTAATAAAAGTGTTTCAAAGTGTATGTTTTTTTAACATTTATTTAACCAGACAAGTCAGTTAAAAACAAATTCTTATTTTCAATGACAGCCTAGGAACAGTGGGTTAACTGTCTTGTTCAGGGGCAGACAGACAGATTTTTACCTTGACAGCTCGGGGATTCGACCTTGCAACCTTTCGGTTACTAGTCCAATGCTCTAACCACTAGACTACCTGCTGCCCCGATACTGTGACGTTGAGCTAGTATTTTCTGGTGTCTGCCTGCATAGATCTCATCCATTCTCTCAAACTTGTTACCGTTTATCTGTGGTCAGTGAATTGATCCAGGACCATGATGTGGGCCCATGACAGTGCAGCCTCCTCTCCAGCCCACAGGAACAGGCAGGCGTGAAATGGAAGTCTGGACCCCCATGCCCCTGTGCCTTGTGTGTGTGTGTGTGTGTGTGTGTGTGTGTGGGGGGGGGCTCTGTCCCTGCCTCACAGGTCTGTTGCTGTTTCCTTTCCGGCTCTTTGAATAACTGCTTGCAAATAGCTTTGAAACCCAAAGCCCCACTCCCACCTGTGGCATGGCAACCCCTCTGGACTGCTATGTTGACATTTGTGTTGTTTTCTTCATTTCCGCTGTGCTGTTTCCAAGGGGAGTAGGTTCTCTAACAATGTGATAGGGAGGCAATGTTATCAGCTGGGGGGATAGGATAGCAACGGTCTAGTTAACATTGTAGGCACAACAATCTGGCTCAACTAAACACTATGCGATATCACTATGGTCTATCTGTGGCTATGGCTGCAAAGAATAGTGCTTTTTAATGAACTGGCATGGACTGAAGTTACACTAAAAAGATCTTAGCTATGTGTGTAGCTTACTGCATGTATACTACTCCCTCAACACACGGCATTTCTAACTTTTACGATGTGAGAAACAGGTTTGTGAATTCTAACATGAGGGAGAGCAGAAGCTCTGTCTGTCAACTATGATTTCTTCAGCTCTGCCACACCCTGTAACCCTGTTCCCCTTTCTGTCCCAAATGGCACCCTATCCATTTCTAGTGCACTACTTTTGACCAGGGCCGATAGGGCACTTTAAAGGGAATAGGGTGCCATTAGGGAAGCATTCTCTGTAACACTGTTCCCCTTCCTGATCCTTCCCCACTACAGACTGCTAGTCAACCCCTGGTTCCTGACCACCCATTCGCTCATACCACCCCACCATCATGGCAGGCAGGCCTGTGGACACATGGCCAGTGAGGATTAGTGGAGCACAAGTGAAGACAAATTTACCCAGCCACACGCCACAAAGGCCTCGTTAGCACATGAAGGGGAGGCAAGCGGGGGGGGGGGGGGGGGGGTCAACATCAGAGAGCAGCTTCCCAGCTACCAACACTACCCCAACGCCCAGCTCTCTGAACCAAGAACTAAAGAAAAAACGCCAATCCTATCCTCCCCCTTCCTGTCCACCTCTTGCAATGGTAGCGTGGCTAGAAGTTCAATAATTAAAAAAATGAAAACAGATGTGAAAACACTACAAAGATGCCAGATTCCAGGTATAAACATATATCTAAATTAAATCACCAACTATTCATTTCAAATAAATATTTTCCCTTCCACATGAAGTCAAAATCAAACGGAAATCAGTGAATTACAGTAAAAGCCCTTTGTAACTTGACCACAGGATCTGAGTGCAGACCATGGAACAGCGTTCAGCATTCAACCCTCTGTGTGTGAGGGAGGGAGGGACAGCCGCTGTTTGAGGCCCTACACTTTGGGTTCTTTCTTCTCCCTGTCTGATGAGACACCAGATTTCTCAATAAAACTGCAGTAACTCGAGTCAATGCCTCCGAGCACTTTTCAATTTATTCAACATCTAATGGGATATCGTGGAGAGCATCCATGAAGGTTGTGATATTGGTGGTAATATGATCTGTTTTTTTCGGTTCTGCACGGAGAGAGCTGTGGAATTTGACACTTGCGTCATGGTGCGGAGCGAGAGAGAGAGAGAGAGAGAGAGAGAGAGAGAGAGAGAGAGAGAGAGAGAGAGATTAAGGAGAACAGGCAGGTCCAGAGAGTTTGTTCCCAGTTCATTTACCTTCTCGCAACATTTCTTTCTCTGTGTGTTTTTCAGTACAGACTCAAGGTCTGTGTGTGTGGAGCATGGATACAGTGTGCCTGCCTGTAAAGAAAATAACATTCTGAGAATTACAATTGCGGGACAGGACACCCTTGCGATCCTCTACCATATGCAGTAATCGTTACACCTCAACAGATGTAAGACACATGACCAATAGTGTGTTATTAACTTGCATTTAAGATTAGTGTCTCTAGTACCACACATTCAGAGTTCTTACAGCAATATTCTTACTTACAAGGAATAACAGACCGTTCCAGAGCCTATCACAGTTGTGCACATAAAGGACGGACATATATAGAAGGCAGAGAGAGTGACATTGACCTCTCACTCCAACAATCACCAGCGTAAACACAAGTCACCAGGCAGTCATGCACTCTAACCAGCAGCAGTCACATTCTGGTCAGATTAACCAGACTGATCCAGGGAAAAAAGTGTTTATTTTAACTACTGTTACTAGTAAAAAACATGCCTCGATATCAGTCAGGCACATCCCTATTTGGACACAAAATGTGACCTTCAGAGTTAACTTTGTTCCTGTATTGACACCCTGACATAAACCCTGGAAGCCTATCCTGTTCAACTCCTGAAAATGAAAACTAAATGTTGCTGCTGGTAGAGGTTATCACTTCTGCACTATCTGTACAGTATGTCTACACCCCATCCCACTGGCAGCATGTGAGGTCAACAGAACCATCATAAACAGTACTGTCAGGTTACTGAACCGTACTGTAGACGAGTTGGTACAGCGAAACATTTTTCCCATAACCTTTAGAGTACAATGATACCCTGGGTTAATGGTAAGAGAACCAAGTGTATAGAGAAATAGATACAGTCTGCCTGTCTATCCCTCCTGGTCCAGGATCAGTCTATCTGCCTGTCTATTCCTCCTGGTCTAGGATCAGTCCCAGATGTTGGCTCAGTCTGAGCTTCTAGCGCCAGAGTAAGCTGCAAAAATCACCATAAATCACATTGTGTCACTTCCAACCAGCTCCCTACACACACACACATCTCTATCCAACACTCCTTTCTAGTCACGCTTGTGTTGTCATCACATTAATAAATCCGGTAGTGTCATTCACGATGGTGCAGTATACAACTTTATAAATATGAGAAGTAGATTTGTGAGTACAGTACAAGCTGTGGGTCCCATCATGAAGCCATTCTCCATCTCACTTTGTTCCTCTACATCAGTGGTTCTCAAACTCTTTCACTCAGAATCCCCTCTTCCAGTGTTGAGGAACTTTCACTCAGACCCCCCTTTAGCCAGGCCTGCTAGAAAACTCTGAGCTTGGTGATAGAAGCCCAGATCAACATGTGCTCCTATTACGTGAGCCCAATCCTCAAAACTGATCAAACCCCCAGACAAAACATTTGGATGCCAGAGGCAGCAGGCATTAGTAAACAAACTGGGATGCTCGTGTGGCAAGAGGAAAAATAAATCTGTCATCATGGCAGCCTGCAGTGTTTCATTCACATATGAGTAAGTGAAGGGGATGCAGCGGGTGGGAGGGGGGGGAAGGGAGGGAGGGAGGACACGGCCTGCCACTGTCCGATGAACAGCGATGCCTTTACTTGTGTTTTTTGCGGTAACGCTTGGCGCCTCCTTTTCCTAGGTCCTTGCGTCTTTTTTTATTTTTTGTTTGTTCTTGTTTAAAGTGCTTTATCTTGATTGCACAGATACATCATGTATTTAAAAAAACATAAAGTTGGGTTATATTTCATAATAGATGGGTTAGCTGACAACGTCACGAAAACGATGCACACGCTTGAATGGGGCAGAAGTCTGAGTTGTGATTCTGGATGGGCAGATACGGTAGCTACCAACAATGACAAGAAATTGCAATGTGGGGAATCGTAGTGGACTCGTTTCAGCTAGTTTAATATTTTTCCTGATATCATGTCTTGTTTTGAGGTGTTTTGACTGATTTCATGTCAATGCTAATATGGGAAACAATTTGCTTGCTAGCTAACAAACAACTGTAACAATGTATTCATTGGGAAAATGTATTTATGTTTTCAATAAACATTTGAGACTAAATATAGTTTACACATTGTCAACAATCGAAGCCAACCCAGTCTGTTTTGCCCTATAGTGGCGCACGCATCGATTTTGTTGCTAAACAACCAACCCATCTATATACACATTCAATATCAACGACTACCAGCTGGATGGGCGAAGGGTTCCAACAGACTCCTCTCATCACCGGTCAGTCATCAACACCAGGATAACACTGAAATAATGCTGCTGGGGTGGGGAGATTACAGTATGTACAACCTCCCACTCATTTCAAGACGGACCAACCGTGGTCCCACAATGGTTGAAAGACTGAGCCAGATGCAACGGTCAGAAATTAGCATCATACAGTGCATTTGTAAAGTATTCAGACCCCTTGACTTTTTCCACATTTTGTTGTGTTACAGACTTATTCTAAAATTGATTAGTTATTTGTTTCTCATCATTCAACACACAATACCCCATAATGACAAAGTGAAAACAGGTTTTTAGAAATGTTTGCAAAAAAATAACAGAAATACCTTCTTTACATAAGTATTCAGACCCTTTGCTATGACACTCGAAATTGAGCTCAGGTGCATCCGGTTTCTATTGATCATCCTTGAGATGTTTCTACAACTTGATTGGAGTCCACCTGTGGTAAATTCAATTGATTGGACATGATTTGGATAGGTACACACCTGTCTATATAAGGTCCCACAGTTGACAGTGCATGTCAGAGCAAAAACCAAGCCATGAGGTTGAAGGAATTGTCCATAGAGCTACGAGACAGGATTATGTTGAGGCACAGATCTGGGGAAGGGTACCAAAAAATGTCTGCAGTCATCAAGACTCTTCACAGAGCTGGCCGCTTGGCCAAACTGGCAATCGGGAGAGAAGGGCCTTGGTCGGGGAGGTGACCAAGAGCCTGATGGTCACTCTTACAGAGCTCCAGAGTTCCCCTGTGGAGATGGGAGAACCTTCCAAAAGGACAACCATCCTGAGGGGCCCCCGCTGATCCTCAACACAGGGGACCTGTGTATGTGCTTAGTCCCCTCCTGTACTCCCTGTTCACTCACGACTGCGTGGCCAAGCACGACTCCAACACCATCATTAAGTTTGCTGAGAATAAAATGGTGGTACAGCTGATCACCGACAATGATGAGACAGCCTAGAGAGAGGAGGTCAGAGACCAGGCAGTGTGGTGTCAGGACAACAACCTCTCTCTCAAAATGAGCAAGACAAATGAGATGATTGTGGGCTACAGGAAAAGAATGGCCGAACACACCCCCATTCACATCGACAGGGCAGTAGTGGAGCGGGTCAAGAGTTTCAAGTTCCTTGGTGTCCACATCACCAACAAACTATCATGGTCAAAACACACCAAGAAAGTCATGAAGAGGGCACGACAACGCATTTCTCCCCTCACGATACTGAAAAGATTTGGCATGGATTCCAAGATCCTCAAAATGTTATACACCTGCACCGTCGAGAGCATCCTGACTGGTTGCATCACTGACTGGTATGGCAACTGCTCGGCCTCCGACCGCAAGGTGCTATAGAGGGTAGTGCATGCGACCCGGCACATCACTGGGGCCAAGCTTCCTGCCATCGAGGACCTCTATACAGAGGAAGGACTACAAAATTGCCAAGGACTCCAACCACCCTAGTCATAGACTGTTCTCTCTGCTACCGCACGGCAAGCGGTACCAGAGCGCCAAGTCTAAGTCCAAAAGGCTTCTTAACAGCTTCTACCGCCAAGCCATTCCAATTTATAACATTTTTGACATGCGTTTTTCTGGATTTTGTTGTTGTTATTCTGTCTCTCACTGTTCAAATAAACCTACCATTAAAATTATAGACTGATCATTTCTTTGTCAGTGGGCAAACGTACAAAATCAGCAGGGGATCAAATACTTTTTTCCCTCACTGTACATGTACATATTACCTCAATTACCTTGATTAACCTGTACCCCCGCACATTAACTCAGTACTGGAACCCACTGTATACAGCCTCGTTATTGTTATTTTATTTTTAGTATTTTAATTTTTTTCACTTTACTTTATTTTGTAAATATTTTCTTAACTCTTATTTTTCTTAAAACGGCATTGTTGGTTAAGGTCTTGAAATCAAATCAAATCAAAGTTTATTTGTCTCGTGCGCCGAATACAACAGGTGTAGAGCTTACAGTGAAATGCTTACTTACAGGTTCTAGCCAATAGTGCGAAAGAAAAAGGTGTGTGTGTGTGTGTGTAGGTAAGTAAAGAAATAAAACAACAGTAAAAAAACATTTGAAAATAACAGTAGCAAGGCTATATACAGACACCGGTTAGTCAGGCTTATTGAGGTAGTATGTGGGTAAGGTTAAAGTGACTGTGCATATATGATGAACAGAGAGTAGCAGTAGCGTAAACGAGGGGTTGGCGGGTGCTGGGTGACAATGCAGATAGCCCAGTTAGCCAATGTGCGGGAGCACTAGTTGGTCGGCCCAATTGAGGTAGTATGTACATGAATGGATAGTTAAAGTGACTATGCATAAAAGATAAACAGAGAGTAGCAGCAGCGTAAAAGAGGGGTTGGGGGGCACACAATGCAAATAGTCCGGGTAACCATCTGTTCAGGAGTCTTATGGCTTGGGGGTAAAAACTGTTGAGAAGCCTTTTTGTCCTAGACTTGGCACTCCGGTACCGCATGCCATGCAGTAGTAGAGAGAACAGTCTATGACTGGGGTGGCTGGGGTCTTTGACAATTTTTAGGGCCTTCCTCTGACACCACTTGGTGTAGAGGTCCTGGATGGCAGGCAGCTTAGCCCCAGTGATGTACTGGGCCGTACGCACTACCCTCTGAAGTGCCTTGCAGTCGGAGGCTGAGCAATTGCCGTACCAGGCAGTGATACAACCGGTCAGGATGCTCTCGATGTTGCAGCTGTAGAACCTTTTGAGGATCTCAAGACCCATGCCAAATCTTTTTAGTTTCCTGAGGGGGAATAGGCTTTGTCGTGCCCTCTTCACGACTGTCTTGGTGTGTTTGGACTAGAGGTCGACCGATTAATCGGAATGGCCGATTTCAAGTTTCCATAACAATCGGAAATCTGTATTTTTGGACACCGATTTGGACGATTTAAAAAATATTTTTTACACCTTTATTTAATCTTTAATCTTGTCAGCTCGGGGGATTCAATCTTGCAACCTTACAGTTAACTAGTCCAACTCTCTAACCACCTGATTACATTGCACTCCATGAGGAGCCTGCCTGTTACGCGAATTCAGTAAGCCAAGGTAAGTTGCTAGCTAGCATTAAACTTATCTTATAAAAAAACTATCAATCAATCATAATCACTAGTTAACTACACATGGTTGATGATATTACTAGTTTATCTAGCGTGTCCTGCGTTGCATATAATCGATGCGGTGCGCATCGTTGCTCCAATGTGTACCTAACCATAAACATCAATGTCTTTCTTAAAATCAATACACAGAAGTATATATTTTTAAACCTGCATATTTAGCTAAAATAAATCCCGGTTAGCAGGCAATATTAACCAGGTGAAATTGTGTCACTTCTCTTGCGTTCATTGCATGCAGAGTCAGTGTATATGCAACAGTTTGGGCCGCCTAATTTGCCAGAATTTTACGTAATTATGACATAACATTGAAGGATGTGCAATGTAACAGAAATATTTAGACTTATGGATGCCAACCGTTAGATAAAATACGGAACGGTTCCGTATTTCACTGAAAGAGTAAACGTCTTGTTTTCGAGATGATAGTTTCCGGATTCGGCCATATTAATGACCTAAGGCTCGTATTTCTGTTTGTTATTATGTTATAACTAAGTCTATGATTTGATAGAGCAGTCTGACTGAGCGACGGTAGGCAGCAGCGGGCTCATAAGCATTCATTCAAACAGCACTTTAGTGTGTTTGCCAGCAGCTGTTTATGACTTCAAGCCTATCAACTCCCGAGATTAGGCTGGTGTAACCGATGTGAAATGGCTAGCTAGTTAGCGGGGTGCGCGCTAATAGCGTTTCAAACGTCACTTGCTCTGAGACTTGGAGTAGTTATTCCCCTTGCTCTGCATGGGTAACGCTGGGTAACGC
This sequence comes from Oncorhynchus clarkii lewisi, assembly GCF_045791955.1. Lineage (NCBI taxonomy): Eukaryota > Metazoa > Chordata > Actinopteri > Salmoniformes > Salmonidae > Oncorhynchus > Oncorhynchus clarkii. The sequence goes on from NC_092177.1 coordinate 18,939,353, forward strand.
TGCTTCGAGATGGCTGTTGTCATTGTGGCTGTTGTCACTGTTGTCATTGTTGTCAATGGCTGTTGTCATTGTGTTCCTGGTTCGAGCCCAGTTAGGAGCAAGGAGAGGGACGGAAGCTATACTGTTACACTGGCAATCCTAAAGTGCCTATAAGAACATCCAACAGTCAAAGGTTCATGAAAGACAAATGGTATAGAGAGAAATAGTCCTATAATTCCTATAATAACTACAACCTAAAACGTATTACCTGGGAATTTTCAAGAGTCATGTTAAAAGGAACCACCAGCTTTCATATGTTCTCATGTTCTGAGCAAAGAACTTAAACGTTAGCTTTCTTACATGGCACATATTGCACTTTTACTTTCTTCTCTTTGCATTATTTAAACCAAATTGAACATGTTTCATATTTATTTGAGGCTAAATTGATTTTATTGATGTATTATATTAAGTTAAAATTGGTGTTCATTCAGTATTGTTGTAATTGTCATTATTACAAATAAATAAATAAATAAAAATCGGCTGATTAATCGGTATCGGCTTTTTTTGGTCCGGTATGCAAATTGGAGTGGGTCTAGGGTTTCTGGGATAATGGTGTTGATGTGAGCCATGACCAGCCTTTCAAAGCACTTCATGGCTACAGACGTGACTGCTACGAGTCTGTAGCACTCACTGTAGTCATTTAGGCAGGTTACCTTTGTGTTCTTGGGCACAGAGACAATGGTGGTCTGCTTGAAGCATGTTGGTATTACAGACTCAATCAGGGACATGATGAAAATGTCAGTGAAGACACCTGCCAGTTGGTCAGCACATGCCCGGAGCACACGTCCTGGTAATCCATCTGGCCCCGCAGCCTTGTGAATGCTGACCTGTTTAAAGGTCTTACTCACGTCGGCTACGGAGCGCGTGATCACACAGTCGTCCGGAACAGCTGATGCTCTCATACATGCCTCAGTGTTGCTTGCCTTGAAGCGAGCATAGAAGTGATTTAGCTCGTCTGGTAGGCTCGTGTCACTGGGCAGCTCGCGGCTGTGCTTCCCTTTGTAGTCTGTAATTCACTGCTCAAAAAAATAAAGGGAACACTGAAACAACACAATGTAACTCCAAGTCAATCACACTTCTGTGAAATCAAACTGTCCACTTAGGAAGCAACACTGATTGACAATAAATTTCACATGCTGTTGTGCAAATGGAATAGACAACAGGTGTAAATTATAGGTAATTAGCAAGACACCCCCAATAAAGGAGTGGTTCTGCAGGTGGTGACCACAGATCACTTCTCAGTTCCTATGCTTCCTGGCTGATGTTTTGGTCACTTTTGGTGCTTTCACTCTAGTGGTAGCATGAGACGGAGTCTAAAACCCACACAAGTGGCTCAGGTAGTGCAGCTCATCCAGGATGGCACTTCAATGTGAGCTGTGGCAAGAAGGTTTGCTGTGTCTGTCAGCGTGGTGTCCAGAACATGGAGGCGCTACCAGGAGACATGCCAGTGCATCAGGAGACGTGGAGGAGGCCGTAGGAGGGCAACAACCCAGCAGCAGGACCGCTACCTCCGCCTTTGTGCAAGGAGGAGCAGGAGGAGAACTGCCAGAGCCCTGAAAAATGACCTCCAGCAGGCCACAAATGTGCATGTGTCTGCTCAGACGGTCAGAAACAGACTCCATGAGGGTGGTATAAGGCCCAACGTCCACAGGTGGGGGTTGTGCTTACAGCCCAACACCGTGCAGGACGTTTGGCATTTGCCAGAGAACACCAAGATTGGCAAATTCGCCACTGGCGCCCTGTGCTTTTCACAGATGAAAGCAGGTTCACACTGAGCACATGTGACAGACGGGACAGAGTCCTGCCTGCAATATCCTCCAGCATGACCGGTTTGGCAGTGGGTCAGTCATGGTGTGGGGTGGCATTTCTTTGGGGGGGGACGCACAGCCCTCCATGTGCTCGCCAGAGGTAGCCTGACTGCCATTAGGTACCGAGATGAGATCCTCAGACCCCTTGTGAGACCATATGCTGGTGCGGTTGGCCCTGGGTTCCTCCTAATGCAAGACAATGCTAGACCTCATGTGGCTGGAGTGTGTCAGCAGTTCCTGCAAAAGGAAGGCTTTGATGCTATGGACTGGCCCGCCTGTTCCCCAGACCTGAATCCAATTGAGCACATATGGGACATCATGTCTCGCTCCATCCACCAACGCCACGTTGCACCACAGACTGTCCAGGAGTTGGCGGATGCTTTAGTCCAGGTCTGGGAGGAGATCCCTCAGGAGACCATCCGCCACCTCATCAGGAGCATGCCCAGGCGTTGTAGGGAGGTCATACAGGCACGTGGAGGCCACACACACTACTGAGCCTCATTTTTACTTGTTTAAAGGACATTACATCAAATTTGGATCAGCCTGTAGTGTGGTTTTCCACTTTAATTTTGAGTGTGACTCCAAATCCAGACCTCCATGGGTTGATAAATTTGATTTCCATTGATAATTTTTGTGTGATTTTGTTGTCAGCACATTCAACTATGTAAAGAAAAAAGTATTTCATAAGAATATTTCATTCATTCAGATCTAGGATGTGTTATTTTAGTGTTCCCTTTATTTTTTTGAGCAGTGTAGTTTGCAAGCCCTGCCACATCCGACGAGCGTCAGAGCCGGAGTAGTATCATTCAGTCTTAGCCCTGTATTGACGCTTTGCCTGTTTGATGGTTCGTTGCAGGGCATAGCGGGATTTCTTGTAAGCTTCCGGGTTAGAGTCCCGCACCTTGAAAGCAGCATCTCTACCCTTTAGCTCAGTGCGAATGTTGCCTGTAATCCATGCCTTCTGGTTGGGGTATGTTCGTACAGTCACTGTGGGGACGACGTCCTCGATGCACTTATTGATAAAGCCAGTGACTGATGTGGTTTACTCCTCAATGCCATTGGAAGAATCCCGGAAAATGTTCCAGTCTGTGATAGCAAAACAGTCCTGTAGCTTAGCATCTGCTTCATCTGACCACTTTTTTATAGACCGAGTCACTGGTGTTTCCTGCTTTCATTTTTGCTTGTCAGCAGGAATCAGGAGGATAGAGTTGTGGTCGGATTTACCAAATGGAGGGCGAGGGAGAGCTTTGTACGCATCTCTGTGTGTGGAGTACAGGTGATCTAGATTTTTTTAGATTGGTAGAACTGATTTAAGTTTTCCTGCATTAAAGTCTCCGGCCACTAGGAGCGCCGCCTCTGGGTGAGTGGTTTCCTGTTTGCTTATTTCCTTATACAGCTGGCTGAGTGAGGTCTTAGTGCCGGCATCTGTCTGTGGTGGTAAATAAACAGCCACGAAAAGTATAGCTGAGAACTCTCTAGGTGAGTCCTGCTTGCTGTTGTTGTTGAATTTTTTTTTGTCTAATCGGAGGTGAGTGATCGCTGTCCTGATATCTAGAAGCTCTTTTATGCCGTAAGATACGGTTGCAGAAACAATACGTACAAAATAATTTACAAATATCGTGAAAAAAACCACAGTAACAAATGGCAAATAGCTAATAACAAATAGCACAATTGGTTAGGAGACCGTAAAACGGCGGCCATCTCCTCCGGCGCCATTTTGGGCACTTCACACAAATGCAATTTATCACATTTGATACAAAATTTGAATGAATACTGGGCCATAATAGCAAGCTAAAGATACTTGAGCCCTATAGTCATAAAAGTCTATAATCAGCCTTGCTTCACCTCTGAGCCTTGCTGGGTCCCAGTGGCTGACACCTGCATACAATCAGTGAGGCTTTGGCTCCCCGTGATCCCATTGGCCAGTGCACTGATATCTTCAACGTAGTAACAGATATGCAATGAGAAAAAAATGCAAAAGGAATCTTTTAATTTCCCTAAGTGTCGTCATGTAACTCTCTTGACTGGCTTCTGTAACCGGATCGAACAGTAAATCTTTTGTGCGATAGTCCCGGTGTGGGTTAGACTTTAGTCCCGGTGTGGGTGAGACTTTAGTCCCGGTGTGGGTGAGACTTTAGTCCCGGTGTGGGTGAGACTTTAGTCCCGGTGTGGGTGAGACTTTAGTCCCGGTGTGGGTTAGACTTTAGTCCCGGTGTGGGTTAGACTTTAGTCCCGGTGTGGGTGAGACTTTAGTCCCGGTGTGGGTGAGACTTTAGTCCCGGTGTGGGTTAGACTTTAGTCCCTGTGTGGGTTAGACTTTAGTCCCGGTGTGGGTTAGACTTTAGTCCCGGTGTGGGTTTGACTTTAGTCCCGGTGTGGGTTAGACTTTAGTCCCGGTGTGGGTTAGACTTTAGTCCCGGTGTGGGTGAGACTTTAGTCCCGGTGTGGGTTAGACTTTAGTCCCGGTGTGGGTTAGACTTTATTTCTGGTGTGGGTTAGATTTTTAAAAAGGTGTCAGTCCCGGTGTGGGTTAGACCTTGCCTTTTCAACCATGCCAAATCATTTTTGGGACCAAACAAGTGAAGCATGGATTCATCTATGTTCCCATGTTGGATTCAGAGTTCACCAAGCAGACTGGTTGGGCTAATGAAAATACACTTTGCCTGTTTCCATACTAAGTGGACCTCAGTGGGGATCTCATAGCTTAATGCTCCTATTACATGACCTACCGTCTTCTGGGGTCAAATCCACGATTCATGACGGTCTCCTTCAAAGCCAACACGGCAGGAGGCACTGAAGTCTAATTCTGCATCTGCACAATTATGTGACCCTACCCTAGTTAACGTGTACGTTCCCTGACTGCAAAATACATGGAAGTCAAATTGGCGGCCCCCTTTGAACACTTCTTATTTGTGCCACGTAAACAACATGCCGCCCGGGCTTGGTTTAGGAGGCGAGAGGAGGCAAGCCAACAAATAAAACAAGAACAAGTTTTAAGAAACCTGACTAAACAGCATCTCCAGGCCTGTGTCGGTGCTTCAAACACAGGCTGGCACCCAGAGCACCCTGGCACAGGCAGGGGGAGGGGGAGCAGCTGCTGCTGAGGTCATCTGGGCAGCTGCCTATTTCCACACCTCACAGGCCCAGCCAGCCAACACTGGGGCCCAGACAGCCATCATTGTAGCCCGGCCTCCACGCTTCAAATAACTACGGCAGACCTATTCTCCATTCAGACTCTCTCTCTCTCTCACTCTCCCCTCTTGTGTTACCATAAAAAATGTTTTACTCTGCATTGTTGGGAAGGGGTCGTAAGCAATCATTTCACGGTAAAGTCAACACCAGTTGTATTTGGCGCATGTGACAAATAGAAACTAATTTGATTTTCTCTTTCTCTCTCTCTCTCTTCAGTCGTGACATTTGTATTTGAGTGATCTGATTAGTCGTTTATTCAAGCACCACTACACTCCCACAAGTCACAACTTCTCGACCAATCCAGAAGTTGACACGTTCACACAGCACTAGCAAGCTATCCTGAGCAAAAAGAAGCGTCCATCAAGCTACTCGCTGTGTTATTTATTTTAGGGGAAATGATTTACAAAAGTAAACTTTCAATAGTGAACATACTATCAATATACTGGCTACTGTTGATAGTCGACAAAAAAAGCTATAAAAATACACTATAGCATCTGTCTTGGCTAGCCTACTGTAGCCAGCTTGATACTGCTTTTGGAATCACAGTTCTCTTAAAGGTGCAGCATCCTATTTTGAGATGACAAAAAATATTCTGAAAGTGACATACTTTAGAAACTATAATGAATGCAATTAATACAATGCAATTCTTAAGAATAGAGTAATGACTTGCATTGCTAAATTCTATTAAACAGGTTTTTAATACATCATTCTAAACAAAAGAGGCTGCAGGTAGCCTAGCGGTTAGCGCATTGTGCCAGTAACCAAACGGTTACTTGTTCGAATCCACAATCCGACAAGGTGAAAAATCTCCAAGGCACTAATAATGGTAGACCCTGGCCGTGACCCCACTCTCCAAAGGTTGATTAAGGAGAGCTGGGATATGCAAAAAATATTTTATTTATTTATTATACATATAGCCTCATTAATAGCTGCATATAGAGAGAAAGCATGCCAACCTATAGGCCCTGCATGACCCCAATGCATTTAGAAACTATACCATGTCCGTGCCAGTAGAAATTCTGTTCGGGCCAGTAGATTTTTGGTACCATTCCACTGATTCCGCTCCAGTCATTACCACAAGCCTGTTCTCCCCAATTAAGGTGCCACCAGCCTCCTGTGGTTAGCACTGTGGTTGATTTATAGTGAACAGAGCCAATGTGAGGGTCCGTTAGTACTGAACAGACCCAGTGTGAGGGTCCGTTAGTACTGTGGTAGTGAACAGAGCCAATGTGAGGGTCCGTTAGTACTGTGGTAGTGAACAGAGCCAATGTCAGTGTCCGTTAGTACTGTGGTAGTGAACATAGCCCAAAAGGCACCCTAATTCCATATATAGTGCACTACTTTTGCACTATATAGGGAATAGGGTGCCATTTGGGATGTAGCCAATATGAGGCTGAGGGTGGGTCCGTGGTAATGGCTTCCCTCCTTTTTGAGTCTGATTTACCACCAGTGGAGTTAATTACCCTCCTTCCTTTGTCCCAATGGCAGCCATTCTGGCCACGCAGCCAGGGGCCACATACGCTGAAGCCCAGTTCCTGCTGTTTAAACACCGGCTCTGTTTAGACTGATGGAGAACTTGTTTGTGTTCCCAAAGACGGCAATAATTGTTGCCAGTTTGGTTTTTTTACAATATCAGTTAAGTGTCTACAGACATCTGTCTGAGCATGTTCATTCCAACATTTCCCTGAGTTGTTAGGACACTAGTCAGACTATGAATAATGACCAGCTAAAGAAAACAACCTCTCAAGATAAAACCCTGGCATTGGGAATGAGCACGCTCCACACTGGCCTCGAACACACAAAGTCACACACAGTCAAACTCACTCATATGCAAGCACACACGTTCAAACCAAAACAATCTGAATAGGAAAAGCTCTCTCTCTCTCTCACTCACACAAACACACACACACTCATCCGTGGCATGAGGGTTCAAGTCCTTAAATAGTTGGGGTTTGGAAGGAGGGAGGGCAATCACAAGACCAGCCCATGGATGGATGACCCCCCTCCATCCCAGCGTCCATCTCTCCCCAGGACACCCTGCCAAATTAGGCCCTGATTCATTAGGCAGACAGCCTCAGACATGACATGGCTTATAACCATCACACCTGAACACAGGCAGGCACCACTCATAGACAGGGCTGGGGGGTGGCTGGGGTCACAGAGAACCAAGGAGGAGGAGAGTAGTAGGGTTATTATTTCTGTGTCTTATTGTCCAATTTCACTGGTTTCTGGCCTGGCGTCAGGGTGGTGGTGGTGATTCTCTAACAACATGAATGGAGCCATTCCACTGATAAGAATGATATGAGGAGAACCACTAACCAACCAACCAGTGGTAGAGCAGCCGTGTGAAATCATAAAACATATTAGATCCACTTGGCTCCCGTCGAGGTAGAGGAGGAGATACTGTACTGACTGTGTAGTAGTGGATAGCTTGGTTTCAGGTCTGTTCGTGCTGTCTTGGTCATTGTCACACCCCAAGACAATAAACAGATCTGGGAACCGGCAAATTGGATGGGAGGGGGGAGGAGACTCACCGACGACGATGAGGGTGTAGTTGATATTGACGCTGCCGAAGCCATTGGTGGCCTTGCAGATGAAGGTACCTGCGTCTTCGGCCTCCACCTCTTTGATGCGCAGTGCCTGCCGAAGCACCCGGAAGCGCATCCAGCCACTGTGGATGTTGCGGCCATCCTTTGCCCACATGATGAGTGGTGGAGGGTCGCCCTCCACGGGGCACTGCAGCTTCATGGTGCGCCCGATTCGCACCGTCTGCCGGTGGGCGATCTTCTCTGCCACGTGGGGAGGGCCTGGGATGAGAGGGAGACGTAACAGTGTTATAATGGGACCTACAGTAGATTACAGACAACTGAATCAATCAGTAATATGCAGCTACAATGTTTGCTACTTCAGGTAAATATGGGCTGCCATACAGAACAGAACAATGCTGAGCCTGGTACTGACTATAATTTGAACTGAGATCAACCTTCTGCCATACAGAACAGAACAATGCTGAGCCTGGTACTGACTATAATTTAAACTGAGATCAACCTTCTGCCATACAGAACAGAACAATGCTGAGCCTGGTACTGACTATAATTTGAACTGAGATCAACCTTCTGCCATACAGAACAGAACAATGCTGAGCCTGGTACTGACTATAATTTGAACTGAGATCAACCTAACATTAACATTAAACAGAAGCTGGTGTGCTCTGATCTGAGGATTAGAAAAACAATGTCTGTGAGCAGATATTAAGATGAAATAAAAGGTAGAGTGGGCAGGGGGAATTTGAGGGGGTGATTTAACGAGGGAGGGAGAATAAAATGCGTAGGAGAGCGGGAGAAAGGCAGACAGAGAAATAAAACACAGAAAGGATCTGTGGTCTTCTGTTCCATCTCCATCTTCTCCTCTTAAATACATGTTGGATGTGGAGACCAGCAGTCTAGAATAGTCCCCTGTGAGCAGCACGTCTAGATCAGTCCCCTGTGAGCAGCACGTCTAGATCAGTCCCCTGTGAGGAGCACGTCTAGATCAGTCCCCTGTGGGCAGCACGTCTAGATCAGTCCCCTGTGAGCAGCACGTCTAGATCAGTCCCCTGTGAGGAGCACGTCTAGATCAGTCCCCTGTGAGCAGCACGTCTAGATCAGTCCCCTGTGGGCAGCACGTCTAGAACAGTCCCCTGTGAGCAGCACGTCTAGAACAGTCTTTCTGAATAAATCACATCACATTTCCACCGGGTTCAGTCCCTGGGCACCAGAGGTCAACACGTCATTACTGCCTTGTAACGTGCACATCTTCAACCCCTTGTACAAAGTCAGCCCTTCCAATTGCCAAAGTGACATGTGTGAGGAAAAATGCTAAAAATGCAACATTTCTGACTACAGTACAACTAGTGTTTCATGTGTTTAGTGTTAGCCATCCATAGTGGTGTGCAGTGATGTGTTGAGCGAGGCTTTAGTGCTAGCTTCTCCAGCCCACACACTACAGTACATGGCACACTCCCTGGAAGCAGTCTGGAGGCAGTCTAGTCTGCAGGCAGTGTGATAGTTTCACTTTTTATGTCTGTGGGAAATGGTAACCACAGTCCCTTGTCCGCATGCCACAGCTCCCTCCTTACTCTTCACTGGGTTGTTTGTGTGCTGGTCATACTACTGTTTGTGTGTGTGTGTGTGTGTGTGTGTGTGTGTGTGTGTGTGTGTGTGTCAGTATCACTATAATGTGCTCCTTGGTTAGTCATTATTACAGGGTTAAAACTAAGGTGCCCACCTGAGTAACACCAGACAGAAATCCTTCCCTCCACCATGCTGTGAGTCATGCTCATGCCCGTTAGCGTAAAGCTAATTCCAGATTTGATTAATATGACTTGCATGAAATGTAACTCGATGGAGCCTGCATAAATTTGATTTGGTGGGTCGTTAGAGAAGCATTTTTGGCTTAGTTGAAAAGTTTTGCCGTTCTCACTCAAACAATGGCTGTTCAGCTTTAACTGTCACTGTTATGTCCGTTGTTGGAATGAGACCAAGGTGCAGCGTGGTAAGCGTACATCTTTCTTAAATTTTTATGAATACCAAAAAAACTAAAAAAAGATAAACGAACGTAACGTTCTGCAGGCTACACAGTAACTGTACAAAAACAAGATCCCACAACTGAAGGTGGGAAAAAGGGCTGCCTAAGTGTGATCCCCAATCAGAGACAACGATAAACAGCTGCCTCTGATTGGGAACCATACTGGGCCAACAAAGAAATAGAACACATAGATTTGCCCACCCAAGTCACACCCTGACCTAACCAAATAGAGAATAAACAAGGCTCTCTAAGGTCAGGGCGTGACAGTCACATCTTTCTATCATGTCCATTCATCCTCTAATCTGTTTTAGCCAATCCTTTTACAGAGATGGGAATCATGGTGAATAATTCTAGAGAGCAGTATGGACCCACTGGGTGAATCAACGTTGTCTCCACATTTTAATGAAATTACATTAAACCAACGTGGAATAGACATCTGTACCCAATGGGGAAGATGTTTAGAGGGGCAGTCTTACCAAGATAGTGGCACACCACTGATTTCACAGGAGAACGCGAGAACCAACATTTAAACGGATGGCGGTTGAAAATGTGAAAAGAAATGAGTCACAGTGAGGAATTCACTGGACTCGTCTTTGTCCTCCCACTTCACTGTTACTGGTTGACTCATCAGGAGCAAAAACCTCTAGTAAATCCTTCCTGCTCAGACTTTCTCACAGATTGGAATCTCATTCTCTCTGGAAGCCTGTAGACCTAAAATCCTGCTCTCTCTCTCCGTGTTGATTTCCAGCTGTACTGCTCTGTGCCTTCTGTTTGAGAGAAAGCCCAGTATTCAGGGCCCATAACTGCTCCTCGGGGGTCCAACAGAACCGCACCACCTCCCAGAGATCACAGGAGCATGACACAAGACTGCACCCCCCACATACTTTCACCAGTTAACCTGCTTTTCACTCCTCTGCCCTTCTCGTTTGGCCAGAGTGATGAATTGAAAACTCCTCTCTGAGGAGCTTTCCTTGACGTTGGAGGGACGACTGGCCTGGAGTCTGTTTAACCTCTCTCTGGGGGAATTAAACAGAAACGACCAAAAAAACATATATTTTTCATGAGATTATCTGTCAGTGTGAATGCAGGTCACTGCTGCTGTGTGTGTGTGTGTGTGTGTGTGTGTGTGTGTGTGTGTGTGTGTGTGTGCGTGTGCATCAGAGAGTGAGCGAGAGGGAAAGGGAGAGAGAGAGAGTTGTGTGAGGAGAGCAGAGGGAATTGTGGGGAGAGGAAATTGCAGGCTGGACCTTTTAAAACACAATCTGTTTTGTCCATTTAAACCTAAATGCCTTACCCTATGCTGCTGCTGCTGGCTCCACTTGGGGGATCTAAAGTACACTACATGGCCAGCTCGTCGAACATCTCATCCCAAAATCATGGGCATTAATATGGAGTTGGTCCCCCTTTTGCTGCTATAACAGCCGCCACTCTTCTGGGAAGGCTTTCCACTAGATGTTGGAACGATGCTATAGCGAGACCATTATTCCTCCTCCACCACTATGCATTGGGGCAGGTAGCGTTCCCCTGGCATCCGCCAAACCCAGATTAGTCCGTCATACTGTCAGACGGTGAAGCGTTATTTATCACTCCAGAGAACGCGTTTCCACTGCTCCAGAGTCCAATGGCGGTGAGCTTTACAAGACAACCAACGCTTGGCATTGCGCATGGTGATCTTAGGCTTGTGTGCCATGGAAACCCATTTCATGAAATTCTCAACGAACAGTTCTTGTGCGGACGTTGCTTCCATAGCGCTTCAGCACTCGGCATTCCCATTCTGTGAGCTTGTGTGGCCTACCACATCGTGGCTGAACCGATGCTGCTCCTAGACATTTCCACTTCATAATAACATCACTTACAGTTGTCCGGGGCAGCTCTAGCAGGGCAGAAATATGACAAACTGACTTGTTGGAAAGGTAGCATCTTATGACCGTGCCACGTTGAAAGTCACTGAGCTCTTCAGTAAGGCAATTCTAGTGCCAACATTTGTCTATGAAGATTGCATGGCTGTGTGCTTGATTTTATACACCTGTCAGCAACATGTGCGGTTGAAACAGCCGAATCCACTCATTTGAAGGATTGTGCATAGTGATCTTTTTTTGTCATATTTTTTTTTGTTATATACAGTGCCTTGCGAAAGTATTCGGCCCCCTTGAACTTTGCGACCTTTTGCCACATTTCAGGCTTCAAACATAAAGATATAAAACTGTATTTTTTTTGTGAAGAATCAACAACAAGTGGGACACAATCATGAAGTGGAACGACATTTATTGGATATTTCAAACTTTTTTAACAAATCAAAAACTGAAAAATTGGGCGTGCAAAATTATTCAGCCCCTTTACTTTCAATGCAGCAAACTCTCTCCAGATGTTCAGTGAGGATCTCTGAATGATCCAATGCAATCTTACTGGCAGCAATATGTGTGTGTGAAGCCCTTTTTGTGCAAAGCAATGATGACAGCACGTGTTTCCTTGCAGGTAACCATGGTTGACAGAGGAAGAACAATGATTCCAAGCACCACCCTCCTTTTGAAGCTTCCAGTCTGTTATTCGAACTCGAAATCAGCATGACAGAGTGATCGCCAGCCTTGTCCTTGTCAACACTCACACCTGTGTTAACGAGAGAATCACTGACATGATGTCAGCTGGTTCTTTTGTGGTAGGGCTGAAATGCAGTGGAAATGTTATTTTGGGATTCAATTCATTTGCATGGCAAATAGGGACTTTGCAATTAATTGCATTCCATCTGATCACTCTTCATAACATTCTGGAGTATATGCAAATTGCCATCATACAAACAGAGGCAGCAGACTTTGTGAACATTTATATTTGTGGCTACAACTATAGGCGTAAACATAATTATTTTTTAGAAAGAGATAGCACTTATATAGCCTAAGAAAGTAGCAGAAATGTGCAGAAAGTAGTTTTGAATGTATTTTATTGAAGGGAAACAATAACAGTCTTCAACATTTTTGACAACATAGTGATATATTCTCATATATTGTAAAATGAGGAATTCAACTACAAAATACTAGTCTTCTCCCATTTTTTAAACCATTGCCCCCACTAGGGTTGCACATTTTGGGAAATATTCAGGAAGTGCAAACTTTCCATGGGATTTAACAGGAATATATGGGAATTAACGAGAATATATGGGAATTAACAGAAATATGTGTAAATTAATATTAATACCATTTAAATGTAGATGTTTTTTGCATTGGATATATTTCCCATATCATATGGAGACAGAAACATAAACCTTTTACCTTGTCTGTCACGCCCTGACCTTAGAGATCCTTATTATTCTCTATGTTTGGTTAGGTCAGGGTGTGACTAGGGTGGGAAAGTCTATGTTTTCTATTTCTTTGTTTTTTGCCAAGTGTGGTTCCCAATCAGAGGCAGCTGTTTATCGTTGTCTCTGATTGGGGATCATATATAAGTTGTCATTTTCCTTTTGGGTTTTGTGGGGTGTTGTTTTCTGTTTAGTATCTGTACCAGACAGAACTGTTCGCTTCGTTTTCACTTTGTTATTTTGTTTGAGTGGTTTTTGATAATAAAAATCATGAACACTTTCCACGCTGCGCTTTGGTCCACTCCTTTCGACAAGAGCCGTTACATTATCATTCGTTGACATAATGGCAAATGATTAAATCCTTACAATAGAAATAAAAATGTAAAAAATTGTTACGAATTGAACTTTAATTAAATGAGTTGACTCTTCACATGTGATGATTTTACTGAACAACAAAAGAAAGGGAACACTGAATGATCCCCAATGATCCATCGCATCTCCCAAAAAGGTTTCAACATTCAACATCTGTAAAATGATAGTCTAGAAACAACAGCTTTGGTTGTCTTCCTCTCAGGCTTCCATGTCTTCTCCCTGGACCTCCTCACTTTCCACCTCTTGAACATCTGAGGCCTCATCTTCACTGTCACTTTCCAACCTTGTTGAGGATGGCTCGTGGTCAGGCTCACAAAGCCTCAAATTTGCCTGGATGGACATCAATTTTTCAATCCTTGTATTGGTCAGCCTTTTGCGTGCTTTGGTGTGTGTGTTCCCCCTCATGGACCAGTTGTGCTCTGAGGATGGCTGATGTTGTTGGGATTTGGAGGATGATGGAGGCAACAGGGGAAAGAGTCTGATTCACAAAGTCCCTTCCACCAGGTGGCTGATGAGATATGTTGGCACGACTGCCATATTGCATCTCCATCCCAAAGCCCTTGCATGGAAGTGTACTTCGCCAGACTGTCAAGAACCTTGCCCTCATCCAGGCCAAGGTGGCGAGACACGGTAGTGATGACACCATAGGCCTTGTTGATCTCTGCACCAGACAGGATGCTCTAGCCAGCATACTTGGGGTCCAACATGTACGCTGCGACCTGTATGGGCATCAGGCAGAAGTCTTCACACTTTTTAATGTATTTCAGAACTGCAGTTTCCTCTGCTTGGAGCAACAGTGAAGTGGGCAGGGCAGTACGGATTTCTTCTCTTACATCTGCAAGCAGAGTCTTAACATCAGACAGGATGGCCTTGTCTCCCTCAATCTGTGCAATGGCTACTGCTATAGGTTTCAGGAGTTTCAGGCTGCTTACCACTCTCTCCAGGAGGATTCTCTTGATGAGGCTTTCCATATCGGGCAGACTGTGATATGGCCACTTCTTGGAGAGACTCCTTCCCCTTCAGGAGACTGTCAAACATGATGACCACACCACCCCCAACGGGTGTAGCTGGGCAGCTTCAGTGTGGTGCTCTTATTCTTCTCACTTTGTTTGGTGAGGTAGATTGCTGCTATAACTTGATGACCCTTCACATACCTAACCATTTCCATGGCTCTCTTGTAGAGTGTATCCATTGTTTTCAGTGCCATAATGTCCTTGAGGAGCAGATTCAATGCATGAGTAGCACAGCCAATGGGTGTGATGTGAGGGTAGGACTCCTCCACTTTAGAACAAGCAGCCTTCATGTTCGCAGCATTGTCTGTCACCAGTGCAAATACCTTCTGTGGTCCAAGGTCATTGATGACTGCCTTTAGCTCATCTGCGATGTAGAGACCGGTGTGTCTGTTGTCCCTTGTGTCTGTGCTCTTGTAGAATACTGGTTGAGGGGTGGAGATGATGTAGTTAATTACTCCTTGCCCACAAACATTCAACATTCGAGATGATTGCAATACAGTCTACTTTCTCTATGATTTTCTTGACCTTCACTTGACCTCTGTTGTACTCTGCATCCAGAAAATGAGTAGATAAAGCATGTCTGGTTGGAGGGGTATATGCTGGGCGAAGAACATTCAGAAATCTCTTCCAATACCCATTGCCTGTGAGCATCAGAGGTGAACCAGTTGCATACACAGCTCGAGCAAGACATTCATCAGCATTTTTCTGACTACGCTCCTCCATTGAGTAAAAAAGGATGAACATGAGCTGTTGCTATCGATAAGGTGTCTGATTCATAATTTTCCCCTCGGATAGAAGTAGAGGGACTTTTGTCAGAGGTTTCTTGTTGTGAGCGCTGAGGGAACTTTATGCACTTGGCCAGATGATTCTGCATCTTTGTTGCATTCTTCACATATGATTTGGGACAGTATTTGCAAATGTACACAGCTTTTCCTTCTACATTAGCTGCAGTGAAATGTCTCCACACATTAGATAGTGCCCATGGCATTTTCCTGTAAAGATTAGAAACAAATTAGTAAAAAAAAGAAATACAAATTAATTTACAAATAAATAGTTAAGCAGTTAGATTAAACAACATATTTGTTTAAATGTTTTAAAATGAAACATCTATGGAAACAGGTGAATTAACACTCCTCAGTTAGCAGGCTCAAGCACGCTAAAACCCACATGGTAGCAAAAATTAACTAGCAGAAATTGTTAAGTTAGAAATGATTTAAACACACTGCTGTAGTCTACTATTTACTAGTTAACAAAAAATTATGTATGTCATATAAAATATATTCACCCCATCCAGTATTCTAATCAAAACTTACCAGAAAACATGTAGTGCTTGGCTTAGATAGTGAAGTAGTGTGGGCTCAATAGCATCTCATGAGTGTACAAGATCTTGATCATCAGTTGCACTGTGCATGGAGAAGGGTTGCAATTCGATTGAATTGGGGATAGTTTAACCATAATATGCCACAAGACCTAGAATTGCCTTATGTGTATCCCACAAACAAGGTTCACTGTTATAAGACAACTTTTTTGAAAATACCGGACATTTACCAAAAGGTTTCCGACCCTTTGCAACCCCCACCCACAAGGTGTATAAACAACAACAATAAATAATAATAAAATAGATACAAAACTAAAATGTGAAGAACATAAATCAATCAACTCGAAATAGCACATGTAGGACAGTATGCAAGTGTGTGTGTATGGACTTTGCAGATGTATTTCTCACATGTAGGACAGTATGCAAGTGTGTGTGCATGGACTTTGCAGATGTATTTCTCACATGTAGGACAGTATGCAAGTGTGTGTACATGGACTTTGCAGATGTATTTCTCACATGTAGGACAGTATGCAAGTGTGTGTACATGGACTTTGCAGATGTATTTCTCACATGTAGGACAGTATGCAAGTGTGTGTACATGGACTTTGTAGATGTATTTCTCACATGTAGGACAGTATGCAAGTGTGTGTACATGGACTTTGCGGATGTATTTCTCACATGTAGGACAGTATGCAAGTGTGTGTACATGGACTTTGCAGATGTATTTCTCACATGTAGGACAGTATGCAAGTGTGTGTACATGGACTTTGTAGATGTATTTCTCACATGTAGGACAGTATGCAAGTGTGTGTACATGGACTTTGCGGATGTATTTCTCACATGTAGGACAGTATGCAAGTGTGTGTGCATGGACTTTGCAGATGTATTTCTCACATGTAGGACAGTATGCAAGTGTGTGTGCATGGACTTTGCAGATGTATTTCTCACATGTAGGACAGTATGCAAGTGTGTGTGCATGGACTTTGTAGATGTATTTCTCACATGTAGGACAGTATGCAAGTGTGTGTACATGGACTTTGCAGATGTATTTCTCACATGTAGGACAGTATGCAAGTGTGTGTACATGGACTTTGCAGATGTATTTCTCACATGTAGGACAGTATGCAAGTGTGTGTACATGGACTTTGTAGATGTATTTCTCACATGTAGGACAGTATGCAAGTGTGTGTACATGGACTTTGCGGATGTATTTCTCACATGTAGGACAGTATGCAAGTGTGTGTACATGGACTTTGCAGATGTATTTCTCACATGTAGGACAGTATGCAAGTGTGTGTACATGGACTTTGTAGATGTATTTCTCACATGTAGGACAGTATGCAAGTGTGTGTACATGGACTTTGCGGATGTATTTCTCACATGTAGGACAGTATGCAAGTGTGTGTGCATGGACTTTGCAGATGTATTTCTCACATGTAGGACAGTATGCAAGTGTGTGTGCATGGACTTTGCAGATGTATTTCTCACATGTAGGACAGTATGCAAGTGTGTGTACATGGACTTTGCAGATGTATTTCTCACATGTAGGACAGTATGCAAGTGTGTGTGCATGGACTTTGCAGATGTATTTCTCACATGTAGGACAGTATGCAAGTGTGTGTGCATGGACTTTGCAGATGTATTTCTCACATGTAGGACAGTATGCAAGTGTGTGTGCATGGACTTTGTAGATGTATTTCTCACATGTAGGACAGTATGCAAGTGTGTGTACATGGACTTTGCAGATGTATTTCTCACATGTAGGACAGTATGCAAGTGTGTGTACATGGACTTTGCAGATGTATTTCTCACATGTGCAGCACACAGTATTTATTTTACAGTCCTTCTTTGGGGGCAGAATTGGCATCTCCTCCTCTTGTCTGCCCCAGCTGCAGCCTCAGGTGGATCAGGACAAGATTCAGCCCCCTGAACAGCTTTCACAAGCGTTTAAGAGGCTGCTGTGCGGGCGAGGGGCTCCCTTCTTTGAATGTGTGGGGTTACAAGTGCCTTTCCTAGCTGCTCCAGGAACACCCTCCTCTTGTTCTGCTGATCGGGCATCCAGGTAGGGATGATCTTGTTCCATATCACAAAGGCATTGTATGAGGACACATCAACGATATTATGGAAGATGACTAGGGGCCAGCGGGCAGTCATCCTCCTGCAGCTGTAAGTTCCAATCACCTTGTCCAGATTGTCCACGCCTCCTTTGTTGTGGTTGTAGTCCAGGATGATGGCTTGCTTCCTGTCCTCACGATCACTGATCTCAGACGTTTTGTGCAGTGTGCTCAGGAGGAACACATTCTTGTTCAAAAATGTCTCTCTTTCAGCTTGGGGGATTTATTTTTCATCTGAAGATGATGCATCGTGCTCTGGGTTATATTCTTCCCCATCTTCTTCTTCAGACACCTCCTCCTCTTTTAAATCACTGTTCTCTTGTTCCTCCTGGACCTGCTGGGCACTGAAACGTGCATTCATGGCTTCAGCAAAGAGAGAACTGGGGGGACTACCATCTGCAGCACCTTTATAGCCTCTGACTGCATTCCCCATTAGTAAACAATGCTTTCAAGAAACTTTGATTTTGTCTGAAATGTTGTTTATTTTGTCAGAATTTTAAAAAAAATGTTGTCTGTGAACTTGAGTCATGTGTGGGGTCGTGGAGGGTTTGTGGAGGGGTCATGTGTGGGGTCGTGGAGGGGAGATGCTGCACATGCGCAAGAAAGTTTTAGTTTTGTCTGAGTTCAATCAGTAGCACACATAGTCTCCATTTCTCATTGTGTGCATGTGTGTGTGTGTGTGTGTGTGTGTGTGTCTTTGTGGTGTGTAAATTATTTTTTAACTGCCGGGTCAAAAATGACCCTAAGACAATCTTTGTACCCTGGTGGTGTACAGCTTTCATGGAAATATGAACAAAGGTGATGTTTCACTTTTTCTAATGTTGGGGTCACTCTAGGAAAAATCATCAAATTTCTCTGCTGTTAAACATAGTGGCGGGTCATTTTTGACTCTTAAGACAACACAAGGCTTAAGGTAAGGAGGGAGTCAACATACTGGCTTAAAGTACAGATGGAATCAACATACTGGCTTAAGGTAAGGAGGGAGTCAACATACTGGCTTAAAGTATAGAGGGAGTCAACATACTGGCTTAAAGTATAGAGGGAGTCAACATACTGGTTTAAAGTATAGAGGAAGTCAACATACTGGCTTAAGGTATAGAGGGAGTCAACATACTGTCTTTACGGTATAGAGGGAATCAACATAGAACAGAATCGTCTAGAATGTCATTGTATGCTGTAGCGTTAAGGTGTCCCTTCACTGGAACTAAGGGGCCTAGCCCGAACCATGAAAAACAGCCCTAGGCCACTATTCCTCCTCCACCAAACTTTACAGTTGGCACTATGCATTCGGGCAGGTAGAGTTCTCCTGGCATCCGCCAAACCCAGATTAGTCAGTCAGACTGTCAGATGGTGAAGCGTGATTCATCATTCCAGAGAACCGGTTTTCACTGCTCCAGAGTCCGATGGCAGCTTACTCTACACTAATCCAGCCGATGCTTGGCATTGCGCATGGTGATCTTAGGCTTGTGTGCGGCTGCTCGGCTATGGAAACCCATTTCATGAAGTTCCCGACGAACAGTTATTGTGCTGACGTTGATTCCAGAGGGAGTTTGAACTCGGTAGTGAGTTTTGCAACTAGGACAGCACTCGGCAGTCCCATTCTGTGAGCTTGTGTGGCCTACCACTTCGTGGCTGAGCCGTTTTTTCTCCTAGACATTTCTACTTCATAATAACAGCACTTACAGTTGACCGGGGCAGCTCTAGCAGGGCAGAAATTTGACAAACGGACTTGTTGGAAAGGTAGCATCCCATGACCGTGCCACGTTGAAAGTCTACTGTCAACGTTTGTCTATGGAGATTGCATGGCAGTGTGCTCAATTTTATACACATGTCAGCAACACGTGTGGTTGAAACAGCCAAATCCACCAATTTGAAGGATTGTCCACATATTTGTTTTGTTATATATATATACTTTATATAGTGTAGCTTAAAGAGGTAGCCTGTTTCTATATCCCTCATCTCTATGGATCTCTCTTCCAGCCGCATAATCCCATTTCTCTTTATTCCCTTTTACAGCAAACTGGCTTAAGGTATACAGGGAGCCAGCATACTGGCTAAGGTATAGAGGGAGCCAACATACTGGCTAAGGTATAGAGGGAGCCAACATACTGGCTAAGGTATAGAGGGAGCCAACATACTGGCTTAAGGTATAGAGGGAGCCAACATACTGGATTAAGGTATAGAGGGAGCCAACATACTGGCTTAAGGTATAGAGGGAGCCAACATACTGGCTTAAGGTATAGAGGGAGCCAACATACTGGCTTAAGGTATAGAGGGAGCCAACATACTGGCTTAAGGTATAGAGGGAGCCAACATACTGGCTTAAGGTATAGAGGGAGCCAACATACTGGCTAAGGTATACAGGGAGCCAACATACTGGCTAAGGTATAGAGGGAGCCAACATACTGGCTAAGGTATAGAGGGAGCCAACATACTGGCTTAAGGTATAGAGGGAGCGAACATACTGGCTTAAGGTATAGAGGGAGCCAACATACTGGCTTAAGGTATAGAGGGAGCCAACATACTGGCTTAAGGTATAGAGGGAGCCAACATACTGGCTTAAGGTATACAGGGAGCCAACATACTGGCTAAGGTATAGAGGGAGTCAACATACTGGCTTAAGGTATAGAGGGAGTCAACATACTGGCTTAAGGTATAGAGGGAGCCAACATACTGGCTAAGGTATACAGGGAGCCAACATACTGGCTAAGGTATAGAGGGAGCCAACATACTGGCTAAGGTATAGAGGGAGCCAACATACTGGCTAAGGTATAGAGGGAGTCAACATACTGGCTTAAGGTATAGAGGGAGCCAACATACTGGCTAAGGTATAGAGGGAGTCAACATACTGGCTTAAGGTATAGAGGGAGTCAACATACTGGCTTAAGGTATAGAGGGAGCCAACATACTGGCTAAGGTATACAGGGAGCCAACATACTGGCTAAGGTATAGAGGGAGCCAACATACTGGCTTAAGGTATAGAGGGAGCCAACATACTGGCTAAGGTATACAGGGAGCCAACATACTGGCTAAGGTATAGAGGGAGCCAACATACTGGCTAAGGAATACAGGGAGCCAACATACTGGCTAAGGTATAGAGGGAGTCAACATACTGGCTTAAGGTATAGAGGGAGTCAACATACTGGCTTAAGGTATAGAGGGAGCCAACATACTGGCTAAGGTATACAGGGAGCCAACATACTGGCTAAGGTATAGAGGGAGCCAACATACTGGCTAAGGTATAGAGGGAGCCAACATACTGGCTAAGGTATACAGGGAGCCAACATACTGGCTAAGGTATACAGGGAGCCAACATACTGGCTAAGGTATACAGGGAGCCAACATACTGGCTAAGGTATAGAGGGAGCCAACATACTGGCTAAGGTATAGAGGGAGTCAACATGCTGGCTTAAGGTACGGAGGGTGTCAAAATTCTGGCTTAAGGTACAGAGGGAGTTAACATGCTGGCTTAAGGTACGGAGGGAGTCAACATGCATGTCTGAAATGCCTACTAATTAAAGGAAAGAAAGTGAAGTCCAGAATTCCAAGTAAGGCCAACCGTCCACTGACCAGTGGTGATTAACATTGTCAATGAGGTGCGACTGTCCTTGTATCCTGGAGAGTCTGGGCTCTGATCATAGACTGTAAGGAAGAGGAAGAATTCCACAGCAGATACACTGTCTATTGGCCAGTGAGTCCGATAGGGACATTTGGTCTGTCGAAGAGTCCAATGCACAACAAGCTATTGGCATGCGCCTGTACTCTGAGCTTGGAGAAAGGGAGTTGGGATCTGTAGAATGTTTTTGATTATGAACTCTTAAGCAGGACTTAGGTCTAATGTGTTCTCTGTGCCAGAGTCTTCACCTTCAGGAGGTCAGGGTGAGCCTGGTGAAAACTGATAGTCCTACCACACCAAGACCAAAGGATACCCCTACCACATCATCCCAGACACAGAATAACCCTACCATCCCCATAGGCTAACCATACCACATCATCCCAGACACAGAATAACCCTACCATCCCCATAGGTTAACCCTACCACATCATCCCAGACACAGAATAACCCTACCATCCCTATAGGTTAACCCTACCACATCATCCCAGACACAGAATAACCCTACCATCCCCATAGGCTAACCCTACCACATCATCCCAGACACAGAATAACCCTACCATCCACATAGGCTAACCCTACCACATCATCCCAGACACAGAATAACCCTACCATCCCCATAGGCTAACCCTACCACATCATCCCAGACACAGAATAAACCTACCATCCCCAAAGGCTAACCCTACCACATCATCCCAGACACAGAATAACCCTACCATCCCCATAGGCTAACCCTACCACATCATCCCAGACACAGAATAACCCTACCATCCCCATAGGCTAACCCTACCACATCATCCCAGACACAGAATAACCCTACCATCCCCATAGGCTAACCCTACCACATCATCCCAGACACAGAATAACCCTACCATCCCCATAGGTTAATCCTACCACATCATCCCAGACACAGAATAACCTTACCATCCCCATAGGTTAATCCTACCACATCATCCTAGAACACAGGTTAACCCTACCACACCATACCAGACCACAGGTTAATCCTACCACACCATACCAGACAACAGGTTAACCCTACCACAACATACCAGACAACAGGTTAACCCTACCACACCATACCAGACCACAGGTTAACCCTACCACACCATACCAGACCACAGGTTAACCCTACCAAACCATACCAGACCACAGGTTAACCCTACCACACCATACCAGACAACAGGTTAACCCTACCACACCATACCAGACCACAGGTTAACCCTACCACACCATACCAGACCACAGGTTAACCCTACCACACCATTCCAGACCACAGGTTAACCCTACCACACCATCCTAGAACATAGTCTAGTCTATAGACATTAACACCAAGCCTAGTCTATAGGCATCAACACCAAGCCTAGTCTATAGGCATCAACACCAAGCCTAGTCTATAGGTATTAACACCAAGCCTAGTCTATAGGCATTAACACCAAGCCTAGTCTATAGGCATTAACACCAAGCCTAGTCTATAGACAATAACACCAAGCCTAGTCTATAGGCATTAACACCAAGCCTAGTCTATAGGCATTAACACCAAGCCTAGTCTATAGGCATTAACACCAAGTCTAATCTATAGGCATCAACACCAAGCCTAGTCTATAGGCATTAACACCAAGCCTAGTCTATAGGCATTAACACCAAGCCTAGTCTATAGACAATAACACCAAGCCTAGTCTATAGGCATTAACACCAAGCCTAGTCTATAGGCATTAACACCAAGTCTAATCTATAGGCATCAACACCAAGCCTAGTCTATAGGCATTAACACCAAGCCTAGTCTATAGGCATCAACACCAAGCCTAGTCTATAGGCATTAACACCAAGCCTAGTCTATAGGCATCAACACCAAGCCTAGTTTATAGACATTAACACCAAGCCTAGTCTATAGGTATTAACACCAAGCCTAGTCTATTGACATTAACACCAAGCCTAGTCTATAGGTATTAACACCAAGCCTAGTCTATAGGTATTAACACCAAGCCTAGTCTATAGGCATTAACACCAAGCCTAGTCTATAGAAAATAACACCAAGCCTAGTCTATAGGTATTAACACCAAGCCTATATACATTAACACCAAGCCTTGTCTATAGACAATAACACCAAGCCTAGTCTATAGGTATTAACACCAAGCCTAGTCTATAGGCATTAACACCAAGCCTAGTCTATAGACAATAACACCAAGCCTATATACATTAACACCAAGCCTAGTCTATAGGTATTAACGCCAAGCCTATATACATTAACACCAAGCCTAGTCTATAGACAATCACACCAATCCTAGTCTATAGGTATTAACACCAAGCCTAGTCTATAGGTATTAACACCAAGCCTAGTCTATAGACAATAACACCAAGCCTAGTCTATAGGTATTAACACCAAGCCTATATACAGTAACACCAAGCCTAGTCTATAGACAATAACACCAAGCCTAGTCTATAGGTATTAACACCAAGCCTAGTCTATTGACATTAACACCAAGCCTATATACATTAACACCAAGCCTAGTCTATAGGTATTAACACCAAGCCTAGTCTATAGACAATAACACCAAGCCTAGTCTATAGGTATTAACACCAAGCCTATATACATTAACACCAAGCCTAGTTATAGACAATAACACCAAGCCTAGTCTATAGGTATTAACACCAAGCCTAGTCTATTGACATTAACACCAAGCCTATATACATTAACACCAAGCCTAGTCTATAGGTATTAACACCAAGCCTATATACATTAACACCAAGCCTAGTCTATATACATTAACACCAAGCCTAGTCTATATACATTAACACCAAGCCTAGTTTATTGACATTAACACCAAGCCTAGTCTATATACATTAACACCAAGCCTAGTCTATTGAGATTAACACCAAGCCTAGTCTATAGGTATTAACACCAAGCCTATATATATTAACACCAAGCCTAGTCTATATACATTAACACCAAGCCTAGTCTATATACATTAACACCAAGCCTAGTCTATTGACATTAACACCAAGCCTAGTCTATAGGTATTAACACCAAGCCTAGTCTATATACATTAACACCAAGCCTAGTCTATAGGCATTAACACCAAGCCTAGTCTATAGACATTAACACAAACCCTATAGACAATAAAACCAAGCCTAGTCTACAGACAGTAACACAAACACTATAGACAGAAACACCAACCCTATAGACAATAACACCAAGCCTAGTCTATAGACAGTAACACCAAGTCTAGTCTATAGGCAGAAACACCAACCCTATAGACAATAACACCAAGCCTAGTCTATAGACAGTAACACCAAGCCTAGTCTATAGACAGTAACACCAAGTCTAGTTTATAGGCATTAACACCAAGCCCAGTCTAGACATGGACACAAACCCTATAGGCATTAACACCAAGCCTAGTCTATAGGCATTAACACCAAGCCTAGTCTATAGAAATTAACACAAACCCTATAGACCTAAACACCAAGCCTTCAGGCATTAACACCATGTCTAGTCTATAGACAATAATACCAAGTCTAGTCTATAGACAATAACACCAAGTCTATAGACATTATCACCAAGCCTATAGAATTTAACACCAAGTCTAGTCTATATACATTAACACCAAGTCTAGTCTATAGACAGTAACACCAAGTCTATAGACATTAACACCAAGCCTATAGAATTTAACACCAAGTCTAGTCTATATACATTAACACCAAGTCTAGTCTATAGACAATAACACCAAGTCTAGTCTATAGACAATAACACCAAGTATATTCTATAGACAATAACACCAAGTATATTCTATAGAAATGAACACCAAGTCTAGTCTATAGACAATAACACCAAGCCTAGTCTATAGGCATTAACACCAAGCCTATAGACAATAACACCAAGTATATTCTATAGAAATTAACGCCAAGCCTAGTCTATAGACAATAACACCAGGTATATTCTATAGACATGAACACCAAGCCTAGTCTATAGACAATAACACCAAGTATATTCTATAGACATGAACACCAAGCCTAGTCTATAGACAATAACACCAAGTATATTCTATAGACATGAACACCAAGCCTAGTCTATAGACAATAACACCAAGTATATTCTATAGACATGAACACCAAGCCTATAGACATAAACACCAAGTCTATAGACATTAACACAAAGTCTATATACATTAACAACAAGTCTATATAGATTAACATCAAGTCTAGACTATAGACAATAACACCAAGTTTAGTCTATAGACAATAACACCAAGTCTATATACATTAACACTAAGTCAATAGACATTAACACAAGTCTAGTCTATAGACAATAACACCAAGTCTATTCTATAGACATTAACACCAAGTCTATAGAGATGAACACCAACCCTATAGACATTAACACCAATATGATGGAAATATGTTGTTAAAAACAGCAATACATTTATAAAATGAATCCATAATTTAAGATCAGTGTGTGGTACGGAAAAGAAGGACATAGGCCTACATGCTGGGTTGGAACTGGTCGTGAGATGATTTCACCAACAACTTGATGGTGTTAGGTGACTGTAGACATGGGATGGTGTTAGGTGACTGTAGACATGTGATGGTGTTAGGTGACTGTAGACATAGGATGCAAAATAGTGATTGTATCCTAGGCAACGGCACAGCACTCCTTCTAAAGGGATAGATCAGCCTGTTTGTTCGCTTTCAATCCATCTCTAAGTCACATCATTCCTAGGGAATCATTAATACACACGCATACTTTGAAACACTGGCACAATGCTTAACATGTAAACTCTTTAGTCCTTAGGCCCAGTCCTTGAGCTTCCAGATTATAGTGACTGTCTGAAGTGGGCCGAGAAAGCAGAGAGAAGCCGACAGAGGGGCGAAGGGAAAAGCTGATTGGGTCTCTAACCCTAACCTCCCCTTAAGCGGGGAGGAATGAGGAGCGGGTGGGTTCTCATGTTGCCACCCTGGGCTCTGGTGGGTTCTCATGTTGCCACCCTGGGCTCTGGTGGGTTCTAATGTTGCCATCCTGGGCTCTGGTGGGTTCTCATGTTCTACCCTGGGCCGTTGGGCTCTGGTGGGTTCTCATGTTGCCACCCTGGGCTTTTGGGCTCTGGTGGGTTCTCATGTTGCCACTCTGGGCCCTGGTGGGTTCTCATGTTGCCACCCTGGGCCCTGGTGGGTTCTCATGATGCCACCTTGGGCCCTGGGCTCTGGTGGGTTATCATGTTGCCACCTTGGGCCCTGGGCTCTGGTGGGTTCTCATGATGTCACCTTGGGCCCTGGGCCCTGGTGGGTTATCATGTTGTTACCTTGGGCCCCTCGCTCTGGTGGGTTATCATGTTCCCACCTTGGGCCCTGGGCTCTGGTGGGTTATCATGTTGTCACCTTGGGCCCTGGGCTCTGGTGGGTTATCATGTTGCCACCCGGGGCCCTGGTGGGTTCTCATGTTGCCACCTTGGGCCCTGGGCTCTGGTGGGTTCTCATCTTGCCACCCTGGGCCCTGGTGGGTTCTCATGTTGCCACCTTGGGCCCTGTGCCCTGGTGGGTTCTCATGTTTTCACCTTGGGCCCTGGGCTCTGGTGGGTTCTCATCTTGCCACCTTGGGCCCTGGTGGGTTCTCATGTTGCCACCCTGGGCTCTGCAGAGCCAACAGCAACATACTGGGTCTGTTTGGTCTCTTAACCTTCCTCTCATTAGAGCAGGTTCTCATGGCCTGCATCCCAAATGGCACCCTATTTCCAATAGAGTGCACCACTTTTGACCAGGGCCCAGGGCTGTAGTTCACTATTTAGGGAATTGTGCACCATTTGGCATGAAGCCAAGATAAAGGCTAGGGAACGATGGTGGGACAATACATTTCAGACATTTAGTTTCCCAACAGAAGGGCCCATCACAATAGTCGGCTCATAGGAAAGCCAATACGCACGCTCTCTATTCCACACACCCATAGCTATCCGAAGACCAACTGAGAGCCCCATCTCCCTCTGTGCTCTCTCCTTCCCTATAGCCCTGGGTGCAGAGTGATGACTACACAGGTAGACAGACTGCACCGCCTATCCTTTTCACAGGAAAAGAGTGCTCATTTCTACAGCTGTCAATAGGTCAATTGCTCCCAATTGGTAAAGCATGACAGTTAACACTGGCCCGGGGTTGGGAGGTGGTTACGTTTACATTAAAGACTGTGAACTTAAAGAGTAGCCACACTTTCCTCAGAGTAAGACTGGTCACACCTTTACTGAACTGACTCATCTGAAAGGAATTTTGAAGAGACCCTCCTGAAATACAGATTAATAATAATGAAGAGTTCTAATCATCAAGCATGGTGTAGTTACTACAGTGCCTTCTGGTCCTCGTCATATGTGTTAAATGAGAGCGGAGGAGTGTGAGAGAGAGAGGAGGGGGGGTAGAGAGAGATGGGGAGAGAGAAAGAAAGGGAGAGAGACTGATCCAGCCTGTGTCTCCTTCTCCCTTCAGGAGCCCTGCAATTCTGGGCTGGTGGAGGGCCTCAGTGTTAGCATCATAGGGTTCTGGGAAAGCTGAGGGGTGTGGGCACTGAGCCGATCATGTTTCCACACCGACCAGTCAGCAGATTGCGCACAGTCTTTAAAGTTCCACTTGCTGTTTTCAGGAGCAGGGCAGATCGGAGGAGTGTGAGAGAGAGTGTGAGTCTGAGTGTGTCAGGCAAAATTAAACATCAGTGCTCCTGTGACGCAGCCCTCCAACACTTCTTTCCTGTAATGATGTTTCAGCGATGCATCATTGTTCTGCCTGAGTAAGAACATTCTAACTGCCTGGTTTGGAAATAGGCTAACTCTTTTGACTCATCACATACGCGGCTGCTACTGTTTATTATCTATCCTGTTGCCTAGTCACTTTATCCCTACCTATATGTACATATCTACCTCAACTACCTCGTATCCCTGCATTCCTTGTGTTATTCTTTTTCTACTATTTCTCTATTTTTCCCTCTGCATTGTTGGGAATGACCCGTAAGTAAGCATTTCACTGTTTGTCTACACCTGTTGTTTAAGAAGCATGTGACAAATATAATTAGATTTTGATTTAAAGAAGAGGCCATGTGTCCATGGGATTCAGAGGGACAAAAATCCTGACCATGTCATCATGAGAACCACAAGCAGCAGGACTTCACCCAGACACTTACAGGTCTTTCTCAATACCACAGTACGAACTCCATTGTCCTTGCTCTGAGTAATGGCAGTAAGTGATCTGGGTACTGGAAGTAATCCAGACCCCCCAATTACCACTTGTTTTGTGCAAAATCTACAAACACATCTGTCGTTTTTCAAGTGAACAGATCAACAAATTAAGAAATGATGCCATCAGACCTGGAACATGCCCTGGACATACAGTGGGGGGGGAAATGGTTTCAGAAGCATTTTAAAAGAGTAACCAAAAAGGGAAGAACCTGAGGAAGAGTTCAATCGAAAAGTTAAGAATTTTACTAGAATATAGTGGAAGAAAACTTGGGCCTGAATGACAAGTATCCAGATGTACTGGAAGCGAAAGGAGTGATACAAAAATGTAAAGTTTGCAGATAATTCCCAGGCCTGTGACCTGGGTTCTGGAGGGAGAGAAGCTGGCAGCAACTGTGTTAAAGGCTACAACTACTATTACACTGCCACTATGGAGCTTTACACAGTATTTCACTGGGGGTGGCTAAAAATGACCCTCCACGAGTAGCAGCCCATCCCCCCTCCAGCACTGGGTCTAGTGACAGACAGACAGAGAGCGAGACAGAGAGCGAGAGAGAATACCTGACCACTGTGACTGACCCAAAATGAAGGAAAGCTTTTACTATGTACATACAGACTCAGTGAGCACATAGCCTTGCTATTGAGAAAGGCAGACCTGGCTCTCAAGAGAAGACAGGCTATGTGCTCACTGCCCTCAAAATGAGGTGGAAACTGAGCAGTACTTCTTAACCTCCTGCCAAATAAATGTATGACCATATTAGAGACATATTTCCCACAGATTATACAGACCCACAAAGAATTTGAAAACAAATCCAATTTTGATAAACTCCGACACCTATTGTGTGAAATACCAGTTTGCAATCACAGCAACAAAATGTGTGACCTGTTGCCACAAGAAACGGATAACCAGTGAAGAACAAACACCATTGTAAATACAACCCATATTTTGTTCTTTAACTATTTGCATATCGTTACAACACTGTATATAGCCATAATATGACATTTGAAATTCCTTTGGAACTTTTGTGAGTGTAATGTTTACTGTTCATTTTTATTGTTTATTTCACTTTTGTTTCTTATCTATTTCACTTGCTTTGGAAATGTAAAACATTTCCCCATGCCAATAAAACACTTTGAATTGAATTGAGAAAGACAGCTGTAAGAGAGAGAGAGTGAGAAAGAAATCAACGGTACCACATCCAACCTTGACTTATTGGCCTGTACCTGTTTGATTTTGCTGTGGCAGCAGGACTTCACAGGACACAAAGAGTATCTGTGCTGAGAATAGGATACAAATAATGAAAGTATTCTGTTTCTCCAGGCTCATCCTAGTATGCAGAGGCACATGGAAGGCAGACCAGGAATAGTGGGCATATATTCTGTGGAGAGCTCCACCCACCCACACACACACACGCACGCACGCACGCACACGTCAATATCTGAAATAGACTAGAGGAGCTTTGCATTTGCCATCTTGAAGACAGATGAGAGGTCTGAGTTCATGAATCAAAATCAAATCAAATTTGATTTGTCACTTGAGCCAAATACAGGTGTAGACCTTACAGTGAAATGCAAACTGACAAGCCCTTAACCCCTAGTCGGCGGGGGGGGGGGGGGGTCAATGCATTTAGTCCGGGTGGCCATTTGATTAATTATTTAGCAGTCTTATGGCTTGGGGGTAGAAGCTGTTAAGGAGCCTTTTGGACCTAGACTTGGCACTCTGGTACCCCTTGCCGTGTGGTAGCAGAGAGAACAGTCTATGACTAAGGTGGCTGGAATCTTTGGCAATTTTTTGGGCCTTCCTCTGACAACGCCAAGTATATAGGTCCTGGATGGCAGGAAGCTTGGCCCCAGTGATGTACTGGGCTGCACCCACTACCCACTGTAGCGCCTTACGGTCGGATGTCGAGCAGTTGCCATACCAGGCGGTGATGCAACCGGCGAGGACGCTCTCAATGGTGCAGCTGTAGAACTTATTGAGGATCTGGGGACCCATGACAAATCAGTTCAGTCTCCTACTTACCACATGGTGGCGGCCCGTCAGGAAGTGCAGGATCCAGTTGCAGACGGAGGTGTTAAGTTCCAAGGTCCTTAGCTTAGTGATGAGCTTTGTGGGCACAATTGTGTTGAACACTGAGCTGTAGTCAATGAACAGCATTCTCACATACAGTTGAAGTCAGAAGTTGACATAGACTATGTTGGAGTCATTAAAACTCATTTTTCAACCAGTCCCCCAATTTCCTGTTAACAAACTATAGTTTTGGAAAGTCAGTTACGACTTGACACAAGTAAATTGTTTACAGACAGATTATTTCACTTATAATTCATTGTATCACAATTCCAGTGGATTGACTGTGCCTTTAACCAGCTTGGAAAATTCCAGAAAATGATGTCTTGGCTTTAGAAGCTTCTGATAGGCTAATTGACATCATTTGAGTCAATTGGAGGTGTACCTGTGGATGTATTTCAAGGCCTACCTTCAAACTTAGTGCCTCTTTGCTTGACATCATGGGAAAATCAAAGGAAATCAGCCAAGAACTCCAAATGCCTGAAAGTACCACGTTCATCTGTACAAACAATAGTACACAAGTATTAACACCAAGAGACCACGCATCCGTCATACCGCTGTGGAAGGAGACACGTTCTGTCTCCTAGAGATGAACGTACTCTGGTGCGAAAAGTGTAAATCAATCCCAGAACAACAGCAAAGGACCTTGTGAAGATGCTGCAGGAAACAGGTACACAAAGTATCTATATCCACAGTAAAACGAGTCCTATATCGACACAACCTGAAAGGTCACTACGGTCTGCACATAGGGACAAAGATCGTACTTTTTGGAGAAATGTCCTCTGGTCTGATGAAACAAAAATAGAACTGTTTGGCCATTATGACCGTCGTTATGTTTAGAGGAAAAAGTCAAAGAACACCATCCTAACCGTGACGCATGGGGGTGGCAGAATTATGTGCTTTGCTGCAGAAGGGACTGGTGCACTTCACAAAATAGATGGCATCATGAGGTAGGAAAATGATGTGGATATTTTGAAGCAACATCTCAAGACATCAGTCAGGAAGTTAAAGCTTGGTCACAAATGGGTCTTCCAAATGGACAATGACCCCAAGCATACTTCCAAATTTGTGGCAAAATGGCTCAAGGACAACAAAGTCAAGTTATTGGAGTGGCCATCACAAAGCCCTGACCTCAATCCAATAGAAAATCTGTGGGTAGAACTGAAAAAGCGTGTGCGAGCAAGGAGGCCTACAAACCTGACCCAGTTACAACAGCTCTGTCAGGAGGAATGGGCCAAAATTCACCCAACTTATTGTGGGAAGCTTGTGGAAGGCTACCTGAAACATTTGACCCAAGTTAAACAATTTAAAGGCAATGCTACCAAATACTAATTGAGTGTATGTAAACTTCTGACCCACTGGGAATGTGATGAAAGAAATAAAAGCTGAAATAAATAATATTATTACTCTGACATTTCACATTCTTAAAATAAAGTGGTGATCCTAACTGTTTTAGGTAATTTTATGAGGATTAAATGTCAGGAATTGTGAAAAACTGAGTTTAAATGTATTTGGCTAAGGTGTATGTAAACTTCCGACTTCAACTGTAAGTATTCCTGTTTTCCAGGTGGGAAAGGGCAGTGTGGATTGCGATTGAGATTGCATCATCTGTGGCTCTGTTGGGGCAGTATGTGATTTGGTCTAGGTTTTCCGGGATGATGGTGTTGATATGAGCTATGCCCAGCTTTTCAAAGCACTTCATGGCTACTGACGTGAGTGCTATGGGGTGGTAGCCATTTAGGCAGGTTACCTTCACTTTCTTGGGAACAGGGACTA
This sequence comes from Oncorhynchus clarkii lewisi, assembly GCF_045791955.1. Taxonomy (NCBI): domain Eukaryota; kingdom Metazoa; phylum Chordata; class Actinopteri; order Salmoniformes; family Salmonidae; genus Oncorhynchus; species Oncorhynchus clarkii. Next base: position 18,971,720 of record NC_092177.1, read on the forward strand.
TGGTGTGAAACATGTAGGTATTGCAGACTCAGCCAGGGAGAGGTTGAAAAAGTTAGTGAAGGCACTTGCCAGTTGGTCAGTGCATGTTCTACGTACACGTCCTGGTAATCCTTCTGGCCCCGTGATCTTGTGAAAGTTGATTTGCTTAAAGGTCTGTTCACATCGGCTACGGAAAGCGTGATCACACAATCATCTGGAACAGCTGGTGCTCTCATGCATGCTTCAGTGTTGCTTGCCTCGTAGCGAGCATAAAAAGCATTCAGCTCACCTGGTAGGCTCGCGTCACTGGGCAGCTTGTAGCTGGGTTTCCTTTTGTTGTCTGTATTAGTTTGCAAGCCCTGCCACATCCAAAGAGTGTCAGAGCGTGTATAGTAGGATTCAATCATAGTCCTGTATTGATGCTTTGCCTGTTTGACAGTTCATCTGAGGGCATAGAGGCAGCTCTAGTCTTTAGATCGGTACGGATGTTGCCTGTAATCCATGGTTTCTGGTTGGGATATGTACGTACGGTCACTGTGGGGATGACGTTGTCGATGCACTTATTGATGAAGCCGGTGACTGACGTGGTATACTTCTCAATGCCACTGGATGAATCCCAGAACATGTTCCAGTCTGTGCTAGCAAAACAGTCCTGTAGCATAGCATCCGCGTCATCTGACCACTTACGTATTGAGCGAGTCACTGGTACTTTCTGCTTTAGTTTTTGCTTGCAAGCAGTAATCAGTAGGATAGAATTATGGTCAGATCTGCCAAATGGAGGGCGAGGGAGAACTTTGTAAGTGTCTCTGTGTGTGGAGTAAAAGTGGTCTCAATATTTTCCCCTCTGGTTGCACATGTGACATGCTGGTAGAAATGAGGTAAAACGGATTTAAGTTTTCCTGCATTAAAGACCCCGGCCACTAGGAGCACCACTTCTGGATGAGCATTTTTATTGTTTAATTATGGTCCTATACAGTTAGTTTAGTGCAGTCTTAGTGCCAGTTTCGGTTTGTGGTGGTAAATAGACGGCTAAGAAAAACATAGATGAAAACTCTCTTGGTAGATAGTATGGTCTACAGCTTATCATTATGTACTCTACCTCAAGCGAGCAATACCTCGAGACTTCCTTAATATCAGACATTGTGCACCAGCTGTGATGGACAAATACACCCCCCCCCCCCCCCCCTTGTCTTACCAGATGCAGCTGTTCTGTCCTGCTGATGCACGCAAAACCCAGGCAACTGTATATTATCCATGTCGACTCATAAAATATTACAGTTTTTAATGTCCCGTTGGTAGGATAGTCTCGAACCGAGCTCATCCAGTTTACTCTCCAGTGATTGCACGTTGGCCACCATAAAGACAGAAGAAAGGTCTGAGTTCATAAAGCCAGAGAGTTATAGTTATATTTCAAATAGTTGTGTTTTCATGTGTGAATTATTATACCCAAAATTACTTCAAATGTTTAAAATTCAAATGCACAATAAAATACATGTTGTAATTTGGTAAGGCTTTGGAGACGTGCTTCCTATTCTCTCTCCCACGTGTCCTCCTCCCCCATGTATCTGCTCCACTGGGTTCCTTGTCTGACAGCATTCCCCCCCACACACACACACCTCACCCCCATATGTACCCCAGACCCCAGTCCCCCCCCCCCCACACACACACCCCCCACGCCCATATGTACCCCAGACCGCTACCTCTCTCACACATTCCTCACCTCCTCTCAGACATGACTAACTCAATTTGTTATGCGCAGGTCTCTGTCAGAAGAGGTTTCATCCGAAATTTCCAGTCAATTGAGTGCCGGGCAACCTGGCCCTGACAATGAGGCTAACTCTGTTCCTCAGGGAAACATTAAAATGATGTGTACCTACAGACAGAGACAAGCACTGAGGTGTATCTCCCTTTCTCATCTTGCACTCATCACTGACATCTTAATGAGGCATACATACAAACTAGCAGTCAGCTCAAATCAACAAAGAAAGCATTGACAACATGTTTTTTTTAGAAGAAAATAGGTTAAGCCAGATAAGGGATGTACACAATATGAGCTCACAAAAATTTGTAATAGTTGAACTCATCATATGAGATGACGGCAGTACTTGGCGCACACCCCACCAACGATGCTGTCCTTGGTGTGTGACTGTGTGTTGAGGGCCAGTGTGGATTGGCACAACTAGACATGAATGCCATGAGTCAGAGGCAGGGGCTGAGCCAGGTAGGGACCCACAAAGTGACCATTGACAGGCCGAGGCACTCACGGTGCAAACAGTTCCAGAATATCGCCTCAAATGAATCAGTCATCTTGCCACTTGTAGCTGTCAGTGGAGGCTGAGTTTCCTCCCCAGAGGAGTGGCGTTACGTCCTCGACGGAGTGATGTTCACCGCGGCCCTGGCAGAATGGCACTCTGTTCACCACTGCCCGTCGATCTGTTCACCACGGCCCTGGCAGAGTGGCACTCTGTTCACCACTGCACGTCGATCTGTTCACCACGGCCCTGGCAGAGTGACACTCTGTTCACCACTGCACGTCGATCTGTTCACCGCGGCCCTGGCAGAATGGCACTCTGTTCACCACTGCCCGTCGATCTGTTCACCACGGCCCTGGCAGAGTGACACTCTGTTCACCACTGCACGTCGATCTGTTCACCGCGGCCCAGGCAGAATGGCACTCTGTTCACCACTGCCCGTCGATCTGTTCACCACGGCCCTGGCAGAGTGACACTCTGTTCACCACTGCACGTCGATCTGTTCACCGCGGCCCTGGCAGAATGGCACTCTGTTCACCACTGCCCGTCGATCTGTTCACCGCGGCCCTGGCAGAATGGCACTCTGTTCACCACTGCACGTCGATCTGTTCACCACGGCCCTGGCAGAGTGGCACTCTGTTCGCCACTGCCCGTCGATCTGTTCACCACGGCCCTGGCAGAATGGCACTCTGTTCACCACTGCACGTCGATCTGTTCACCACGGCCCTGGCAGAGTGGCACTCTGTTCGCCACTGCCCGTCGATCTGTTCACCACGGCCCTGGCAGAGTGGCACTCTGTTCACCACTGCCCGTCGATCTGTTCACCACGGCCTCAGGTTTGTTTCCCCCTCGGCTGCTGTCACTCAGGGGTCACTCTCACAGAGACGACGACCGCGCCTCCCCAAGCCCCTGCTCTCCCCCCTATCTCCTCCTCTCCCCTTCTCAAAGTTAAAGTCTTAAAACCCAGGGCAGCTGGCCAGAAAAAATACTTAAAGGTCTTAAAGTATTTTGAAATAGGGACCCTGAAGAATAGAGATATTTTAGTCTCTGACAACTCTGAGCCAGAATATGAGGATTATATATGGTCAATAGAGGACTTCAACATTGTGCTCGTGTAACTTTGTGCACAGAAAATAATCACGGCTAGCACACAAGGTTTTCCATCTGCACAACCTGAGGGTGATGGTGGTGGAATTCCATGCCGAAGAGACAGAAAGACAGACACACAGAGAGGAAATGGGGGACGACATCCAATGTGCAAAGTTTAAATAGCCTGTAGAGGATCTGCTTACGTCTCTCACTTCACGGTCTTTGAGAAACACACATTTCTCAGGCCCATTCAAATCCTATTGAGGAAGACTGGGGGAGACAATAGATGGTGTTGCCCTAAGCTTAAAGACAAACCAACTGTGAGAACAACACTGTGAAATAGCGAGACCTCCAGCAAACAACGGATTTAAAACTGGGGGAAAAGACAGCTGCTCATAGTGAGCCACGTCATATCACATGGTCCTTTTATCAGGCCTGATCCACCATGGGACTGGGGGAGAGATATAAGAGGCAGCAACAGATGAGAAATCCCACAGGTGCAAGCCTATTCACTCCAGACAGCCACCCTGACACCCCAAAGCTCCTCCACTGAATTCGGACCAGTCAGCCAGGTGGTTCAGATTTCCTGGTTGGAGCCTATGGGTTTGGCTGGGTCTGTGTCCCGACTGCATCCTTTAAAAACCCACAACACTGCACCTAACAGCCCAAGCAACACAAGCTCCTCAGTTGCTAAAGCCTTCAAATTCCCAACTTTCAAACCACCCCACAACTCCCACACTCCTTATACATTCCAACAGCAGTGTGGATTCCACCCCGACAGCTGGCGTAATGAACAAGCCTTGTGTGTGTGTGTGTGTGTGTGTGTGCTATGCTTTTCGATACATCACCTGGGCTTACGGGGGGAGGGGGCTTTGTGATGTCATTCAGACATACACCACCTGGGCTTGCGGGGGGGGGGGGGGCTCTGTGATGTCATTTAGACATACATCACCTGGGCTTATTAGGGGTTCTATGATATCATTCAGACATATCACCTGGGCTTATGGGGGGGGCTTTGTGATGTCATTCAGATATACATCAGCTGGGCTTATGGGGGGCTCTGTGATGTCATTCAGACATACATTAGCATAGCTTATGTGGGGCTCTGTGATGTCATTCAGACATACCAAAACCTCTCAGATATTAAGTGGCTGTTATGGTCGTTTTTGGGGGGGTAATACAGCTGACCTTTCACCCCAGTACCAAAGGAAATGCCGGTGGAGGCTGATTGGTTCAGGTTGTTTAGAAAGAGCACAGGGGGCACTGGGTTAGTCCCACACTCTGAACAAACCAGCGGCATGCAGCAAAGGGAGAGACTGACTCAGTCTATGGGTGTGTCCCAAATGGTACCCTATTCCCTATATAGTGCACAACATAGGGCTCTGGCCAAAAGCATTGCACTATGTAGGGAATAGGGTGCCATTTGGGACACTTAGAAAAGTAGTGTAGAGCAGGGGTTTCCAAACCTCTCCTCTGCTCTGGGACCCCCAGCCATTCCATGTAGTTTAACTATTCCAGAGATAGCACACCTGATTCAAATTGTCAACTAATCATCAAGACCTTGAATAGGTGAATTAGTAGGTGAGCTAGTTCAGTATTACAACAAAATTGTGAAATGTCTGGGGTTACCCAAGGAGAGGTTAGAAAACCACTAGTGGACACAGTATGACTGCCATTCGTCAATCACGTTAATGCTCAGTTTAGGTCCCAGAATGCTTGGGGGGGTCTCTCTCTCTCTCTCTGTCTCATCCTTCCTTACAGTCTCTCTCACACACACCCACACCTGCTTAGGGGTGCAGGCCCCAACACAAACTGACACAGAAAATCCTAAAGAAAACAAGGAGAGCTGTCTCCGGTCCCGGGATTGCTTTTCAACATCTCATTTGTAATGCGACCAGGAGAACAGCTGGGAAGGTGGGGGAGGAGGGAAGTACATGCATACATACAGTGCCTTCAGAAAGTATTCACACCCCTTGACTTTTTCAAAATAATGTTGTGTTACAGCCTGAATTTAAAATGGATTAAGGTTTCGATTGTTGTGTCACTGGCACAATACCCCATATGTCAGAGTGGAATAATAATTTATTTAGATTTTTACAAATGAATAAAAAAATGAAAAAATATCTTGAGTCAAAAGGTATTCAACCCCTTTGTTATGGCAAACTTAAATAAGTTCAGGACAAAAAATGTGCCTAACAAGTCACATAATAAGTTGCATGGATTCTGTGTGCAATAATAGTGTTTAACATGATTTTTTTATGACTACCTCATCTCTGTACCCCATATTTACAATTATCTGTAAAGACCCTCAATCAAGTAGTCAAGTTATTTTATTATTATCATTTTTTTTGTATTTTACCCCCTTTTTCATGATATCCAATTACCATCTTGTCTCATCGCTGCAACTCCCCAATGGGCTCGGGAGAGGCGAAGGTCGAGTCATGCGTCGTCCGAAACATGACCCGTCAAACCGCGCTTCTTAATTAACACCCTCCCCTAACCCGGAAGACGCTGAGCCAATTGTGCGCCTCCCTATGGGACTCCCGGTCACAGTCGTTGTGATACAGCCTGGGATCAAACCCGGGTCTGTAGTGACGCCTCAAGCACTGTGAAGCAGTGCCTTAAGATCTCTGAGCCACTAGGGAGGCCCCGAGTAGTCAATTTCAAGTACAAATTCAACCACAACGACCCGGGAGGTTTTCCAATGCCTCACAAAGAAGGGCACCTATCAGTAGATAGGTAAAAATAAAAAAAGCAGATGCTGAATATCGCTTTGAGCATGGTGAAGTTATACACTTTGGATGGTGTCTCAATACACCCAGTCACCACAAAGATACAGGTGTCCTACCTAACTCAGTTGCCAGAGAGGAAGGAAACTGCTCAGGGATTTCACCATGAGGCCAATTGTGATTTTAAAACAGTTACAGAGTTTAATGGCTGTTGTAAGAGAAAACTAAGGATGCATCAACAACATTGTAGTTACTCCACAATACTAACCTAAATGACAGAGTGAAAAGAAGGAAGATTGTGCAGAAAAAAAATATTCCAAAATAGGTATCCTGTTTGCAACAAGGCAATTAAGTAATTGCAAAACCTGCAAAAAATGTGGCAAAGAAATTTACTTTTTTATCCTGAATACAGAGCGTTATGTTGGGGGCAAATCCAATACAACACATCACTGATTAACACACTTCATATTGTCAAGCATGGTGGTGGCTGCACCATGTTGTGGGTATGCTTGTCATCGGCAGGGAATAGGGATTTTATTTTTGATAGAGACAAAATTAAGCTAAGCACATACAAAATCCTAGAGGAGAACCTGGTTCAGTCCGCTTTCCAACAGACACTGGGAGAGGAATTCACCTTACAGCAGGACAATAACCTAAAACACAAGGCCAAATATACACTGGAGTTGATTACCAAGACGACATTGAATGTTCCTGTGTGGCCTAGTTACAGTTTTGACTTAAATCGTCTTGAAAATCTATGGCAAGACTTGAAAATGGTTGTTTAGCAATGATCAACAACCAACTTGATAGAGCTTGAATAATTTTTTAAAGAATAATCGTCGTTGTCCTGTTGGAAGGTGAACCTTCACCCCAGTCTGAGGTCCTGAGTTCTCTGGAGCAGGTTTTCATCAAGGATCTCTCTGTACTTTGCTCCATTCATCTTTCCCTTCATTCCTGACTAGTCTCAAAGTCCCTGCCATTGATGTGAGGCTTGGCATTCAGGCCAAATAATTCAATCTTGGTTTCATCAGATCAGAGAATCTTGTTCCTCATGGTCTGAGAGTCCTTTGGGTGACTTTTGACAAACCCCAAGCGGGCTGTGATGTGCCTTTTACTGAAGAGTGGCTTTCGTCTGACCACTCTACCATAAATACCTGATTGGTGAAGTGCTGCAGAGATGGTTGTCCTTCTGAAATTGTTTGGAAGCCTTCCCCAGATCTGTGCCTCGACACAATCCAGGCTCGAAAATCTAAGGACAATTCCTTCGACCCCATGGCTTCGTTTTTGCTCTGACATGCACGGCCAACTGTGGGACCTAATATAGACAGGTGTGTGCCTTTCCAAATCATGTCCATTCAATTGAATTTACCACAGGTGGACTCCAGTCAAGTTGTATAAACATCTCAAAGATGATCGATGGAAACAGGATGAACCTGAGCTCAATTTCGAGTCTCATAGCAAAGGGTCTGAATACTTATTATTATTATTTTTTTTTTTAACAATTTTGCTAAAGTTTCTAAAAACCTGTTTTCACTTTGTATTATGGGATATTGTGTGTAGATTGATGAGCAAAAAATGTCATTTAATCAATTTTACAATAAAGCAGAACATTACAAAATGTGGAAAAAGTCATGGGGTCTGAACACTTTCTGAATGTGCTGTACATGACAATGGTTAAAAAGGTTTGGAATGGCCTTGTCAAAGTCCAGACCTAATACCGATTGGGATGTTGTGGCAGGACTTGAGACAAGCAGTTCATGCTTGAAAACCCCAAATGTTGCTGAGTGAAAGCAATTCCTCCACAGAGATGTGAGAGACTGATCAACAACTACAGGAAGTGTTTGGTTGTGGTCATTGCAGCTAAAGGTGGTACAACCAGTTATTGAGTGTAAGGGGGCAATTACTTTTTCACACAGGGGCATTGGGTGTTGCATAACTTTGTTAAATTAAATAAATAAATAAAGTATAATTGTTATTCATTATTGGTAAACTCAGGCTCCCTTTTAGGTTTTGGTTGAAGATCTGATAACATTCAGTACAAAACAAATAGCAAGAAAAAAAAAGAAAATCAGAAAGGGTGCAAATACTTTTTCACAGCACTGTACAGTATCTAATCAAGACAGTGTTACATTTTTCATATTTTTTCAAATTCATTTTATCATTTTTCTTCAAATTTGACAGTACAACGTATTTTGAGCAGATTATTGACAAAGACAATCAAATCCATTTTAATTTCACTTTGTAACCCAACAAAATGTGGAAAAAGTACCGGGGTGTGAATACTCTCTGAAGGAACACAAAGAGGAGAAAAAGCAGAACCTGCAGGAGGACTGGTGTGTTATTGTAAGCCCCTGGTGAAAGGTCAGGCATGCACACTCCCTGCTGCCCTCTGACCTGTAGCAATGACCAAATACAGGCTCCAGCCACCAACAATAAACTATTGTTTCACCACTGTACAACACAATGCACTGTCTGTGAGAGTATGTGCTACCCAGCCTCCTCACCCTCCTGCTGCCCAGCCTCCTCACCCTCCTGCTACCCAGCCTCCTCACCCTCCTGCAACCCAGCCTCCTCACCCTCCTGCTGCCCAGCCTCCTCACCCTCCTGCTGCCCAGCCTCCTCACCCTCCTGCTGCCCAGCCTCCTCACCCTCCTGCTGCCCAGCCTCCTCACCCTCCTGCTGCCCAGCCTCCTCACCCTCCTGCTGCCCAGCCTCCTCACCCTCCTGCTGCCCAGCCTCCTCACCCACCTGCTGCCCAGCATCGTCACCCTCCTGCTGCCCAGCATCCTCACCCTCCTGCTGCCCGGCCTCCTCACCCTCCTGCTGCCCGGCCTCCTCACCCTCCTGCTGCCCGGCCTCCTCACCCTCCTGCTGCCCAGCCTCCTCACCCTCCTGCTGCCCAACCTCCACACCCTCCTGCTGCCCAGCCTCCTCACCCTTCTGCTACCCAGCCTCCTCACCCTCCTGCTGCCCAGCCTCCTCACCCACCTGCTGCCCAGCATCCTCACCCTCCTGCTGCCCAGCCTCCTCACCCTGCTGCTACCCAGCCTCCTCATCCTCCTGCTGCCCGGCATCCTCACCCTCCTGCTGCCCGGCCTCCTCACCCTCCTGCTACCCGGCCTCCTCACCCTCCTGCTACCCAGCCTCCTCACCCTCCTGCTGCCCAGCCTCCTCACCCTCCTGCTGCCCAGCCTCCTCACCCTCCTGCTGCCCAGCCTCCTCACCCTCCTGCTACCCAGCCTCCTCACCCTCCTGCTACCCAGCCTCCTCACCCTCCTGCTACCCAGCCTCCTCACCCTCCTGCTACCCAGCCTCCTCACCCTCCTGCTGCCCAGCCTCCTCACCCTTCTGCTACCCAGCCTCCTCACCCTCCTGCTGCCCAGCCTCCTCACCCACCTGCTGCCCGGCATCCTCACCCACCTGCTGCCCAGCCTCCTCACCCACCTGCTGCCCGGCATCCTCACCCACCTGCTGCCCGGCATCCTCACCCTCCTGCTACCCGGCCTCCTCACCCTCATGCTGCCCAGCCTCCTCACCCTCCTGCTGCCCAGCCTCCTCACCCTCCTGCTACCCAGCCTCCTCACAGTCCTGCTGCCCAGCCTCCTCACCCTCCTGCTACCCAGCCTCCTTACCCTCCTGCTACCCAGCCTCCTCACCCTCCTGTGCCCGGCCCCCTCACCCTCCTGCTGCCTGGCCTCCTCACCCTCCTGCTACCCGGCCTCCTCACCCTCATGCTGCCCAGCCTCCTCACCCTCCTGCTGCCCAGCCTCCTCACCCTCCTGCTGCCCAGCCTCCTCACAGTCCTGCTGCCCAGCCTCCTCACCCTCCTGCTACCCAGCCTCCTCACCCTCCTGCTACCCAGCCTCCTCACCCTCCTGTGCCCGGCCCCCTCACCCTCCTGCTGCCTGGCCTCCTCACCCTCCTGCTACCCGGCCTCCTCACCCTCATGCTGCCCAGCCTCCTCACCCTCCTGCTGCCCAGCCTCCTCACCCTCCTGCTACCCAGCCTCCTCACAGTCCTGCTGCCCAGCCTCCTCACCCTCCTGCTACCCAGCCTCCTCACCCTCCTGCTACCCAGCCTCCTCACCCTCCTGCTGCCCAGCCTCCTCACCCTCCTGCTGCCCAGCCTCCTCACCCTCCTGCTGCCCAGCCTCCTCACCCTCCTGCTACCCAGCCTCCTCACCCTCCTGCTGCCCAGCCTCCTCACCCTCCTGCTGCCCAGCCTCCTCACCCTCCTGCTGCACAGCCTCCTCACCCTCCTGCTGCCCAGCCTCCTCATCCTCCTGTTACCCAGCCTCCTCACCCTCCTGCTGCCCAGCCTCCTCACCATCCTGCTGCCCAGCCTCCTCACCCTCCTGCTGCCCAGCCTCCTCATCCTCCTGTTACCCAGCCTCCTCACCCTCCTGCTGCCCAGCCTCCTCACCCTCCTGCCGCCCAGCCTCCTCACCCTCCTGCTGCCCAGCCTCCTCACCCTCCTTCTACCCAGCCTCCTCACCCTCCTGCTGCCCAGCCATAGCTGTGTCTGACCTAGACTCAACAGACCTCTAGTCTGCCTGCCTGTCTGTCTATGTTGTGGCTATTTCAGGCTGGAAAGTATGTCAGTGTGGGTGTGGCATAATTCCAATTCATCCGCAACAATATAAAGATGTTGCCTTCAGTGGCTAATGTGTTTGCAACATGGATTGACACAGACTGGGGTACAGGCTTCTGGCTAGCCTAATGGAAGTCATGTCAGACAAGATTGGAGGACTGCAGGGAGGACTGGTGAAAACAGTAGGCCAGTTGGACTGCAGGAGAACTCTCTATCTTTCCCTCCTCTATTCTAATTGAGCTGTTTCTCCTCATTCCTACACAGGGCACCTATCCCAGTCGCATTGAACACCATGATTCTGTACCAGGAGGACTAGTGCATGGTGTCCCCATACCACCCTCTGCCATTGTGGGATAAAAACCATCAACCTACCCCTGAGGTGTCTTGATGGACACATTAAAACACAAACACCAGACGTGCTAAACTAACATTGACTTTATCTGAGCTCCTGTTTAATTCAGTTCCTTTTGAAGCCAGACTTTGTTTCTTAATCACCACATCCTCAACTCAGCAACATGCTGTTCCCAGTCTTAAATCAATTTACGACCTCCTGGGTAACACAGCTTCATTACTGGGGAATGTGATTAGCAGCCCAATGCTAATAAGGAGAAGCGAGAGAAATATGGTTGCTGTGTAAACACCATCTGACATGCTAATAATCACTTTATGGCCTGTAGTCTGACAGAAGCCTTGCTCTATGGATATATCCTCCTCATTGACATGAACTGGAGCAGATCTCTCATTCCTCACTCACACTCAGCTCTGTTTGTCACGTCTGGAAGACGGCTTATGTCTGAGCTTTGCCTGATGGTTTTGTGTGCATCATTTCCTGGAAATGCCAATAGGAATTTATTATAACAGTGCAATATAGTATTTACATTTTATGACACATTTGTCTCAATACACACACTTTGTCATTGTTAATAACATTGACTTTAACCAAGACATATGTAACAATCCCTATTCTAAATGTAACTACTGTTTGCTTAACCCACACTCCAGGCTCTGTGGATATACTACAGACCTGTGAGGCGACCAAAGGCTACCCAGTGGCTCAGTTATGTTTCTCCAACACTCTAAATTAACTTCACACATTCCCTCTGGCTTAGGGCTAGCCATAAACTGCTGCAGTGGGAGGATTGTGAGGTAGGAAGGGAGAGATGGAGGGAGGGACGGAGGGAGGGATGGATGGACGGAAAGAGGGTGAGATGGAGGGAGGGAGAGAGAGATCGAAGGAGGGAGCGATGGAGGGAGATATGGAACGAAGGAAGGAGAGAGAGAGGGACTCAACCTCATCTCAGTTTCTATTCACTTTTAGAAGGCTCAGAGGAATAGCAGAAAGTTAGATAAGCAGGCTGTATTGAAAGTTAGATAAGCAGGCTGTATTGAAAGTTAGATAAGCAGGCTGTATTGAAAGTTAGATAAGCAGGCTGTATTGAAAGTTAGATAAGCAGGCTGTATTGAAAGTTAGATAAGCAGGCTGTATTGATTTTAATTGTATATGTTTAGAGAATCAGCCCGTTTGGTGGTTTACTCTATAAAGGTGTGTCCAGATGCTCAATCATGAATCCTGGAGGGCTGTCTCTCATTGACACACCAGCATGTAGCCGCATGGTGGTCCTAGTTTGTACAAACAGCACAGCAGGCCCCTACAAACCAAACAGCTCCACCTCCAAAAGCCCCCACATCTCCACGTGTCCATATGGCTGCCCGTCTCCATTGACTAAATGCAATGCTGGTAGTATTAAGTCTAACTTTTCTGCACCACGATCCTGTACGTTATAATGAGTCGGACTTTACTAAACGAGACAACGATACCAAGGTGAATGCAGTTCAATTTCATTTGTGATCATAATTTAGTTTTTTCTAACTGTTATGGTAACTATCCCATGACTTACTTGTTTCCCCATTTAGTTGGCACAGATGTTAACACCCACATTTCTGCATTAATAGTCTCTCTCTCGACCATGCAGACCCTGAATCATTGCATAAGCTTATACAGTTCATATGCCTCTCTGGCAGCTGGGCACAAACTGTGCTTCCGCATGTAGCGGAAAATATTTGTCATCTGACGTGATGTTCTGCATTCCCCGTGCACCAAGGACACACAGGAACAGCAAACTCTTATTTAGGAGGGGAGAACTCAAATGGGGTCAAGGGTTATTGTTGTTCCTTTGTTAGTCATTTAGCAGACGCTCTTATCCAGAGCTACTTACAGGAGCAATTAGGGTTAATGGCCTTGCTCAAGGGCACAGACAGATTTTTCACCTAGTCGTCTTGGGGATTCGAACCAGCAACCTTTCAAAATGCATTCTCTACTCCACATCATAGCAATCAACCTGAACTCTAAGAAAAGTGTTGTTACATGTCCTGTAGTTTTGAAAGTATGTTCCTTCTCTACTCCTGAAGGTCCCATCTGAAGGTATGAAACTAAGGTCACAAAATAATTATAGAATGTCAGCATATGTTTTGATGTGGACTCAAGATGTTCTACTGTATGTTGAGTTGCCATTGTTGACCCCCCCACAGTATGTCAGATCACATGGGAAATAATCTCTGATTCGGTTTCAGTATCTCTGAGATATTTGGTTTTCTGCACAACCACCATGCTTGTCTTAGTCTTATCAAACCTGTCATATCAGACTTCATGAAGAAAGGAAGAAGTTTGTTTCTCTAATATCCGCATGCCATCGTCTATCTCTCCCTCTGTGTACCCAGTGAGGCGCTAGCTAGGCTAACCCCAGTGAGGCGCTAACTAGGCTAACCCCAGTGAGGAACCCCTTCCGATATCATCACCAGGAAGACCAGTAAGGTTGTGTCGTCTACCTTTAAGCCCACAGCTATCCTTGCCGCCTTGCTCCATTTACGATCAGAAACGCTGTGGCATTGCACAGCAAACAAACATAAATAGCCTAATCTAGTCGCATTTCTCTCTATGGGTATCTGTTGACTTTAGCTTAAGCGTCTCCGTGACTGCTTGGCTGTGTGACTCACTGATCCTATCTGCCTGAGCGTTGTGCGCTTGGCTCCCCATGTCCCCTTGCTTTCCCCACAAACAGACAGACAGAGAGGCAGACATACAGAAAGGCAGGCCAGAGCAGGCAGACAGACAGGCAGGCAGACTACAAGTCTGTTGAGTCTAGATCAGACACAGCTACGGATGGGCAGCAGGATGGTGAGGAGGCTGGGCAGCAGGAGGGTGTGGAGGCTGGGTAGCAGGAGGGTGAGGAGGCTGGGCAGCAGGAGGGTGAGGAGGCTGGGTAGCAGGAGGGTGAGGAGGCTGGGCAGCAGGAGGGTGAGGAGGCTGGGTAGCAGGAGGGTGAGGAGGCTGGGCAGCAGGAGGGTGAGAAGGCTGGGTGGCAGGAGGGTGAGGAGGCTGGGCAGCAGGAGGGTGAGGAGTATACTATCTGCACACCTCACTTGACACTTGCATACTGCGCTGCAGTCAAAAGGTGTGATTTAGGAAGGGTCCATTAGAAAAAAGAAGGTGCCAAAAGCTGTGTGATCTAGGCAGGGTCTGTTAGAAAATGGAGGGTAGGCACTAAGCCCGAATGGACTATACCCCTAACTTGAGTTACACAACCACAATTTTGTACAGAAAAATACAAAGTTGTGAATTAGCAGCTTGTCGTAGATATCATCAGCACTTTTTGAAGATGGCTGCCTACAGATCTACTTCAGGTGAAAGGTTGTGGGAATTGCTCATAAATATTCATTTTGGGGGAGGGTAAACTAATTGTATCTGATCCCAACACTTTTTCACGAAAGCATACTTACCAGAAGTACACTGGAACACTCTTATAAAAAAATGATGTGCATTGCGAGCAAATACGGCTCTAGACAGTTAGCGTACAGTGGTAAGGCGCTGAGTTCCTGCTATCTGTTACCACTTGCAGTGTAAGTTCAATCCCCCATGGGGTGCATAGAAAACAATTGAAATGTGGACTTACATTTATTGAGGTATTGTGTTGGGAAGAAAAGTGTAATAATTAGAGGCTCAATTCAATACAACCCGCATTGCCATATTTACGGAGCAGCTCTTTTTCCCAATAGCCAAATTATCTCATAGATCTGTCTTGGGTACTGTATAAAAACCTACAACTAGGGTGACTCCTCTCACAGGTATGCTTTCACTTCTCAGAATTAAAAAGTGTGTCGGCATGGGATGAATGTTGTCAATAAAGGATAAGACAAATGCATATCTGCCCCATGTGGTATTAGAAATCTCAACCATTGAACTATGAGCCAACTGTCTTAGCAGCCTGCACCACCAGTCATAGCGGTTAGGAAAAAATACAATGAGTTGACACGACCACCATTGTCATCCATTTCTTGTTACGATGGATGTAGCTACGAATAGAAAGGTATAAACCTCATCGTTTACATGTTTTTTTTCCTTAGTAAAAGCCCATAGATATGTATGAAATGGTAAGGAAAAACGTTGTATTTGGTCATATGTGGAAATGTGGCCTACTGCCTTTTAGAATGTTGTGTAACGTCAGTAGTCTATTCAAGGAAGCATCGTGCAAAATATATTGGCACACTCCACCTACCAAGACCATTGGCAAATAAGGCCCGCTGTCACCTGCTTTTATAGTGAGCCTTGCGGTGGTACCACCCAGCACATCTAGAAGGGAGTGTATTTCATACCGAACCCCTACCTTAAGATGACGTAGAGGCACCTTCTCAAGGTGCCTCTACATCACAAAATGTCAATGGTAGAGTTGAACCGCTAGGGGGAAAGAGCTAGATTTACTACTAAAAGACCAAAATATATCACTTTTGCAATGAACTGTCAAAATGAAGACCAGAACGCAGGTGTCTCACTATAACTTAGCCTTAAAAATGGTTTTCCATCAAAACAAGTTTTAATGAAAGTTACTCATTAAAACACTTTCAGTTGTTATTGTTGCTTACTACTAAGTTACTACTCACCCCGTGCACAGTCCGACAACAGGATTATTTCACAAATGAGCAGGCAAATCCATAAATGCCCCATTCTTTCTGGATCGCAGGTTTTAACACTTCAAATCTGGGATAATGAGAAAACAAGACAATTCACAGTGAGGCGAGGCGCAACAACACATACTGGTTTTATCCACATCATCTCTAAGCTACTGGATATGGTTTTACAACAACAATATTATCTCACAGACGTTTCTTTGGAAGTGGGATAGCCAAGGCATTGAGTAAATATAACAGACTTACAGTCTTGTAACTAGTGACATTAAAACAAGTTGTTAATCATTTAACTGGAAAATACAAGACTTCTGTTCCCAACACTAGAAAATGTGTTTCTGGAAAAGCAATTTAGGCTTTTTATTTATGATCTTCATTCAAACGAGCAGCTCTTATTCTGTTCATATGACCCTCTGTTTCTGGATAGAGGAGTTATTATTTCTGCCATTGTGTACATCAAATTGTAAGTCATTTGAAATTATGAACATCCTTTAGAGTTTTGAATTTAATCTGTGATAAGAATTATCAACATAACATAACATTGACTGTTATATTAAAGAATCTGCGATTGGGGAAAGAGACATGTCCTCCTAACTCATGGTATTAGAATTGGTTATAGATGCTGATGTATAAACTACAGTTAATCTAGCTGCTAATGAACCATCCACATAGATCATAAAATAAACATGTCATATGTGAGTTGGGTCGAGGCCAGGGTCATCATTAGGGTTAAGTGCCTTGCTCAACAGAGTTTTCACAGAAGTCGACTCGGAAGGTTGGAACTACCTTTCGGTTACTGACCCAACTCGCTAACCACTAGGCTACATTCCGCTCTAGATCAGTGAGACATGGTGAATCAGTGGAATGACAACATTTTACACTCAAAAGTGGACAACAAATAATAGCTTTTATAAGGTAATATAGACTAACTATAATTTATGATGAACACAAACATTTTGATTTATGCAATACAGCTGTGTACTGTCCTATTAGTAAAACATAAGTAATAATCTGTAGTATCAATTAAAAGTTGTCTACTTATGCATTTCTAAAACAAACATGCATCCTTCTAAAATCAGCTGCTTAAAAAGAATCACATTGTAACCAGGGCCAATAACCCATCTTAAAATAATACAAGTTAGTAAGTAGTGATTTACCTGAAATGTCCTGCAGCAATGATTTGTATTGAATCGGTTTCCCACTAACGGAAAGTCTATCATTCTTATTGCCTTTACATTTGCATCAAAGGTGATCTAATCCAAATAATCAACAAATCAATATCCACTAAATGTTGAACTGCACGCACTGTCGCTCAAGTACCTGTGGCTCAGTTATTGAAAAAAAGTGTACCCTCCAATACAAAGAACACTATTGAACGTTAATACCAAACATGCGAGAGATCAAATCTAGTTCGTTTTTTGAATGACAGTCATCACATAACGCTCGTGTGAGACCACCTCACCGGACAGAACGCGTGCGTAAAAACTAAATAAATAAAAGTCCTCTGCTCGCGGTAGTCTACAGTTAACTCCTACCCTTATGAATTTCGGAAGAGACGCTGTAGGCCTAATCTGTTTATTTATTTTCGCAATTTTCATTTGCATCCAAATACCTTTTTGCAATAATTGAGCTAACAGACCTTGCCATCCAGTAATCGACCGCAGGCAAACAAACAGCCGAGGGAAAGGCGGTCCATCCAAGCTCGGAACTTTTGCCCAATCACAGTGTAGCCCTAGTCACAGCTACTCAACAAATTTTAAGAATTAACTCTTTCGTATTAGCCTACATTTAAGGCAGTTCTGCTGAAAACATGGACTACATCATAATAATACAAATATATATATATATATATATATATATATGCATCATAATAATTGTAAAAAAAATATATATAGGCTAATATACATAATCACAAAATGTATAACAATAAAACATTAATGTAATAAATGCATTATAATGTAATTACAATGTAATGATAGTTAATATTCAATTGAATTTCTATTCCCACTATGTAATCAGACAGATTGATTAAAGATTGAAATGGTATGGTTTGGGTGTTAAAAATACACACTGGCCTAGCATTAGAAAATTGGTCAAAAACATTCCTAAGAGAAAATGGTAATTTAAAGAATACATGTAATATGACAAAGTGTCATTTTATCAGACCCAGATTAAGCATTATCCTGGATTAAAACAAGCTCCATGTAAAATCTCCATTGAGAATGTACTCCTGGACTAGGTTAAATCTGTGTCCAGGAAATCGGTCCCATGTGGTTCCTAATAAATTCATCAAGTAACACACCGATGCACTGAGAAGGAACATTAGATCAACCCGCATAACAATAATTAATTTGATTTGTACGGTGCTTCTCACACCCAAGGCGCTGAAGAAAATAACACATGTAGTACAAATAACAATGAAAACAATCCAAAACACAGAAGATTGAAAGCAGACAACAATCAAAGCTATATACAGGTGTCGTCAGATCCGGTGGGCAGGAGAACTGAATTAACAGAGGTCTTTGAACACTTTTCTGAAGAGCTGTCTTTAGCTGTTCCTTAAATGAGGCCAGAGACTCTGCAGCCCTGACAGTGACTGGAAGTGCGTTGAGGAGGATGAGGAGCTGCACAACTGAAAGCTCTGTCACCCATAGTTTTTAGTCTGATGTTGGGATGCTGAAGGGAGATGGACCTGGAGGAACAAAGGCTGCAGGATGGTAGGATGTCAGACAGGTACTTGGGTCAGAGTTGTGGATAGCTTGGTAGGTGTGAATCAGGATTTTAAAGTCAATGCATGAGCATATGGGGAGGCAGTGGATGTTGAACAGCACTGGGGTGATGTGCTCACGGAGGGAGGTGTAGGTGAGGACACGTGCAGCACAGTTCTGGATATATTGTAGCCTGTTTAGACACATGGCATACGCACCAACAAACAGAGCTATTCAATAGTCCAGGCAGAGCAAGATACAGGCATGGATGAGTCGTTCAGCTGCAGGATGTGACAGCATAGGTTGTAACCTGGCAATGTTCTGTAGATGGAAAAATTCAAGTTTGGTCACACCTTTGATGTACGCCTCAAACGAGAGCGGACTGTCAAATATCGCACCCAGGTTGAGAACCTCACTGACGGAGAGGACCTTGTCACCAATATATCAATTATCATTGATCCTACTTGAATGAAGGGACTTGTAGTCAAAACAATGTTTGCTTCTTTGCTCTCAAACTTTAAAGCACAGGAAACAACTGAAGGGGATTGTTACACAGACAAAGTTCAATAGTAGCCCTCAAGTAAAAGTTGAATCCATTGACATAGAGCAGCTGCTATATTATCAATATATATTATAATAAACTGTATATTGTATAGCCCTCATGCTTACAGTGCACTTGGAAAATAATCTGATTTTTCCCACATTTTGTTACGTTACAGCCTTAGTCTAAATTGATCAAATTGTCACCCCCTCCCCCATCAATCTACACACAACACCCCATAATGTGCAACTGAGCAAGAGGACAAGTACATTCGTTTTTGCTCTGACATGCACTGTCAACTGTGGGATCTTACATAGAAAGGTGTGTGCTTTTTCCAATCATGTCCATTCACTTGAATTTACCACAGGTTGACTCCAATCAAGTTGTAGAAACATCTGAAGGATGATCAATAAAAACAGGATGCACCTGAGCTCAATTTAGAGTCTCATAGCAAAGGGTCTCAATACTTATGTAAATGAGGTATTTATGTTTTTTATTTACAAAAATGTCAACAAAATAAAGATAGATGTGAACCTTTGTTATTTAGTCCAAAATAAAAATCAGAAATATCACATTTAAGTATTCAGACACTTTACTCAGTACTTTGTTGAAGCACCTTCGGCAGCGAATACAGCCTCGAGTCTTCTTGGGTATGACGCTACAAGCTTGGCACACCTATATTTGGGGAGTTTCTCCCATTCTTCTCTGCAGATCATCTCAAGCTCTGTCAGGATGGATATGGAGCATTGCTGCTCAGAGATAATTGATCGGGTTCAAGTCCGGGACTGGCTGGGCCACTCAAGGAACTTCAGAGACTTGTCCCGAAGCCACTCCTGCATTGTCTTGGCTGTGTGCTTAGGATCGTTGTCCTATTGGAAGGTGAACCTTCGCCCCAGTCGGAGGTCCTGAGCACTCTGGAGCAGGTTTTCATCGAGGATCTCTGTACTTTGCTCCGTTCATCTTTCCCTCAAACCTGACTAGTCTCCCAGTCCCTGCCGCTGTAAAACATCCCCACAGCATGCTGCCGCCACCACCATGCTTCACTGTAGGGATGGGGCCAGGTTTCCTCTAGACGTGACACTTGGCATTCAGGCCAAAGAGTTCAACAATCAGAACAGAGAATGTTGTTTCTCATGGTCTGAAAGTCTTCAGATGCCTTTTGGCAAACTCCAAGTGGGCTGTCATGTGCCTTTTACCGAGAAGCGGCTTCCGTCTGGCCACTCTACCATAAAGGCTTGATTGGTAGAGTGCTGCAGAGATGGTTGTCCTTCTGGAAGGTTCTCCCATCTCCACAGAGGAACTCTAGTGCTCTGTCAGAAAGATCCTTTTGTTCTTGGCCAAATCCCTTCCCCCCTGATTGCTCAGTTCGGCTGGGCAGCCAGCTCTAGGAAGAGTATTGGTGGTTCCAAACTTCTTCCATTTAAGAATGATGGAGGCCACTGTGTTCTTAGGGACCTTCAGTGCTGCAGACATTTTTTTGGTACCCTTCCCCAGATCTGTGCCTCGACACAATCCTGTCTCGGAGTTCCACAGAGAATTCCTTCGACCTCATGGCTTTGGTTTTATTCTGAAACGCACTGTCAACTGTGAAACCTTATATAGACAGGTGTGTGCCTTTCCAAATCATGTCCATTCAATTGAATTTACCACAGGTGGACTCCATCAAGTTGTAGAAACATCTCAAGGATGATCAATGGAAACAAGATGCACCTGAGCTCAATTTTGAGTCTCATAGCAACGGGTCTGAATACTTATGTAAATAAGGCATTTCTGTTTTTTAATTAATACATTTGCCAAAATTTCTAGAAACCTGTTTTCACTTTGTCATTATGGGGTATTGTGTGTAGATTAATTGACATTTTTTATTTCATCCATTTTAGAATGAGGCAGTAACATAACAAAATGTTGAAAAAGTCAAGGGGGTCCAAATACTTTCCGAATGCCCTGTATATATATATATTTTTAAATCCTGATAAATGAAATGGGTAAATATTCAATGATATTATGCTATTTATATGCTTTAATTACATAAACAGGGAAATGTCTTAATGACCTTGGTAGGCTGCTATTGTGTTTATCCTATGGATTCTTGGACAACTGAGAGCATGTGCAAAAAGATAGTGACTCTTAGTGGAGATTTGAGGGAATGCATGCCACAAATGAGTCAGCCAAAAGTAGCTGGTAGTACAACATATTTAAATACTAAAAAGTTACAAATTACCATTCAAAAGTTTGGGGTCACTTACACATTTCCTTGTTTTTGAAAGAAAAGCATATTTTTTGTCCATTAAAACAACATAAAATTGATCAGAAATACAGTGTAGACATTGTTAATGTTGTAAATGACTATTGTAGCTGGAATGGGCAGATTTTTTTATGGAATATCTACACACACAGGTCCATTATCAGCAACCATCACTCCTATGTTCCAATGGCACGTTGTGTTAGCTAATCCAAGTGTATAATTTTAAAAGGCTAATTGATCATAAGAAAACCCTTTTGCAATTATGTTAGCACAGCTGAAACCGTTGTGCTAATTAAAGAAGCAATAAAACTGGCCTTTAGACTAGTTGAGTATCTGAAGCATCAGCATTTGTGGGTTCAATTACAGGCTCAAAATGGCCAGAAATAAAGAACTTTCTTCTTAAACTTGTCAGTCTATTATTGTTCTAAGAAATGAAGGCTATTCCATGTGAGAAATTGCCAAGAAACTGAAGATCTCGTACAACGGTGTGTACTACTCCCTTCACAGAAAAGCTAAAACTGGCTCTAACCAGAATAGAAAGTGTGGGAGGCCCCAGTGAATAAATGAGCAAGAGGACAAGTACATTAGTGTCTAGTTTGAGAAACAGACATCTCACAAGTCCTCAACTGGTAGCTTCATTAAATAGAACCCGCAAAACACCAGTCTCAACTTCGACAGTGAAGAGGCGACTGGGATGCTGGCCTTCTAGGCAGAGTTCCACTGTCCAGTGTCTGTGTTCTTTTGCCCATCTTAATCTTTTATTGGCCAGTCTGAGATATGGATTTTTCTTTGCAACTCTGCCTAGAAGGCCAGCATCCCGAAGTCGCGTCTCCACAATCCTGTCTTGGAGATCTACAGACAATTCCTTCGACCTCATGGCTTGGTTTTTGCTCTGACGCGCACTGTCAAATGTGAGACCATATAGACAGATGTGCCTTTCCAAATCATGTCCAATCAATTGAATCTACCACAGGTGGACCCCAATCAAGTTGTAGAAACATCAAGGATGATCAATGGAAACAGGATGCACCTGAGCTCAATTGATTCTCATAGCAAAGGGTCTGAATACTTGGCTAAATAGTGTGTTTAATTTTTTACAATTAGAAAATATGTTGGATTACTTATTTTCACATCATCATTATGATTATCATTAATAAGGCTGTCACATAAAAAGTCAAGGGTCTGAATACTTTCCTTAGGCACTGTATATATACACAGTACTAGTCATTTGGACACCTGATTCAAGGGTTTTTCTTTTTACTATTTTCTACATTGTAGAATAATAGTGAAGACCTCGAAACTATGAAATAACACATATGGAATCATGTAGTAACCAAAAAAAGGGTTAAACAAATCAAAATATATTTTATATTTGAGATTCTTCCAAGTAGCCACTCTTTGCCTGGATGACAGCTTTGCATACTCTTGGCATTCTCTCATCAAGCTTCGTGAGGTAGTCACCTGGAATGCATTTGAATTAACAGGTGTGCCTCGGCAAAAGTTGATTTGCGGAATTTATTTCCATCTTAACGTGTTTGAGCCAATCAGTTATGTTGTGACATGGTAGGGGTGGTATACAGAAGATGGTATTTTACCAAATAGGGCTAAATCCATATTATGGCAAGAACAGCTCAAGCTTAGAGAAATGACAGTCCACCATTACTTTTATACATGAAGGTCAGTCAATACAGAACATTTCCAGAACTTTAAAAGTTTATTCAAGTGCAGTCGCAAAAACCATCAAGCGGTATGGTGAAACTGGCTCTCATGAGGACACCACAGGAAAGGAAGACCCAGAGTTACCTCTGCTGCAGAAGATAAGTTCATTAGAGTTACTAGTCTCAGAAATTGCAGCCCAAATAAATGCTCCAGAGTTCAAGTGACAGACACATCCCAACATCAACTGTTCAGAGACTGCGTGAATCAGGCCTTCATGGTCAAATTGCCTAAAAGAAACCACTACTAAAGGACACCAATACGAAGAGACTTGCTTGGGCCAATAAATACATGCAATGGACATTAGACCAGTGGAAATCTGAGGAGTCCAAATTTGAGATTTTTGGTTCCAACCAGTGTCTTTGTGAGACGCAGAGTAGGTGAACAGATGAACTCTGCATGTGTGGTTCCCACAGTGAAGTATGGTGGAGGTGCGATGGTGCTTTGCTGGCGAGTCTGATTTATTCAGAATTCAAGGCACACTTAACAAGCATGTCTACCACAGTATTATACCAAAGAGTGATGGAGTGCTGCGTCAGATGACTTGGCCTCCAATCACCAGACCTCAACCCAATTGAGATGGTTTGGGATGAGTTGGATCACAGTGTGAAGGAAAAGCAGCCAAGTGCTCAGCATATGTGGGAACTCCTTCAAGACTGTTGGAAAAGCATTCCAGGTGAAGCTGGTTGAAAGAACACAAAGCTGTCATAAAGGCAAAGGGTGGCTACTTTGAAGACTATAAAATATATATTATGATTTGTTTAACACTTTCAGTTTCTACATGATGCCATATGAGTTATTTCATAGTTTTGATGTCTTCCCTATTATTCTACAATGTAGAAAATAGTACAAATAAAGAAAAACCCTTGAATGAGTAGGTACATCCAAACTTTTGACAGGAATTGTAGATCTCAGGGTAGCATGAGTGCTCAACAATGCACTCTCCTACCTCGGGGTCTCTTCTCACAGTTTCTGTCACAAAGATACCTGAAACAATACTTTCAATCAACATTTTTATTGAACCTTAAATTAACTTATCCATTATCTATCTCTATCCACACATACACAAAATTATTTACAATGGTGATGACCAAATTCAAGCAACACCCACCATTCAGACAGCCACCTACTCAGCAGCAATAATCAGATGCTTCCACTGGAGTTAGAGTTGGGTCTCCTGTGGCAACATGTAACTTTTTGGCCAACCAGACCAAATTCGCATAGAAATTTGGGTTATAGATCTATTATTCTACTTTAAAGCAAGTCTAATACCGCTTTTATCTGTTCTATGTTTAAGTTCTGTTTGAGTCTTACGTTCAGTTTTGTACACAAGCTTAAAAAAGCTGAAACAATATTTTTGGTTATGGAAAATATATTTCAATGGTTTAGATGTACAATATTCTCTACACTATGCTAGCTTATTTTGTCATATAAACTGATATTAGGCTAACTATTAGAGTTTTAGCATATAGGAAATGGTGGCGCGATTTCTGCATAGAGCAACTTAAGTGCCATTCACATGTGCTATTGCCATCGACACAACATGTGACTTCTTAAGATAAAAATAAAAAGACCAAGTTGCTAACTAAAAATTCTAAAATGTGGCATTTCATTAAAACAGTATCTGATCAAAAGGTAATATAGCTTCTGAGCTTAGTTTTTTCTTGGTTGTGGTCACTGGTGATGCAGATCCACAACGATCTGATTACTGTGAAATGAATGACCAGCAGTACGAGAATAGGTGGAATACGTTTGTTTTTTTAAATGTAGGTGAATGTCTGCTGGCATGAGAGAGTCATTGTAGAAGAAACATCGGTTGAATGTGTATGTAAACAAAAAGGTATGCTTGTCCAGTAGGGGGCAGTGATAGTCAGGTATGATTCAAAGTGTTGCAGGTTTGGAGAGGGTGAAACCAGTGGATGAGTCATGGGTGTTTGGCATCAGATGTATATGGGGTGGTATTGCCTGTGGGTCAGTTTCTTTCTGCAGGTTGGGCAAGTGTGGGATCTCGACAGTGAGTCGCGGAGGCACTGACTGCAGAAAAGGTGACCACATTTTGTGGAGACCACTAGTCTGCCACTTTCAATGATCTAGAGGAAGAGGAAAACAGAACCTTAGTTGAAGAGACAACTTCACATTCTGGTAGCTACACAGCAATTACAGAAACAGTTTGGCATAGTCACCTTCACACACACAATGAAGTATGCTTCTCTTACCTCAGCATAGGAGTCCATACACACTGGGCAGCTGACTGTACCTGGCGTAGACCTGTGGAGAACAGACCATCAGGATCTACCGCAACCCAAGGTCATGATTTCAGTGGTCACATGCCAATATTATGAGTGGATAAATGGATGAATGAGATTGATGCTTTTATGTGCCTTAACACAAATATTCTAGTAAAATTGTTTAATTTTATTTTTTATATGTAATCTGATAAGATTATCATGTCAGAGAGGTTGTTAGTTAGTACCTGGCTCTACTGCTGGCCTGTAGAGAAGATAGAAGGTCAGCACTGAGGCTCCCATTGGCATCCCCCTCCTCATCACTGCTCAGCACGTAACTCTCACCGCCAAGTCCACGTCTGCCCTGAAGCCCTGATATATGCCATTTAGCAGATAAACATGCATTTTTCTAACAGAGTTTGTCTGATGTAGTGATGAATGATTACTTGAGGGTCAAAACATAGTTAATCTAAATCTCTGTGATTGAGGAAAACAATGAATTACCTTCATCGACAACCTGGTTTCCCCATTCGCAATCATGCAGTGGTGGAAAAGAAGAAAATAGAAACATAAAATGTCAACATTTCAGTCTTTAAACAGTGACAAAAGCTTATTGTTATCAATACAATTAAAACAGCTAATGCATACATCATTATTTGCATAGAGAGAGCTCCCAAACTCACCACCACAGAATCATTGTTGGTCAAGTCAACCACAGTTGACTCAGAACCTTCACATGTCAAGTCCACCACCTCCTCACCTGCACAGCCAAAATAAGGGTTTGAAACCTATCCATAATCAACCAGAGAGAAAGGCATAAAGCCATTGGTACTCACTGCTAGTCCTACTGCTCTCCAGCACAGCAATGGTCTCAGCAGCGGCTGCTGCACGAAGTGGCATAGTGGTGGTGACTCTGCTACTCTTGGCTGTGCGTCTGGAACTTGAGGGGGCTCCAGTCCTTCTCTTCCTCTGTGTCTGTGACAAAGTACTGCTTTTTAGTAACCAGACCCCTTTGCTTAAGTGAAAATGAAACGGAAGGTTTTGGAGGGTTATCATGTGACAGGAATGTGGGCCTACAACAAACACTACACATTGCCTGCTACCGTAGGCTGAATGCTAGAACAGCCATTTACATGTTAAAAATGTTATGGGATGCATTTCCTTCGTCATCTCTGGTAGGCCTACATTATGATCAAATAGCCTCAGCGGGTACAGCCTCAGTGTTCACAGTAAACGCACACTGGAAGTTGCAAGGAATTTTCACAACGTTGCGCTCAGCAGAACTGACATTTTCTAAATTGTCTAAAAAAAACGAGGGATGTAAAGGTGAGAACTTACTGTACTGCTCATGTTGTGATGGGAAAGGTGTGGATGAAAATCGGTAAAATATAGTACACACTGAAAATTCTACATCCGTTCCGACTCAAGCTCGAGACAAATGTAACAGTAATCTGGGGAAATAAAATAAACCAATGACGTTACAAAACAAGCAGTCACATCTGATAAACCACACACTAGGCATGAGCCTTTACAAAAAATGTTTTTGTTGTTGTTGAAAAATAGAAACATATTAACATTAGCTAGCTAATAAAACCAAACAGCACCACAATCCATCTCAGTCTCTGTTTAGAGAAATACAACGTGAGTTTATTTACTAGCTACGTGTATCCACAAACATAACTAACCAATTGTTGTGTGGTTTAGCTGCTGTGATAAAAAAAAACAGCTGGTTAGTTAGCTAGCTAAGTTAATGAGGTTAGCTTGCATATTAGCTGGGTCTGAGCAGGTCAGCTCATCAAGAAGCGTAGGTTTATCCCGAGAACATGGTCATTAACACGGTTTATTAAGCATGACATGCGTCTAAACAACTAGCTAAAGTATCTGATTATCACAAATGCAGTGGATAATGAAAACATGAGCTATAGTAGCGAGAATTAAAATTTTAGCTAACGAGCAAAGCCAGCTAATTTAGCTAACATGCTCCTATGCCAGCTCTACCTCCTTGTAAAATAGGTTTACAACCCGAGTCATCTTAACCTAACGTTAACAAAAACATTCAACATTTGGGTGAGTGACTGGTAACAGCTAGATGTATTAAATTATAAATAATCCAGGTTTAAAATGGTACATACTTTTTGAAAATCAACTTCCTCTCTCCTGCAGCCTACAACGGGAAACGCTTCTTCTTCTTCTTTGGGGTTGGGTTGGGTTGGGTTGGCTGATCGCATCCACACGCCCCACCTTCATAGAATGAAAAAATGCACCAGCAGCCCCGGTGGGCAGAGCTGGGCACGTTGGACTGGGACTTTTAAGCTTGTCGTTTTACAATGGGTCCACAATGGTCATGTGTAACCTAGTTGCGATCAGTGTATTGCATTTAATTTCGTCTTTGAGTTAAGTATAAATATATTTCAGTAGTAAACAGGGAAACAACAGTTCCAGGCAGTTCACAATAGAAAATACCAGAGGGGCATCGTTTACTAGGCTACCTAAAGTATTGGGATCATCTGGTTACCACCAGTGTTTGGAATACATTGAGTTACTTGACAACACAGACCATGGGACGCCTTTTCTCACCTAAGGTGTATTTGTCAAAGGTCCGCGGTGGGTCTGTGTAAACTATACGATTATATTGGAGACAGGTTTATTGCGGTGAATGTCATCTGTTCTTTTACTCGTATAGCATTTCTAAGTAGAAGCCATATCAGCCAGGGAAAATAATTGTTCTCACTTTATGATAGAACATTCAGATGTTCTGCCTGACTGTGGCACTCTTTACCTGAATTTTTAGGATTTTCATGTGATCACAACAAAAATACTTATTTTGCTCAAATAGGGATAATTAATTTTAGAATATAACATTCCGTTTTCTGCCTGAATGTGGCGCTGTTTACCGTTATTTTCTGGATTGTCTAGTGAACAGAATAAAACCACTCATTTTACTCAGCTAGAGATTTAATGAAATTGTGTTTCTTTTAAAAGGTGGGCTGACCTGAATAATACATTAAGGGGAAAGTATCCAGAGGCTGATTATCGTTTGGCACATCTTTTTATTTACAATGCTGGCTGCCATGGTTAACACAAACACAGGACATTGAATGCTACCCGAATTGACTCAGTGAGGTCAAACAGGTGTGTGTGTGTGTTAGTCAGATTATCCAGTGTCCATAGCAACACTATTGATTATTCTCTATCCCCAGTGCATGTGGTGTATTTGTATTTATTATGGATCCCCATTAGTTCCTGCCAAAGCAGCAGCTACTCTTCCCGGGGTCCAGCAAAATTAAGGCAGTTAAACAATTTAAAAAACATTACAATATATTCACAACACATTAAGTGTGTGCCCTCAGGCCCCTACTCTACCACCACATATCTACAACACAAAATCCATGTGTACGTGTATAGTCAAATCACATTTTATTTGTCACATGCGCTGAATACAACAGGTGCAAACCTTACAGTGAAATAGTTACTTACAAGTCCTAACCAACAATGCAGTTTAAAAAATACCTTTAAAAAAGAAGAATAAGAAATCAAAGTAACAAATAATTAAAGAGCAGCAGTAAAATAACAATAGCGAGGCTATATACAGAGGGTACCGGTACAGAGTCAGTGTGCTGGGGCACCGGTTAGTCGAGGTAATATGTACATGTACTGTAGGTAGAGTTATTAAAGTGACTATGCATAGATAATAACAGAGAATAGAAGCAGTGTAAAATTGTCAAACACAATTTTTCCGAAAAGTTTACTAAGGGTTGGTAACAGGCTGATTGGTCGGCTATTTGAGCCAGTAAAGGTGGGCTTTACTATTATGTAGCAGAATGGCTTTTTCGTCCCTCCAGGCCTGAGGGCACACACTTTCTAGTAGGCTTAAATTGAAGATATGGCAAATAGGAGTGACAATATCGTCCGCTATTATCCTCAGTAATTTTCCATCCAAGTTGTCAGACCCCGGTGGATTGTCATTGTTGATAGACAGCAATATTTATTTCACCTCTTCCACACTCACTTTACAGAATTCAAAATGACAATGCTTGTCTTTCATAATTTGGTCAGATATACTTGGATGTGTAGTGTCAGCGTTTATTGCTGGCATGTCATGCCTAAATTGGCTAATCTTGCCAATGAAACAATCATTAAAGTAGTTGGCGATATCAGTGGGTTTTGTGATGAATGAGCCATCTGATTCATTGAACGATGGAGATGTTTGCCTTTTTGCCCAAAATGTAATTTAAGGTGCTCCAAGGCTTTTTACTTTCATTCTTTATGTCATTTATCTTTGTTTCATAGTGTAGTTTATTCTTCTTTTTATTCAGTTTAGTCACATGATTTCTCATCTTGCAGGATGTTTGCCAATCGGTTGTGCAGCCAGACTTATTTGCCATTCCTTTTGCCTCATCCCTCTCAACCATACCATTTTTCAATTCGTCATCAATCCACAAGGATTTAACCGAGATCTGTCAGGTTGGATGGGGAGCGTCGCTGCACCTGAGTTCAATTTCGAGTCTCATAGCAAAGGGTCTGAATACTTATTTAAATTAGGTATTTCTGTTTTTAATTTTTTAGAATCTTACATTTTTTTTCTTATAACTGTTTTCGCTTTGTCATTATTTGGTATTATGTGTAGATTGATGAGGA
Source organism: Oncorhynchus clarkii lewisi (assembly GCF_045791955.1). NCBI lineage: Eukaryota > Metazoa > Chordata > Actinopteri > Salmoniformes > Salmonidae > Oncorhynchus > Oncorhynchus clarkii. Next base: position 19,001,391 of record NC_092177.1, read on the forward strand.
AATGTATTTAATCAATTTTAAAACAAGGCGGTAACGTAACTAAATGTGAAAAACGGGAAAGGATCTGAACACATTCCGAATAAACTGTATATACAGAATAGGTTGTCATTTGGTACACATCCCATCTGTTGATGAAGCCACCTGAAATCAATGGCTGCATACCAATTGTCCATCCCTCTCCTCATGGATATCCAAGCATTAGATAGGTGTAAGCATTAGTTTCAGCTTCTTTACATCATTGTTAAATCTCTGAGATGAGAAGAAATGTGCATGTCCACACTTTGGAAGAAGGACAATGGATATGCAGCCAATGTTCATAGTCACAAACCTTGGAGTCATTAGTAAAAAATAATATTCTATAAAAGGTCAAATGATTGACACAAGTTGTTGCAGTAGTAGGTAAGACAATGGATCCAGATCTGTACATGTTAATTGTGGACTTTAAAGTAACAGGCAGGTAGAGCGGGGCCAGGTGGGATAGGGCCAGGCACGGCCAGGTGGGATAGGGCCAGGGTGTCCTCAGTCGCGGTCCAAGAGCCTCAGGCCCTCCGGAAGAGGAGACAGAGAGAGATTATAGATGACTGTTAGTGAGAAAATGACTAACACCATAGTACACTACATACACTGGGGGTAGAGAATAATCAATAGTGTTGCTATGGACACTGGATAATCTGACTAACACAGACACACACCTGTTTGATCTTGTTGAGTCAATTTAGGTAGCATTCAATGTCCTGCGTTTGTGTTAACCATGGCAGCCAGCATTGTAAATAAAGAGATGTGCAGAATGATAATAAGCCTCTGGATCCTTTCCCCATAATGTCTTTAAAAAATATATATTTTACCCACTTTTTCTCCCCAATTTAGTGATATCCAATTGCGATCCAATTACGATCTTGTCTCATCACTGCAACTCCCCAATGGGCTCGGGAGAGGCGAAGATCGAGTCATGTGTCCTCGGAAACATGACCCGCCAAACCGCGCTTCTTAACACCCCCCCGCTTAACTCTGAAGCCAGCTGCACCAATGTGTTGGAGGAAACACTGTTCAACTGACATCTGAAGTCAGCCTGCAGGCGCCCGGCCTGCCACAAGGAGTCGCTAGAGCACGATAAGACAAGTAAAGCCACCCGGCCAAAGCCTCCCCTAACCCGGATGATGCTGGACCAACTGTGAGCCACCCGGTCACGGCCAGGTTGTGACGCAGCCTGGGATCAAAGCTAGGTCTGTAGTGACGCCTCAAGCACTGCTATGCAGAGCTGTGCTGCTCGGGAGACCCCTTAATGTATTTTTCATGTCAGCCAGGCCCACCTTTTCAAAGACACACCATTTAATTAAATCTGTAGTTGAGTAAAATAAGAAGATTTGTTCTGGTCACAAAATAATCCAGAGAATTATGGCAAACAGCGCCACATTCAGGCAGAAAACAGAATGTTATATTCTCAGCCAGGACCATCTTTTCAAAGAAAACGAATTATCTCTATTTGAGCCAAATAAGTATTTTGTTGTGATCACAAGAAAATCCTAACAATTCAGGTAAAGAGTGCCACAGTCAGGCAGAAAATCTGAATGTTCTATCATAAAGTGAGAACAATTATTTTCCCTGGCTGATATGGCTGCTACTTAGAAATACTATAACAGTAAATTAACAGATGACATTCACCGCAATAAACTTGTCTCCAATATAATCACATAGTTTATTTACACAGACCCACCACGGACCTTTGACAAATAAATATCCGTGTGAAAAGGCGTCCCATGGTCTGTTTTGTCAACAAACTCAATGTATTCCAAGACTTGTGGTAACCTATGATCCCTATAATTTAGATAGCCTAGTAAACGATGCCCCTCTGGTATGTTCTATTGAGAACTGTCTGGGACTAGTTGTTTTCCTGTTACTACTCAAATATATTTGACTTATTAAGTAAAATATGAAATTAACTGCAATACATTGGTCTCAAATATATTAGCATAACTAGGCTACACAGATCCACGGCAGTCCCACTGTAAAATGAGAGACTGTATTAAAACGTGTCCCAGTCCAACATGCCCAGCTCTGGGCTTCTTCCTTTCTTCTTTTTTTCTCCGTGATCTGCCCAATTCTTTACCCAATTCTTTACTACCATGAACATACAGTGCCTTGCGAAAGTATTTGGCCCCCTTGAACTTTGCGACCTTTTGTCACATTTCAGGCTTCAAACATAAAGATATAAAACTGTATTTTTTTGTGAAGAATCAACAACAAGTGGGACACAATCATGAAGTGGAACAACATTTATTGGATATTTCAAACTTTTTTAACAAATCAAAAACTGAAAAATTGGGCGTGCAAAATTATTCAGCCCCTTTACTTTCAGTGCAGCAAACTCTCTCCAGAAGTTCAGTGAGGATCTCTGAATGATCCAATGTTGACCTAAATGACTAATGATGATAAATACAATCCACCTGTGTGTAATCAAGTCTCCGTATAAATGCACCTGCACTGTGATAGTCTCAGAGGTCCGTTAAAAGCGCAGAGAGCATCATGAAGAACAAGGAACACACCAGGCAGGTCCGAGATACTGTTGTGAAGAAGTTAAAGCCGGATTTGGATACAAAAATATTTCCCAAGCTTTAAACATCCCAAGGAGCACTGTGCAAGCGATAATATTGAAATGGAAGGAGTATCAGACCACTGCAAATCTACCAAGACCTGGCCGTCCCTCTAAACTTTCAGCTCATACAAGGAGAAGACTGATCAGAGATGCAGCCAAGAGGCCCATGATCACTCTGGATGAACTGCAGAGATCTACAGCTGAGGTGGGAGACTCTGTCCATAGGACAACAATCAGTCGTATATTGCACAAATCTGGCCTTTATGGAAGAGTGGCAAGAAGAAAGACATTTCTTAAAGATATCCATAAAAAGTGTTGTTTAAAGTTTGCCACAAGCCACCTGGGAGACACACCAAACATGTGGAAGAAGGTGCTCTGGTCAGATGAAACCAAAATTGAACTTTTTGGCAACAATGCAAAACGTTATGTTTGGCGTAAAAGCAACACAGCTCACACCATCCCCACTGTCAAACATGGTGGTGGCAGCATCATGGTTTGGGCCTGCTTTTCTTCAGCAGGGACAGGGAAGATGGTTAAAATTGATGGGAAGATGGATGGAGCCAAATACAGGACCATTCTGGAAGAAAACCTGATGGAGTCTGCAAAAGACCTGAGACTGGGACGGAGATTTGTCTTCCAACAAGACAATGATCCAAAACATAAAGAAAAATCTACAATGGAATGGTTCAATAATAAACATATCCAGGTGTTAGAATGGCCAAGTCAAAGTCCAGACCTGAATCCAATCGAGAATCTGTGGAAAGAACTGAAAACTGCTGTTCACAAATGCTCTCCATCCAACCTCACTGAGCTCGAGCTGTTTTGCAAGGAGGAATGGGAAAAAATTTCAGTCTCTCGATGTGCAAAACTGATAGAGACATACCCCAAGCGACTTACAGCTGTAATCGCAGCAAAAGGTGGCGTTACAAAGTATTAACTTAAGGGGGCTGAATAATTTTGCACGCCCAATTTTTCAGTTTTTGATTTGTTAAAAAAGTTTGAAATATCCAATAAATGTCGTTCCACTTCATGATTGTGTCCCACTTGTTGTTGATTCTTCACAAAAAAACAGTTTTATATCTTTATGTTTGAAGCCTGAACGGTGGCAAAAGGTCGCAAAGTTCAAGGGGGCCGAATACTTTCGCAAGGCACTGTAACAAAAACCAAATAAATCCCTACTAACTTGTACCACACCCTCCCCCTCACCTTCCCCCAAAACGGCTTCTGCACATGATCAATTATGACTGATCCTATTTCTCTGAGCCTCTCTAACCTCTCTCTGTACTCGAAATTCACCAAATGCAGCACTGTGTTCTCCCCCACAATTACAGCACGTAACCTTCACATTGCTCCCACAACCACCGTAATCATGTGTCCCTCCACACTTTTCTTTCCTTTACACTGAGCAGCTACATGTCCCATTCTTTGCCATTTAAAACACTGCAGTGCATATGGGACACATTCTCTAACATTGAAATTAATGAATCCGTTCTGTTCTTTTTCCGGCAAGACTTTCACTTCTTTGATCCTCTTTCCTACAGATCAACCTTTTGGCCTCAATCACTCTGCCTCCCTTCACATTTTCTTTAATATCATCTATGGACATCTATGGATATATGGATATTTGGACCCCAGTGATGGCTCCCCTCAATCTAGCATAAGCACCAGGTACCTGCATGGCTTTTAATCTTCTTCCCATTCAGTTTTTCCCATCTTCCCTTGCTGAGCGTGGCTACCACACAATATTAACAATCTACCATTTCCATCTACCATTTGCAGCGCTTCACTGCTTTCTGTCTCATGATCTCTCTTCTTCCTACGTCTTTCCACTACTGACCATTCCGGTCCTTGACCCTCTTCCTCCCGCTCCATACCATCAGAACTGACACCCATATTGTTCTCATTCCAGCACAGCTGTTGCTTCACCAACTTTTTCTCCATTTCGTCCATTTAGTCCGCACTATCCGCCTCCATTTTCGACCTTCTCCCACGGCCGCCTGCTCCTTCTGCACCCCACTGGGGCTTCACGACTTCTTCTTTACGTTTTTTGGGCGAATCGCAACCAAATGACAGTTGCATACACCACCTACTGCACTGGAGTGTGAGGCCAGTCACAACCTATCTATACCTCTATATTCTCTTAACTAACCCAGAATTTCTAATTGAATAAAAGCATTCCCTACAAACCTCACTACTCCCATCACCGCACCCATCCACTCACCATTCCTGTCCAACCTCTCTGACCCTGTCAAACAACCTCTACCATTCTACATCATACATTTCACAAAATAATAATAAATGTTCAACCGTTTCCTCTACCAAACAGCCATTACACATTCCAGTACCATGCCCTAATCTCATCCTACACAACATAACTTCCTCCCTTCTGTTCCCATTATATGACATTATCTCCCATACAGATTTCCTAGTACTATAAAAATGTCTGCCCTTACTACTTTCATCCCATTGTCGCTGCCAGAAATCTAACCCAACTCCACCTGTATATCCACAATATTATTTTTCTCAGCTCTTTTTGCTATTATATCTACTATATTATTTCCATTAACTCCTGTATGAGCCAGAATCCAACAGAACAACATTTTAATACCACATTTTTCTTGTTGAATATTGAATATTAAAACATACAATTTACCTGTAGTGAAGCCGCTCTACATTTACATTACATTCAGTCAACTAACAGACTCCCATCCAGAGCGACCCACAGAAGCAATCAAGGTCAAGCGCCCCGCCCAAGGGTGTGTCGATAGATCTCCAACCTGAACCATTGACCTATCGGCCTCTGGCCCAAGCGCCTAACTGCCAGGCCAACAACCATCCAAGATCGCCCCCACAGTTCTCAGAGAAAAACAAAGGAAAACAACAATGCAAAAACAAAAGACATCATGGACAACAAAGGCCAACTGTATACAGTTGAGTGCATGTGTGGGACTATTTACATGCGTGTATGTGTGTGTGTGTCCATGTGGTTGTGCATGTGTGGGACTATTTACATGCGTGTATGTGTGTGTGTGTCCATGTGGTAGTGCATGTGTGCGTTTGAATACAGGTGTGCGTATATGCATGTTTACACGTGAACAAACACCTGCACGGCACTAAATGTAAGAGTGTTGCCCCTCAGTGTCATTCAAACATACTCTTTTTTTGTTTATTTTGACTTTTATCTTTCTGTGATTCTATCCTCTGTCCAGCAACTCCACTCCCACATGTCTCTAGTTCCCCATCCCAACCCTCAGCTTCCCTCAGCCCATATCACCTATCTCTGCTGGCCACCCTCTTCGAATTTCTACACGCCATATATCTACAACAGTACCTTGATACAGATAACTTGAAACCCCATGATAAAGACCACTCCTCTACTGCTACAAAAGCACCTTGAGACAGATAACTTGAAACCCCATGATAAAGACCATTCCTCTACTGCTACAACAGCACCTTGACACAGGTAACTTGAAACCTCATGAGTGGACTGAATTGGTCCACTCACACAGACAGCATCGTGAAGAAGGCGCAGCAGCGCCTCTTCAACCTCAGGAGGCTGAAGAAATTCGGCTTGTCACCAAAAGCACTCACAAACTTCTACAGATGCACAATCGAGAGCATCCTGGCGGGCTGTATCACCGCCTGGTATGGCAACTGCACCGCCCTCAACCGTAAGGCTCTCCAGAGGGTAGTGAGGTCTGCACAACGCATCACCGGGGGCAAACTACCTGCCCTCCAGGACACCTACACCACCCGATGTCACAGGAAGGCCATAAAGATCATCAAGGACATCAACCACCCGAGCCACTGCCTGTTCACCCCGCTATCATCCAGAAGGCGAGGTCAGTACAGGTGCATCAAAGCTGGGACCGAGAGACTGAAAAACAGCTTCTATCTCAAGGCCATCAGACTGTTAAACAGCCACCACTAACACTGAGTGGCTGCTGCCAACACACTGACACTGACTCAACTCCAGCCACTTTAATAATGGGAATTGATGGGAAATGATGTAAATATATCACTAGCCACTTTAAACAATGCTACCTTATATAAATGTTACTTACCCTACATTATTCATCTCATATGCATACGTATATACTGTACTCTATATCATCGACGGTATCCTTATGTAATACATGTATCACTAGCCACTTTATACTATACTATGCCACTTTGTTTACATACTCATCTCATTTGTACATACTGTACCCGATACCATCTACTGTATCTTGCCTATGCTGCTCTGTACCATCACTCATTCATATATCCTTATGTACATATTCTTTATCCCCTTACACTGTGTACAAGACAGTAGTTTTGGAATTGTTAGTTAGATTACTTGTTATTACTGCATTGTCGGAACTAGAAGCACAAGCATTTCGCTACACTCGCATTAACATCTGCTAACCATGTGTATGTGACAAATAAAATTTGATTTGATTTGATTTGATAAAGACCATTCCTCTACTGCTACAACAGCACCTTGCATTTTCTATATTTCAAAAGGAATATTTCTTCCCCTTTTCCAAATGGCACCATCATCTGTATATAAGGCCGCCCCTATGCCCTGTCCAATATCCCAAAAGATAATAATCAATCTTCAACGTGAATAAGATAGTTATAGCACTATCCTGTGGAGTTCCATTTTCCACCTCATATTCTCTTGATAACTCACCCTGACCTGGAAGGTTTAGTCAAACAAGAAATCCATTATCCAGGTGTACATTCTCCCACTAATACCCATTCCATTCAATTCAATCCGTAGACTTTCCTGCCACATTGTATCATATAGTTTTTCAATATCAAAATATACTATTGACATCACATCCTTCATTGCCAAAACTTTGGTCACCTCAATACTAACTTTAACCAATGCATCAAGGGGAGTCCTTCCTTTTCGGAATCCACTCTGGTATGGACTTAATAGACCCCTATGTTCCAGATAACACATCAATCTGCCTACAAACAACTGTTCCATTAGTTTACAGAGATTTACTGTAAGTGCAATAGGTCTTTAACTAGCAGGACTGGATGGGTCTTTACCAGGCTTCACAAAAGGCAAAACCACAGCACGTTTCCATCCTGATGGTAGCACTCCTCTCCTCCATATTTTCTTAAATTAACTCAATTTTTCCCAAAACTTCTGTAGGCAGATGTTTAAACATAATGTAGCATAATCGTTCTTCACCTGGAGCAGTGCAACCACACCCCTCCAAGGCCCTCGTTATTTCAAACGTGTTTAATTAAGCATTCAGTGACTCTCCACAATCACACTTCTTACGGTATACACCTTCATGCATTCTTAGCTTTTCTTCCTTACATCTTTTACATTCATCACTTAGATTGTCAACTTTATGCACTGCTGCAAAAACTCTTCCTAGAGCACCTGCTTATTCTTTGTTTGAAACAGACGTAACATTTTCCTCAGCCAACACGGTATCTGTACTGTCTTTCCTTTCCCCATCATTCTCTTTAACATTTTCCACACATCCCCCAGTTGTTTCCCTTCCTAGAAGAACAGAATTCCCGCCTTGCACCTTTCTTTGCATTCTTAATGACTTTCCTAGCCAACGCTCTCTTTCTCTGAAAGACTATCATGCTATCAAATGTACAATTATTCTTCAAAGTTTTAAAAGCATTATCACAATTGATGGCCTTAGTACATGCTTCAGTCCACCAAGGAACTATCTTTAGTCTACCATTCCCCCCTCTTATTGGAATAGCCAATAAGGCAGCATCCAATATGACTGAATTGACAGATGCAGCACAGTCTTCTACCGACCTTTCCATTGACAATTTATGACCCTCTTTTTCACACAAAGTGTAAAAAAGTTCTGAGTTTGCTTTGTTAAAGCACCAATTTGAAACCAGTTCCCTTTTATGAAACATACGTCAAGATCTATGTTATACATGACCAGTGGCAACCAGTCATTCAGGGCAGATGGGGCAGTGAAAAGCTCTTACAATATTCAATCATTATATTTCTCAAAAACAGGTGCACCACCAAGTCAGAACAGTAGGCGAAATTAAGAGGTGAAAATAGACAAAATTATTAGGCTGAGACATATGGGCTACTAACAGCGTAAATTAATAAAAATGATGGATTGCCTCTTATCCGCTTGTCGTCCCCTTATGCCATAGTTTGTACATCTCAAATGTCAGTATAAACCAAATTTGTTTAAGCAAGTGAGCCATATCAGCTATGTTTTTTTTTAAAGGCAGTAAATGAGGCTGAATTAACTGGTAGGTGTTGGGACTCTGCTGTTGGGACAGCTTTATGTCGGCCCTAACAGTTTGTGGGCACCGTTTGTCACCGTTATAGTGCAATTAATGTATTGTTTAGTATTGAGTAGTGGCTTTGCTGGCATGCAGCCCACTCTTCTTTTTTTTGTTGCCCCACCAAGATTTAGATGCTAAAATAGCCACTGTAAGTTATGTTTTTTTTTAAAGGCAGTAAATGAGGCTGAATGAATTGATTCGCTGCCAGACAAGGCTCTGCTGATAGCCAGGTGTAGCAGTGGTAAGATGTTGGGACTCTGCTGTTGGGGAAGCTTTATGTAGGTCATAACAGTTTGTGGGCACCATTTGTCACCGTTATAGTGCAGTTTATGTATTGTTTAGTGTAGTGTAGTGGCTTTGCTGGCATGCATCCCATATTCTTTTGTTTGTTTGCCCCACCAAGATTTACGTGCTAAAATCACCATTGCACATTACTGGGAAATTATCACTACCTATTGTGGATTCTATCTTCACATCCCACTCACATATACCAGCAATGGAGGACATGACGATGTACCTCTCATTCAATCTTCAACAACTGAACTATTGGAATGTGTGGTATTGCTGCCCCACAAGCTGTTATGCGCATAGACATTTCCACAACATATCTCCTTATCACTTGAACTGGATTTCGTAACTGTGTCTAATTCAGATACAAAAATGGGTTTACAAGGATTATAGTAATTCAACTACGTGATATTACCCCCTTCTCTACACATCTCCACTGCCCCACATTCATGCTCTTTGAAACCATGTATCACTCTATCTGATACACCTTATTTGATAAATGTAGCACACCCACCACCCGGACCCTCTATTCCATCACCTCTCACAGAAATAAACCCAGGTACAATATAATCCAACTGAGGATTAAACCATGTTTCTTGTATACACACCACATCCAGTAAAACATCTAAGCCATGTATAAACTTCTTCAATTCTTGTCAATTGGCTATCAACTCCCGGTATGGGAGTGGCTTTTTGGGCTCCCGAGTGGCGCAGCGGTCTAAGGCACTGCATCTCAGTGCAAGAAGCGTCACTACAGTCCCTGGTTCAAATCCAGGCTGAATCACATCCCGCCGTGAATGGGAGTTTCATAGGGCAGTTCATAATTGGCCCAGCGTCGTCCAGGTTTGGACGGGGTAGGCCGTCATTGTACATTTTATTTTTATTTTATTTCACCTTAATTTAACCAGGTAGGCTAGTTGAGAACAAGTTCTCATTTACAACTGCGACCTGGCCAAGATAAAGCAAAGCACTGTGACACAGACAACAACACAGAGTTACACATGGAATAACATAGAATAAACAATAAACAAGCCAATAACACAATAAACAAGTCAATGACACAGTAGGAAAACATAGTCTATATACAGTGTTTGCAAAAAGCATGAGGTAGGCAATAAATAGGCCATAGTAGCGAAGAATTACAATTTAGCAGATTAACACTGGAATGATAAATGAGCAGATTATGATGTGCAAATAGAGATACTGGTGTGCAAAAGAGCAGAAAAGTACATAAAAACATCATGGGGATGAGGTAGGTAGATTGGGTGGGATATTTACAGATGGACTATGTACAGCTGCAGCGATCGGTTAGCTGCTCAGATAGCTGATGTTTAAAGTTGGTGAGGGAAGTATACGTCTCCAGTTTAGCGATTTTTAGCAATTCGTTCCAGTCACTGGCAGCAGGGAACTGGAAGGAAAGGCGGCCAAATGAGGTATACCTGCTGGAACGTGTGCTATGGGTGGGTGTTGTTATTGTGACCAGTGAGCTGACATAAGGCGGAGCTTTACCTAGCATAGACTTATATGTACCGAGGGCCAGCCAACTAGAGCATACAGGTCACAGTGGTGGGTGGTATAAGGTGATTTGGTGACAAAACGGATGGCACTGTGATAGAGTGCATCTAGGTTGCTGAGTAGAGTATTGGAAGCTATTTTGTAGAATGACATCGCCGAAGTCGAGGATCAGTAGGATAGTCAGTTTTACTAGGGTACGTTTGGCGGCGTGAGTGAAGGAGGCTTTATTGCAAAATGGAAAGCCGATTCTAGATTTGAGGAGAGGGACGGAAGCAATACTGTGACACATAGGCCTGGAAAGTATGACAGAACTTTGCAGGTTATCTCTGCAGTAGATTGCAACTCCTCCCCCGTTGGCAGTTCTATCTTGACGGAAAATGTTGTAGTTGGGTATGGAAATCTCAGAATTTTTGGTGGCCTTCCTAAGCCAGGATTCAGACACGGCAAGGACATCGGGGTTGGCGGAGTGTGCTAAAGCAGTGAGTAAAACAAACTTAGGGAGGAGGCTTCTGATGTTAACATGCAATGCTTTTTTGATCACAGAATTCAACAAATGAGGGTGCCTGGGGACAAGCAGGGCCTGGGTCTACCTCCACATCACCTGAGGAACAGAGGAGGAGTAGAATGAGGGTACGGCTAAAGGTTTTCAAAACTGGTCGTCTAGAGCATTGGGGGACAAAGAATAAAAGGAGCAGATTTCTGGGTGTGGTAGAATAGATTTAGGGCATAATGTGCAGACAGGGGTATGGTGGGGTGCGGGTACAGCAGAGGTAAGACCAGGCACTGAATGATGATAAGAGAGGTTGCATCTCTGGACATGCTGGTTATAATGGGTGAGGTCACCGCATGTGTGGGAGGTGGGACAAAGGAGGTATCAGAGGTATGATGAGTGGAACTAGGGGCCCCATTGTAAACTAAAACAATGATAACTAACCTAAACGACAGTATACAAGGCATATTGAGACATATAGAGACATAAATAGAGACATAAAGCGAGGCATAAAACAATCACAGGTGTTCATTGTGAGAGCTAGATAAGACAACAACGGGTAAGACAACAACAGCTAATCAGCTAAGACAACAACAACAGGTAAAATGGTGTCGGTTAACTACACCCAGAGCCTGAGTTCGCGGCTGGGGCCGACAGATAAACAAAAATAAACAGAATGGAGTACCGTGATTAATGGACAGTCCAGCAGGCATCAGCTATGTAGCCAAGTGATCATAGGGTCCAGGGGACAGCAATTGTAGTGGAGAAACAGTCCGATACTGGTAGGCTGGCAGGTATTATCCAGGCTAAAAAAAAGGGGTGGTATCCGTGCAGAAGGTAAAGACCGCTAGCAGTGGCTAACAATGACTAAATAGCGTGTGGCTAATTAGCTGGTTAGCTGCTGATGGCTAGCTTCTGATGGCTAGGTGGTTCTGGCTATAAGGTCTAAAAAAATAAAAAATAAAAATAGTGGTTCCATATCACATTGGGTGAGGCAGGTTACCGGAAGGTATAATTGATTTAAAATGGAAAAGAATTTGAAATTAAATTGAAATATATACAAAAAAGGACGGAAAATACAGAAGTACACGAGAGGACGAACAAAACACGTCTGCACTGCTACCCCATCTTGGAATGTATGATCATTTATGTACAAGCATTAATGCTTGCATATCACATTAACAATCGGCTGAGGTTCCACTGGCGTCCTCGGCGCGGCCACTATCTGCCGATATGTTGTATCTGGAGTATTTTGAAAACTAGGTCCATTATTCACTTTCCGAACATCCTCATAGGATACATTGTTAGTAAATGTGTACCTCTGCGCTTCCATGGCTTTGAGTTGTACCTCACATCCTCCATATACTGCATGTTCTCTGTCGCAGTTACAACATTTAACTTTAGCATCAGTCCCACATTTCCCATACTAGTGATCCCCAACACTCTTTCCACATCTCATTTGACCTTTGCACACATTAGCAACATGCCCCATCCGATGGCACTTAAAGCACAGAAGTAAAGGTGGTACGTTCTCTTAAACTTTTTCAGCCTGGGACGCAAATTAGAAATGTTTTTCCTGGGACTCAAGCTTAGGAAAATATGCAACTATACGTTCACTACTGTTCAAACGTTTGGGGCCACTTAGAAATGTCCTTGTTTTTGAAAGAAAAGCACATTTTTTGTCTATTAAAATAACATTAAATTGATCAGAAATACAGTGTAGACATTGTTAATGTTGTAAATGACTATTGTAGCTGGAAACGGCAGATTATTAATGGAATGTCTAAATAGGCGTACAGAGGCCCATTATCAGCAACCATCACTCCTGTTCCAATGGCACTTTGTATTAGCTAATCCAAGTGTATAATTTTAAAAGGGTAATTGATCATTATCAAACCCTTTTGCAATTATGTTAGCACAGCTGAAAACTGTTGTCCTGATTAAAGAAGCAATAAAACTGGCCTTCTTTAGACTAGTTGAGTATCTGGAGCATCAGCATTTGTGGTTTCGATTACAGGCTCAAAATGGCCAGAAGCAAAGAACTTCCTTCTGAAACTCATCAGTCTATTCTTCTTCTGAGAAATGAAGGCTATTCCATGCGAGAAATTGCCAAGAAACTGAAGATATTTTACAACACTGTGTACTACTCCCTTCACAGAACAGCTTGAACTGGCTCTAACCAGAATAGGAAGAGTGTGAGGCCCCAGTGAATAACTGAGCAAGAGGACAAGTACATTAGAGTGTCTAGTTTGAGAAACAGACACGTCACAAGTCCTCAACTGGCATCTTCATTAAATAGTACCCACAAAACACCAGCCTCAATGTCAACAGTGAAGAATACAATACATATTTTAAATTCTGAACTAGAATAAACTGATTGATCACACCACACAGACGTAGACCAGAAAATACACACACACACACACACAGTCATAATGAGAGGTGTGTGTCTGGTTGAAGTTTTCAACAATCATGTCTATTCTGGGCTCAGTTTTTAACAGTGCAACACTGAGGTCATACTCAGCATTGACACTGTTTCTGTACTTGTTTTTAAAAAAAAGTAATGTCAGAGTTGAGAACCCTGAATCATATAGTTATGTGGTGCCAAACTGGATCAGAATATCGACTGCTTTCTCAGTCAGGCAGGAGACCGCTTCCTGCTGTAGATGAGAAACCCAGAACTGTATGAGTGTGTTTGCCTCAAAAAGCATCTTGCTTAAATCAGTTTATTCCAGTTCAGAATACAAATTATTACATGTTTTTAACAGCAACAGTTCCAACCTATTCTAGTTTCAACAATAATTTCTACAGTAAGATGTACAGTAGGCCTGATCATTTTTTTTATCTTCATCTGTACTGTTATAAACGCTTTGGTACACCAGAAGTACATTCATTTCCAATGGAAAGCTGCGTTTGCCTTGCAGCATTGCGTTGCAGAGGCAGTTGCAGTGCGTTCTGTGTGGTGCATACGTTCCATTTATCGAACATATGCATCAAATTGTATGAGTAGACTTGACAGAAAGTAGCAACATGTGAATGTCGAATTTTTGTTGCACACATATCCAGTAAATAAATGTGGGATTAAATAATAAAAACAGTTTGATTGCATAGTTTCTTTACATATTTGTATGAATGTATTTGCCAAGTAGCATACATATTATTTACTCGATGACATCTGAACATGTATTGTGAGAGCCTATAATATAATTTCCCTCCAAAATGCATAGTTTTGGAGCAACATGCAATAATAAATAGTCAAGATAGCAGAGAGTAGGCTCTTTCAACAATGAGACCAATGTTGAGGAAGGTGGTTTTGATCGCGCAGTTGGACTGGGACCAGCCCCGCCGAAAGCGTGGGTCTAGAGATGGTTGAAGTCCCGAAAGCATGCAGGGGAGTTCCACTGTCACATTCAAGAGCTTCAACTATTTCGAGAAGAATTTCGAAGTTACTTTCGTCTGAACCGAAGCGAGTTAGATCACCTGCTCAAGATGGTTGGAGCCAGGATCGCTCGGATGGATACCAACTACCGGGAGTCCATTAGCCCAGATGAACGCCTGGCGATTTGTCTCCGGTAAGCTAAATTCTAGTGAATTTTTAAAGCTTTTGATACCGTAATTGATTGATATTAGATATATTTTATGTGCAACCTAGCTAGCTAAAAGGCTCTCTAGTTAATAGCCCTTATGTGACATGAGATGTACTTTTACACAATGTTCATTAGGACTATAACTTTTCCCAAATATTTAACGATGCAATGTTACCAACTGAAAAGAAAGTTGGGGTGCCCTCTATTCTGATGGAGGTAGGCTAGTCTTCTCCAGGACCACTTGTTGTTAATTCATTAAATTCTTCTTGGAATCACTTACACGCTGTGAAAAATGGTTCCAAACGTGTCCTTCTGCTTTCCCCATAGGATAACCCGTTTTGGTTCCAGGTAGAACCCTTTGGGGAAAAGGTTATACATGGAACCAAAAATAACCAATTTCAAGTTACACACAATATTGATCATTATTTTGAATTATATTTCAGATTCTTGGTGACAGGGGACTCCTACAGGACCATTGGATTCAGTTTTGGAGTTGGATGGTCCACAGTGGCAGGCATTGTCCCCTCTGTGGCACAAGCCATTTGGGACTGTCTGGTTGGTGAATACATGCCTGTCCCCAAGGAGGAAGACTGGAGGGCCATTGCTGCCGTGGTCCTGGAGAGGTGGAATTTCCCCAGCTGTCTTGGCTCCATTGACGGGAAACATGTAGTAATCCAGGCTCCAACGTGCTCGGGTTCTCAATTCTACAACTACAAGAGTACATATTCAGTTGTACTCTTGGCTTTAGTAGATGCCATTTACTGTTTCCGTGTTGTCGATGTTGGTGCTTACGGCAAGGGAAGTGATGGCGGGATCCTCCGCGACTCTGCCTTTGGCCAGACACTTCAGGATGGCACCCTGGAGATTCCACCTCCTGCATCACTCCCTGGGGCTGAAGACCTGGGACCCGTTCCACACGTCTTCGTCGGCGACGAGGCCTTCCCTTGAGACCCAACCTCATGAGGCCCTACGCTGGACGTCAGCTGCCATTGCCAACGCTTGTAAGGATCTATAACAAACGACTATCCAGGGAAAGGTTAGTTGTTGAATGAGCCTGTGGGATTCTGGCAGCCAGGTGGAGAACGTATCGGAGAGTGCTTGGTCTCAGCCTCTCAAATGTCGATGCCTGCGTGAAGGCCACGTGTTCTCCACAACTACCTGCAGAGGTCATTCCAGGAGCCGCTCCGGATGGAGATGGGCACGCCAAATGGTCACCTTCCTGATGTCACCAGGGCAGGTGCCAACAACGCCCGCAGACAGGCACTCCAGGTGAGGGAGAAGCTGACCACCTACTTCTCATCGCCAGCAGGTGAAGTCCCATTGCAGTATGCCGTGGAGTGAAACGTCTCTTTTAAGAGCCCCATAACACAAAGGTTATTTTAAGAACCATCCACCATTGTCCATAAAATAGCATTTTCCCCCCAGATTACTTTATGTATCATTGTCTCTCTTCATTTGGAAGCTATATTTAAGTGAAATTTGTGAGTAAAGACCACACCTTAACCCCTTCCCTCTCCCACTAACGTCAGTATTATACACACCTGGCATGGTACACCAGGTGAGCGGGAGCACTAATGAAAGTTATACGACATAGTTAGTATGATAACGAAGGGTAACCTAGGGTCCATACAAATAGTACAGTTTACCACCATGTTCACTGGCCTGACAAAATACAGGTGGAAAAAAAACTAATTAGGAAGAGAATGTTTTTACTTTCATCTTGTCTTAGATCTGCAAAGGTGTAGGGAAGAAATAAGCAGATTAAGTCTAAATTAGATATTAATAAACAACTGAAACAACTGACTATGAAAACATTATAATTTAATACGTATTCAAGTACAGGAAAGAACATGACAGGTATGTGTGTTGTAAAAATGTTTACAAAAATGTAACTATTGAAAGTGCGTGCGTGTAAAAAAACTATATTTAAAAAATGAATGTGTAGCCTGTAATCTGTAAGAGAACAGCAAGAGCATGTATTTTTGGCACAACTGCAGACCGATACAGGGACTACTCATAAAGCCTAGACGTAGTAGGGGAACTTCAGACATGGCCATAAAGAGAGAGAGGGCAGGGCACTGGAGATCTGAGGTACGAAGAGGTGTGTGTGTGTCTCTGTCATAATATGTAGCTATAACACAGCTAAACAAACAAATGGCCCCTGGACGTCACGGACCAGTTGATGGAACATAACTTCACAAAAAGTTGCAACACCCTGGTTTTCAAGTGGTTTTAAATTAAATAAATATATTGACCTTTAGTCTCGCAAGAGACCAAGAGCATCTGTGAAAACTCTGTATGAGTTTCAATTGAGAAATCTATGTAACACTAATAATGAGTACTATCCTAAGACTTTATAAACAAATGAATTGACTGAATTTAAACAGAACTGATGTGTGTGAAAAGAAAGGTACAACGAGGGAGGTCAAAACAACAACCAGACAACTCCTCTTCCTGTCCTTCCTGTGAGCTGGTCGGCTAAATTGACTCCATTTCTGAAAGGGAAGAGAAAAATAACACATACAAGCTTAACATAATATGACACCATAAAAGGTGAGATTTATGTTAAGTAAATACTGCTTGTATAGTGTAGTTAGTGGCATAAATATAGGAACAGTGTGGTAAAGTTGGTAATACTTGCTGTTTACTCATGGAATTTGTATTTCAGATCAAAAGATGAATATGACAGGCAGATATTTCGACAGCAAACTGTTTTAGGATATTTTCTAACCCAGAAACAACAGCTATACATTTGCCTCATATTAATACTTTGATCTGAAATACCAATTAACCTACATAACTATACTGTAAAAATGACCTACTTTACTTCACTGTCGCACACTTATGACACTACCTGTGATGTGGAGAAAAAAAACGGACCATTGAACTCGGCTTCGAAAAGCAGCTGATACATTTTAACCTTGACTGCTGCTTTTCTTCGCTGAGGCAGCCTCTTCAGTGTTGGCACCAGGCTCATGGCAAAGAGGGTCTCTTCATCCTCCTTCCTGTGAGCATCAGGTTGGGATGCATCCCTCTCGACGGCTTGGAGGAGAGCCTCTGCTGAAGTGAGTTGAGTGGATCTGGGGGCTGGTGTGACGTTGTTCCTTTTCGTTTCTCTCTCTGTTTCTTTCCACGGCCACATCCTGTTCAACGAGGTACTCAGTGGTCACTTCCGTGAGGTTCATAATAATCTCAGGTGGTCCTAGATCCAGAGGTGCTTCCTCCATTTCATCATCTTCCATGGCTGCACCGGTAGTGGTCATACTCGTGGATGATGTTGTAGAGGGTCTCACTCCACCGGTGGAGGTGATGGTCGCATTTGAAGGTGACGTTGAGGGTCTTGATGCACCGGTGGCGACAACACTTGTGGATGACGTAGTAGAGGGTCTGGCTGTAAAATTGCCACTCGTTGCCCTAGGCACAATAAATGGATCCAGAAAATAAAGAATGTGGCAGAAGCGCCAAGGCTGCTGGCCTGAAGCTGCTGACCCAGACCTCTTCTTCTCTTTCTCTGCCCTTCTCTCTCTCTGATACCTGTCCCTGAGTCCTCTCCACTTCCTCCTACAGTCTTCTTCTACATAGACATGAACATGATAAACCAAACCATTACCTAGCATAACTATAGTTATTAGATAGCTATCATGGACATGTCACCTACTGTACACATAGACACACACACACACACACGGTTATCTGACCAAATGATCAGGGGTACAGTAGTATCTACTATTTATATTACTATTTATCTAGCATACACACTCACACTCTTTCAAACATGATTATTTGGTAAAGTTATCAGGGGTAGTAACTAGTAGTAACTAGTAACTTTTACACACACACACCTCATTGGCTAGGTTAGCTAGCTAGCTAACGCTAACTAGCCACATCTAGCACAAGCGCACTACTAAACTGACCTGGCAATCCTACTATCGTGGACCCTTGTCTCCAATCAGCATTTTTTGTGTTTATGTCCCTGTAGCTGTCAGCAGTTGTGTCAAAAAGACACGGTTTTGAGGATAATGCGACCATTTGCAAAAGTTACCTGCATCAGTATAGTTGCCTAGCTGCGCAAAATGTTATGCAGCAGTGATGCAACCACGAAGTCGGTGTGTTCGAAGCGTTAGGCTGCTTTAGCTAACCGGATAACTGAGTAGTGATCCTAGCTGCACCCTATTCGGCAGGTTCCCCTCAATGTGTAACAGTACAGTTGTAGTGTCCACTCGACCGCCACTCTTTTTGCTTTTCATCCTTTTTGCTTCAATAACTTTTCCTCCTTTCAGGGAAGCCTTAACTTCTTCCATGGTCATTTCCACTGGCATCCCAGCAATTACTCCTCTCAGTTTAGACATAACATCATGAATGTGACATTTCACCCGACCCCAATATAGTGAGTATATATATATTTTGTTTTACTATTTGCAATGATCAGAACCTTCCCATAACCCAGTGGTTTGGCATCCCTAATCACCCCAATCTTTTTCCTAATGGATTTTGTGAAATGCAACGGATGAAAGTACTTACTTGCTGGTTCTGGGAACACTACCAAAACTTTATAACGTTCTACTCTAACCTCTTAGTCTAGAGTGGTCCTTTACAGGTCTACTCTCAACACTACTCATTGTTTCCCCAGCAGTATTCATCCCTCCATCACTCTCATTTGTAAATGGCTGATCACTGCTGGTCTTATCGTCATTATCATCATCAATTTCCCATTAGAGATTCAGTATCTCTATTGCTTTGAATGCTACAAAGTAAAAAAAAATAATAAGAAAAAAAGCATTTAATATATTGTTTAAATCAATAAAAAAAATAGAGTTGTAGTTGGGGGCAGGTAGGATACTTGTTTCAAAAGTTAGAGAGGGCTGTGTTATTGTTCAGGAGAGGGACTGTAAGGGTTTTCTACAAGGACCCTGAGCATTCCCTTCAGTGGCAAACTATTGTTGGGAGAGGGGTCTATAAATGTGTCATAAATGTGAGGATTATTCCATTGACATTTTGTGTGTCTCAATCTTAAATGTCATGAGGTATTACTCATTTTAAATGAAGGGAAGTTACATTGTGAGAAACATGATTCATCATATCACCTTTGTAAATGATTTTAAAGGGTTAATGACCTTAGGTTTGAGCATCTGTGGTCTCCATTTCAGAAAATCAAAAATTACCTAAAATGTATCATTGGTGTTACTACTCTGACAAGTGGCACAATATTATAATGGTAAAACCTATTTAAAGTCTTTAAGCTGCTATAGTAGTTGATTTGGAATGAGAAGAAGTACACAAATGCATCAGTAAATACAAATAGAGAAAATGGAAGTATATGTTTTCCAAACTCAATGGATTACTTTACAATAATGGATTAATTCAGTAACCAAACATTTCTTAAAGTCATTCATGTTTACAGGTTCCTGTAAATCCATACATCAAGGTAGTCTATGCCCCGCCCATAAATATGCAGGTAAGATCAGGTAAAAAGGGTGAGAACAGGCAAGTCTCCTTTGACAATCGTGTGGTTGAAGAAGGATATGCTAGCATTGCTGCTGCTGCACTAAAGTAATCTGGAACGGTTTTGACAGAAATCTTGGGATTTTGTTGATTTGAATATTAGATCGGCTGGATTAAACTAAGGATATAGACAAGGTGAACATTTTCAACCATGAACAGATTTCGAAAGTGGTTTCACAAACCTAAGGTAAGTGTCTTTTAAAAAATGTAACCATGCAAGTCAGTTTAGAACAAATTCTTATTTACAATGACAGCCTACCGTGGAACAGTGGATTAACTGCCTTGTTCAGGGGCAGAACAACAGATTTTTACCTTCTCAGCTCAGGGATTCAATCCAGCAACCTTTTGGTTACTGGTCCAATGCTCTAACCACTAGGCTACCTGCCACCCATCACAATCTTTTGGCCCTATCAAATGTCTGATACTCTTTTTTGGAAGATTTTATTCAAATCTAATAATTCATAACCCTTTATTATTTGAGGTATTTTAAGAAAAAAATATATTTGTGCATTTCCTAGCAGTTTCTTTGTCTTTTTTGTAAGAAACATGTTTCCCATTATATATTTAAAAAATGGAGCAACAATAATCGTATAAACATTAGCAGTACTATTCCATGTAGAATATCCTGTATTTGAGTCAGACATGCTAGCAGTATTCTTTTTAAACTTCAAACCAGTGGTATGTCCACGTTTCCTCTGTAAACACGGACATGTAAGCTGCTGCCCAGCTAATTACAGTAAGGGCTCCTTTGTCGGTGGCTGCTGGGCTTTGTAATAGAAACACAGCCTCATTTAATAGCTCTGCTTCTGGGCTTTTTTCAGATAGCCACAAGTCATACCCCAGGGGCATTGTTCTCTCTCATTTGTTGAGCTCCTTTTGTTTGTCCAAAGTGTAGAATCTTACAGAAAAAAATATGTACTGTTACTCCCTCCTCAGTCCTTTTACCGTAAAAAATGTGATTAGTCTATTCAGTCTTTCACTTCTTAATGTTACACTATTTGTTTGCCTGAAGAAATCGGACCAACAATTGCTTGCCCAGTTCTACTGTGCTGATGAAGAGCTGAGGCAAGTGGCTGCCAAGCTCAACAGCCTGAATGGCAAGAACGAACCCCAACGCTGTGCCCTGCTGGTCAGCCAGTTCCGCTCCTGCCAGGTAAAGAAAGGCTGTGTCCCAAATGGAACCATATTCCCTATTTGGTGCACTACGTTTGACCAGAGCCCTAAAGGCCCTGGTCAAATGTAGTGCACTACTAAGGGAATAGGGCGCCATTTTGGACACTGATAAGTGAATCATCATCACTTCCTCTTATTGTAATGATAAAAGTAGAGACCTTTAAGATAATGATTCACAAACTGTAAAATAGTATGTGCTATCTTCAATGGGATTTCAATTCCTCTTCTTGGATTTACAACAGGACAATGTGCTGAGCATCCTAAACCAGATCATGAATGAGTGTATTCCAGGCGAGAGAGCCAACCGAGACTTCTATGTCAAGTTCCCAGACGAGATCCAACAAGAGAACCTGGAAGGCCAGCTGTGGTTTGGAGCTGAGGTACCTGCTAGCATAATCTTATCTTGACACTTCAGACGTTCATGTCTCGGCGACAGCATTAAAGAACAATGGCTGGTCATAGCGATTTTAGCTATTATCTTTGAAAAGCTGACTATGTAGAATAACACATTTATGTTATTTATTTGTATTTTTTTTATTTTACCTTTATTTAGCCAGGCAAGTCAGTTAAGAACAAATTCTTATTTTCAATGACGGCCTGGGAACAGTGGGTTAACTGCCTGTTCAGGGGCAGAACGACAGATTTGTACCTTGTCAGCTCGGGGGTTTGAACTCGCAACCTTCCGGTTACTAGTCCAACGCTCTAACCACTAGGCTACCCTGCCGCCCCAATCTCCATAGTGTTTGGCTGCTGGCTCCATCATCATGAACCAGGAGGCTGAGAGCGAGGCAATGCGTCCCCTAGCAAAGGAACTGACTCGCTGCATAGATGAAGTACGGAACATCGCCCGTGACCAGGCTCTTCGCAATCGGAACATCTATACAGAGCTACTGTGCCAGGCCTTGAGAAAATTTGACAACCTGTTTGCAGGTTTCGAGTTCAGGTGAGACGGTGAAAATGATATTTTACTCCCACAGGAAAAGTGGGTTTCATAGCGTAACACACTCACTCTCTTTTTCCTTCTGTACCTCAGCTATGTTTCAGCCATGGTACCAGTCAAGTCCTTTAAACAGTATGACATCCAACAGGATGTCACTGTGCTGTTCTGTGAGACAGTGTCCAGGTGAGAATGTATACATAGTTCTCACCTACTGTACATATGCTTCCTATCAAATAATTGATTTATTAGTCTACTAATAAATGTTACTAAGTCACTTTTTCCCTCATGGATTCTGTTAGGGCACTAAAACGGGGATATATCACTCAAGACCTGATCGATGACTATGAGCCTGCACTCATGTTTACAATCCCACGATTAGCTATAGTGTGGTGAGTGTTCTGAAAAAACTCTCCAATAAATACCTTTTCAATTGTCATTTTTATTGTACAGTATTTGAATAATCTACGTCACTACAAATTCTCAAACCAAATGCCATGTGTCTGTCTAGTGGTCTAATGGTGTTTCCTGATGGCCCCATGAAGCTGGATGGTGAGTTGGAGGACATGTCTGAGTTATTCAGGCCCTTCCACTCTTTACTGAAGAAAATTAGGTACAGTACCTCCATTTCAAAGCCTAGTTTTAACAATAGCATTAGTCTTGTTGAGGTATTTCCAAAAGTCAACATTTTGGTATATGAACAGGAATCTCCTGCGCACGCTCAAGGAAGAAGAGCTTCATTCGTTGGAACGCAACCTCTGTGTCACTCATGAAGAGGGTTTGGTTGCCCGCCGCTGTTCTTCAGCCATACCACATTCAGCCATCACTCTGGCCCAGCAACTAGAGCATACCATGCATGGGAAGCAGGGGGCAAAGTCCCAGTCAAGTGTTCCTCCTCAGGCATGTGTCGTGATGGAGGAGGACAAGGAGGACAACCCTTCCCTCCTGCAAGTTGAACCTGGCCGTTTAGAGTGGGACCCAGAGGTTGAGCTGTCATCCTCCTTGCAGACTGACATCATGGAGATGGAGCTGCTCAGCATGATGTTCTACCAGGCGGGAGATGAGATGTCCAGCTTTCTGTCCCCAGCACCCAGCCAGACTTCATCTCCTTACCCCCAGAGGAGGGGGGCTGCCAGCCTCACCCCCAGCCCCATGGCCTCTCCTCTCAGGCTCCGCAGGGCTGGGAGCAGAGTGTCGTCTGGTGGTTGGTCGTCTGGTGGGTCAAGTGTAGACAAAGAGGAGCGTGTCTTCTACATGGATGACTTGGACGGGACACAGAAGCAAGGCTATTCCCTTCCTAACTCCCCATATCTGAATATGAGGCGGAACATGTCTTGCCCTTCTTCACCGTGGACCAGCTTGTCCAGGAAGTGTGCGGAGGCAGCCCTCCAGCGCAGCAAGAACTGGCCCAGCAGTAGCAGGCTCTCGATCCCAGACCCTGGGGTTCTCTCTGTCCCCCCCATCTGCCTGAATGGGGAGGGGTTGAGCCAGAATGTGAGCCAGGATCTTTTAGAGACGGCAGAGCTGATTGCACTGAGGATGAAGGGGGTGAAACTCTCTGCAACTGTGATCAATCCCCTATCTCCCAACCTGTCTACCTGGACCGAGAAGGTGAAAGAGGAAAAAGATGACGATGAAGACGACGATGAAGAGGATTCACAGCTGCAGTCTCTGAATGAAGGGGCCACATACTGCCAGATCAGCCCCTGTATCTGCCTCCAGTGCCCCAGTCTGCATATATTCCCACCAGACCATGACACCTACGGCTGCCTGACTCCCCAAACCCAAGGTCCCCCCTTATCTGCTGTTAGAAGCCCAGCTCTGAGCCCCAGGGAACAGGGGAAGGAGAGGAGCCATGTGCTGGGCCCACGGTTCTCTTCACTACGGGCCAAGGGTCAACAGAGAGATGGTGTTCCAGCATCTGTTGCCTGCCCCAGCCTGACCCAGTGGAGAACCAATGGAGATGGGAAGGCTGAACAGAGAGTGGTAGAGGCAGAGCCAGAGGATTACACCCTGTCTCAGTTCAGGTAAGTGCTAACCTCATACTTGCTCTAGTTTGAATGACGTAACCCAAAAGTTGATCAATTATACTACTATTACACTACTATAAACCAGTAGATTATACTATTTTCTCTAGTGGCACTTAAAATTACAGAATATAACTATAAACTATATAACTATAAATTACAGAATTTTTATAATACATGACAATAACAGTTTTAGCCTAGCTTTCAATGTCTGAGCAGAACCTAATGTTCCCAATGTCCCCTACTTCTCTCAGCTATCAACCCAGCAGTAATAACACAGAGGGGATTGAGCATCCTGACATCCAGTTGGCCTGCCACAATATCCGATCCCGTTTCAATAGCAGCGGTGACCTCCTTCACCGTCTGTTTGTGTGCATCTCAGGTACAGTAGGTCCTCATTGTCTTTCGCTTTGTCAATATTGTAAAACATTTGCAAATGTTTCCCCCTTTAGAACCCCCTCATTAACCACAAAATTTTTATTTTTCACAAAAAAAAACAAACACGTTTGACAGGCCCACTACGCTAAAAATGAGCATTGAGCTATTAGTGCTTTTTGAGGTCATTTTGGTTTCGGTTCAATAAAAAAAAAAATATCACGGTTTTCAATTTAGTTTTTGATTATTTATTTTTTTACAATAAATGCACTACGCATTATGTGGGTTGAATGCTGTAACAACACTGAATAAAACAATTAATAAAAGTCCCATGATGGTAGTGACTGTCCATTTATTAACAATAATGTATTCACATTACTTTACTTTAATAAAATATTTCAGTTGTGTATATTACATTTATTTTATTTGATGACTTTATTATTTCATTCCAAGTCATCATCTCATCTTTATAGAGCTTCTACCTATGCTGTCTTAACAACTCCCTACTACATCGCACAGTTTGGGCTTGATCGGATTTATCTCTAGAGAAACATTCAAATAATGTAACCGGTTAATCGCTCAGCACTACTAAAAATGGACCAGCCCATCTGTCAATTGCCCGAAATGCCAGATGGCCAGTCTGCCCCTGTATTATGTCATACAGTATCTGGATATGCCTATCCCTGTTTGACATAGCTCTTACATCATAAGACTGAGGGGACAAGTGATCTTAGTCTCTGATAATGTATCAACTCTAACCAGGTGTTGCAGACCAGCTACAAAGCAACTACTCCAGTGACCTAAGAACCATATTGAAGACACTCTTCCAGATAATGACGACTAAGACAGTTCTTGCAGAAGAAGACAAGCAAAGGAAAGGTACTACAGTGCTTGGGCATATAATGTGACAAAACCATGACATGAGAGATTCTACACTGCAAAAAGTTCAATCTAAGCATGCTTAAATATCTTATATTGAGTGATTACTCACTTTTAAGAAATTCTTACCAAGCTAAATTATCTAACATCATTGGCAGAAATGTTTTCTTATTTTAATCTAAAAGTGCTTTTCTCTTATTTTAAGAAATTTGACCTTGGTCATATTATTTGCAGTGTCCGTAGACCACAGGAGGTTGGTGGAACATATATTGTGGACAGGCTGTGGTAATGGCTGGAGAGGAATAGGTGGAATGGTATCAAATACATTCAACAGATAGGTTCCATGTGTTTTAATGTCATTCCATTTGCGCCGTTCCAGCCATTATTATGAGCTGTCCTCCCCTCAGCAGCCTTCTGTGACGTAGATGCATCCAAAATCTCTCGACTCCCAGTTCAATATGGTCTGTGTCCTGTCCATGTCTCACCAGCATCCTTAGGCCTGAGTAACAAGGCTCTGGAGGACTGTGCCTTGTGTATGGAGTGGCTGTCCTCCTCCCCATCGATGGAGCAAGATGTCCAATGTGAAGGTGATGTCTCCTTTTGGTCTTGTCAATTTAACTGTCCCTATTATTATTTTCTAACCATACATCAACAACTTCAATCACATGTAGCGCTCCCAAACTGGGTTCCTGATGAGGCCTGTAGCGTCTGCACAGCATGTAACGCCCCCTTCACCTTAATACGCAAGAAGCACCACTGCAGGAGCTGTGGCAAGGTACCTGTAAATACCCAGACAAGGGTACCATATAATCACCACTCAACTTCCAGCCACACATAGTCACACACTTACTAATGAACACAGACTTGTGAATGTATGCGAATAATTTTGAAATGTATGTCGTCTCAGATCTTCTGTTCTCGCTGCTCTGCCCGCTCAGCGCCTCTACCGCGGTACGGCCAGGTTAAGGCTGTGAGGGTATGCACCCACTGCTACATGTTTCACGTAACGCCATTCTGCCCCTGGAACAGCAACTGACTCAACCCTGGCCCTCATTATTCTATCAATCCAACTGTTTAAGGTAGTTTACTAGCTTATCAATTAAATAGGCATTCACAATGTGGTACCTGTTTTTTTGTGACTTTTAGATGTGTAATAGTAAGAGTATCAAAATGTCATACAAAATGTTTCAACATGTGGAGGACCTTCAATCATTTGTATTGAATAATATTTTATATTGAGTGTTCTTTCTATAACATCACAACTGGGCACTGACATGAGTGAAACCTCTCAGAATGTTTATTACTTTAAGACAAGACAGATATGTTATTCTGCTTCAATCCTTGAGTTGTAGCCACACCATCTGATTTCACACACATATGCAAGAACAAGAGTGCTTTCTCACTACTTAGGAGTGGTTGACAATGTCAAACTGAGTGAGAGGGATCATTAGATAACAATACCATTTCATTCAGCTAGCAGTGCTTTCTTTAACCATTCGTTTCACAAGTTCACGAAGATACAATATAACTGTTGTGTTGCACAATATCCACTACTTTGAATTGTTAGGCTGCTGGGCACGTACAGCTTAACTTTCTTCCGTGCTACTTTTACATTGTCAGCAACCTGGTTGGACAATTCATTGTACTCAAAAACACAACAAGCATCTCCACTAGAAGTTCCATCAGACAGAATTAACATTAAAAGTAACAGTGAGCAATTAGCCCTCTCAGATTAATTTTCTTCCCCCTAAAACAACTATTTCAATCATGGATAACACCTGAAAGATAAGAGCTGTAAAAAAAGAAGAAGCACATTCAAAGACTTCAAGCATTTCAAAACTTCAGCTCAAACAGAACTAATTTTGTCAAATCAAGCAGGACAGAACAAGCCCTCCCCCCAGTGTCCCCAATGTAAAGGCTCAGACAGTCAAGGGAGACTTGACACAGAACGGCTGACTGAAAAAACAACCACCCCATTACAAAAGCCCTTGGTACAACAGCAGTGCAAACCATTAGCTTTCTTTAACTAAACCACTTATAGGACTACCCTGTAGGACACAAGACACATCACAGTAGCCTCTTAAAATAACATATTTCAAATTTGCTCACAAAATATCTGTATATGACAGGATCTTGTCATCCAAGCCAGCTAGTGGCGTGCTTATTTTTTGTTTAGATCGAGGACACAGGAGCGTTTCCCAGGGCAGAGGAAGTGTGGTCAGTGGCAGGGACATCCAGCCTGGCCTCACAGCTAGCTGTTTGCAGACCAAGCCTTCATTACACCACAATGCAGTCCCACTGACCTGAGCAACTGCTTCAGAGACCTGGGATGGAGAAACAGAGCAGGCTGTTAACGAACACTTGCCCCAGAGTCCATGTCTAAGATAACACAAACAAACACAAACAACAATAAGATACATCGACATGCTTCAGTCTGTGGATGGCAGATGCATTTCATTACCTACTAATCTTCTTAAACGTCAGCACTACAGAGATGGAAAGGAGATCTTGTCAACTTGATTCATCTTAATGTGATTATCAAGGATTTGGAAGATCTCCTGAATGTTGGGTACGTATCCTGACTGCAGCTTGGACCAGATTGGTACATCTAAAAGGGAGTGTAGAAAAGATGGGAGACAAAGATGTTTACATATAATTTAACTGAATTTCATCATCACTGAATTAGTTGTGTACATCCATGCAAGGATGTAAAGTGAAGAAAGTGTTTTCAGTGACCCCATTCAACTCACCATTTAGTGTGATTTCAAATGCACCGGTGGACAAGAAGTGGGTCTCCAACATGTTACTGAGGAAGAATGTCATCAGGCACGAGAATATCTGGAAGACAAACAAGTGTGTTTAGTCAAAATCTATTGAAGTTGAAACCGTAAAACCTCACCTTATTTTCTTGAGTCCACGTCCATGCTCTGGGAGTCTCCAGTCCAAGCATAGCGAAGGGATTTTGTCCACTGACAACCAGGGCAATGGCAAGAAGTTTGAAGTAGGAAAATAAATTTCCGAGATATCTGGTGGAGGGCAAAAAGTGGTGATCAGAACACCAAATTCCCTGACGAAATAAATATGTTGACTGGCTACATGGCAAAAACGTGCCATCTTACTTGTTGATGGTTGTGGGAGGGTAATTTTCCCCTTCTATGCGGATGTCCGGGTACAACTGGCTGATAGACCGGGAGTACTCCTGGAACACCTTGCTATACCCTCAGGAGATGCTGTAACACAAAAACTGGTTAGAAATGTGTGTATTTAACATAAATTAGAAGTTATATTATTGAAGTATTTCGTGGCTCCCGAGTGGTGCAGTGGTCTAAGGCACTGCATCTTGAGTGCTTGAGGTGTCACTACAGACAACCTGGTTCGATTCCAGGCTATATCACAACCGGCCGTGTTTGGGAGTGCACAATTAGCCCAGGTTTGGCCGGTGTAGGCCGTCATAAATAAGAATAAGAACTGATTTGCCTAGTTAAATAAAGGCTACATTAAACAAATAAAAATTGCTGGATACTGTGACACTAAATTCCAGACTACCAGCCTGCATATAGTTAGCTAGTTCAGGTAATATGCCGGTTCTTTCATTCTATATTAGGAGCCAAAAAGGCTGTATATAGCTAGGAGGATTAGCGAGCAAGCTCAGCTAAGAACTTACTAGCTAACTAGCTAGTAGCTAGCATCAAACAATGTCCCCAAACGATCAAATGGCTAGTTAGCATAAGCTAGTTAGCATTGACTAGCTAACTGCGCCTGCTATCTAACGTTAGCTAGAAAAATAGCTACATAACAGAGAAAAACGATAATCTTACCAAAACTGGAATTTCAGCACTGGCCCAGTGTAGAGGGCCTGCTTGCTGAGCCTCTGTGGGTCGGCATCCCGCAAACTATCAGCCCCCATATTCAGGCTGTCAGAGGCCTGCGCTGGGTGTTGAGTCATCATGGACCTCCCGACGTAAATGTCTTTTACAGTGACAACTGTGAACAGCAGAAGCGCCGTCAAGATACCCGTTTGGCTATATTCTGCCATTTGAAACGGGGTTTAGGGGACCAACGCCCCGCTTCACAACCAAGTCTATCGACTGGCAAACTACTGTACACCTGACAGTTTTCTTCTGACCCGTCTCCACTGGCAAGCGGCTACAAACTGGCTAGCTCTGTATTAGCAGCAGCTTCATCCTCTTCCTGTAATCTGTGCACTACATCTCTGAAATGCTGCCCCCTGCCGGAGTGGATGCAGCACTATTTGTATGAATACGTTATACTGTATCTCTAATTCTATGGATACACTGTACAGTGTCTTCAGAAAGTATTCATACCCCTTGACTTATTTCAAATGTTGTTTTGTTCCAGCCTGATTTCAACATGGATTAAATCGTATTTGTTTCTCAACCATTCGCACACAATACCCCATAATGACTAAGTGAAAACATGTTTTTAGAAAAGTTAGCAAATGTATTGAAAATAAAATACAGAAATATATAATTTAAATAAGTATTCACACCCCTGATGTTAGAATCACTTATGGCAGCGATTACAACTGTGCATCTTTCTGAGTAAGTCTCTAAGAGTTGTGTACACCTGGATTGTACAATATTTGCCAATTATTATTTTCAAAATTCTTCAAGCTCTAGTTGTTGATCATTGCTGGACAACCATTGTCAAGTCTTGCCATAGATTTTCGAGCAGATTTAAGTCAAAACTGTAACTCGGCCACTGAGGAACATTCACTGTCTTCTTGGTAAGAAAGATCCAGCATAGATTTGGCCTTGTGTTTTAGGTTAGTGTCCTGCTGAAAGGGGAATTCATCTCCCAGTGTCTGTTGGAAAGCAGACTGAACCAGGCTTTCTTCTTTTTATTTTTTATCCTGAAAAACTCTCCAGTCCTTAACGATTCCAAGCATATCCATAAAATGATGCAGCCACCACTATGCTTGAAAATATGGAGCGTGGTACTCAGTAATGTGTTGTATTGAATTTGCCCCAAACATAACACGTTATATTCAGGACAAGAAATTAATTGCTTTGCCAAAAATAATTCTGTATTATTTTAGTGCCTTAGTGCCTTGTTGCAAACAGGATGCATGTTTTGTAATATGTTTTATTCTGTACAGGCTTCCTTCTTTTCACTCTGTCAATTAGTTTAGTATAGTGGAGTAACTACAATGTTGATTCATCCTCAGTTTTTTCCAATCCCACCCATTAAACTCTGTAACTGTTTTAAAGTCATCATTGGCCTCATGGTGAAATCCCTGAGCGTTGTCCTTCCTCTCCAGCAAACGGAGTTAGGAAGGACACCTGTATCTTTGTAGTGACTGGGTGTATTGATACACCATCCAACGTGTAATTAATAACTTCACCATGCTCAAAGGGACATTCAATGTCTGATTTTTTATTTGTACCATCTATGTGAGGCATTGGAAAACCTCCCTGGTCTTTGTGGATGCATCTGTATTTAAAATTCACTGCTCGACTGAGGGACCTTACAGATCATTTATTGTGTGGGGTACAGAGATGAGGTAGTCATTCAAAAATCATGTAAAACACTAATATTGCACACAGAGTGAGTCCATGCAACATATTATGTGACATGTTAAGCACATTTTTACTCCTGAACTAATTTAAGCTTGGCATAACAAAGGGGGATGACTACTTATTGACTCAACATATTTAAGCTTTTCAATTTTAATTAATCTGTAAAAAATGTACTTTGTCATCATGGGGTATTGTGTCTAGGCCAGTGACAAACAAATCTGAATTTAATTCATTTTAAATTCAGGCTGTAACACAACAGAAGGTGGAAAAAGTCAAGGGGTGTGAATACTTTCTGAAGGCACTGTAGCTTTGTATGCAGCTATCATCACTGATGATGGGTGGGGTTATATCTTGCCTGTTTGGCCCTGTCCGGGGGTATCGTCGGACAGTGTCTCCAGTATTTATGCTGCAATAGTTTATATGTTGGGGGGCTAGGGTCAGCCTGTTATATCTAGAGTATTTCTCCTGTCTTATTCGGTGTCCTGTGTGAATTGAAGTATGCTCCCTCTAATTCTCTCTTTTTCTCTCTTTCTCTTTCTCTCTCTCTTTATCTCGGAGGACCTAAGCCCTAGGACTATGTCTCAGGACAACCTGGCCTGATGACTCCTTGCTGTCCCCAGTCCACCTGGTCGTGCTGCTGCTCCAGTTTCAACTGTTCTGCCTGCGGCTATGGAACCCTGATCTGTTCACCGGACGTGTTACCTTGTCCCGGACCTGCTATTTTAGACTCTCTCTCTACCATACCTGCTGTCTCTAACTCTGAATGATCGGCTATGAAAAGCCAACTGACAGTTACTTCTGAGGTGCTGACCTGTTGCACCCTCTACAACCACTGTGATTATTATTATCTGACCCTGCTGGTTATCTATGAACGTTTGAACATCTTGGCCATGTACTGTTATAATCTTCACCCGGCACAGGCAGAAGAGAACTGTCCACCTCTCAGATCCTGGTTCCTCTCTAGGTTTCTTCCTAGGTTCTGGCCTTTTCTAGGTAGTTTTTCCTAGCCACCGTGCTTCTACACCTGCATTGCTTGCTGTTTGTGGATTTAGGCTGGGTTTCTGTACATCACTTTGTGACATCGGCTGATGTAAAAAGGGCTTTATAAATACATTTGATTGAGGATGTTGGGGAGATACTTTCGGAAGGTGCTGTAGCTCAGTATGCAGCTATCATCATTGATGATGTTGGGGAGATACTTTTGGAAGGTGCTGTAGCTCTGTATGCAGCTATCATCATTGATAATGTTGGGGAGATACTTTAGGAAGGTGCTGTAGCTCAGAATGCAGCTATCTTCATTGATGATGTTGGAGAGATACTTTTGGAAGGTGCTGTAGCTCTGTATGCAGCTATCATCATTGATTATGTT
Organism: Oncorhynchus clarkii lewisi; assembly: GCF_045791955.1. Lineage (NCBI taxonomy): Eukaryota > Metazoa > Chordata > Actinopteri > Salmoniformes > Salmonidae > Oncorhynchus > Oncorhynchus clarkii. Next base: position 19,033,945 of record NC_092177.1, read on the forward strand.
GGGGAGATACTTTTGGAAGGTGCTGTAGCTCAGTATGCAGCTATCATCATTGATTATGTTGGGGAGATACTTTTGGAAGGTGCTGTAGCTTTGTATGCAGCTATCATCATTGATGATGTTGGGGAGATACTTTTGGAAGGTGCTGTAGCTCTGTATGCAGCTATCATCATTGATGATGTTGGGGAGATACTTTTGGAAGGTGCTGTAGCTCTGTATGCAGCTATCATCATTGATGATGTTGGGGAGATACTTTTGGAAGGTGCTGTAGCTCTGTATGCAGCTATCATCATTGATGATGTTGGGGAGATACTTTTGGAAGGTGCTGTAGCTCTGTATGCAGCTATCATCATTGATGATGTTGGGGAGATACTTTTGGAAGGTGCTGTAGCTCTGTATGCAGCTATCATCATTGATGATGTTGGGGAGATACTTTTGGAAGGTGCTGTAGCTCAGTATGCATCTATCATCATTGATGATGTTGGGGCAATACTTTTCAAACAAACAGTAAGTAGGAAAATTGAACATGCCATTATTTTAATTGCATAAAGTAAATTCTTACTGAAGGTTTCACATAATATCAAATCAAATCTTATTTGTCACATGCGCCGAATACAACAGTTGTACTGTGAAATGCTTACTTACGAGCCCTTTTCCAACATCACAGAGTTAAAAAGGACGAATATTTACACAAAAAAAAGGATGAAATAGTAACACAATAACAATAACGAGGCTATATACAAGGAGTACCGGTACTGGGTCTATTTGCAGGGGTATGAGGCAGTTGGGGTGATTGAGGTAATATGTACAGTTGAAGTCGGAAATGTATATACACACAGGTTGGAGTCATTAAAACTCGTTTTTCAACCACTCCACAAATTTCCTGTTAACAAACTATAGTTTTGGCAAGTCGGTTAGGACATCTACTTTGTGCATGACACACATAATTTTTCCAACAATTGTTTACAGACAGATTATTTCACTTCTAATTCACTGTATCTCAATTCCAGTGAGTCAGAAGTTTACATACACTAAGTTGACTGTGCCGTTAAACATGTCATGGCTTTAGAAGCTTCTGATAGCCTAATTGACATGATTTGATTAAATTGGAGGTGTACCTGTGGATGTATTCAAGGCCTACCTTCAAACTCAGTGCCTCTTTGCTTGACATCATGGGAAAATTAAAAGAAATCAGCCAAGAGCTCAGAATTTTTTTGTAGACATCCACAAGTCTGGTTCATCGTTGGGAGCAATTTCCAAACGCCTGATGGTGCCACGTTCATCTGTACAAACAATAGTACGCAAGTATAAACACCATGGGACCACGCAGCCGTCATACCGCTCAGGAAGGAGACGCGCTCTGTCTTCTAGAGATGAACGTACTTTGGTGCGAAAAGTGCAAATCAATCCCAGAACAACAGCAAAGGACCTTGGGAAGATGCTGGAGGAAACAGGTGCAAAAGTATCTATATCCACAGTAAAACGAGTCCTATATCGACCTAACCTGAAAGGCCGCTCAGCAAGGAAGAAGCCACTGCTCCAAAACCTCCATAAAAAAGCCAGACTACGGTTTGCCACTGCACATGGGGACAAAGATCGTACTTTTTAGAGAAATGTCCTCTGGTCTGATAAAACAAAAATATAACTGTTTGGCCATAATGACCATTGTTATGTTTGGAGAAAAAAGGGGGACGTTTGCAACCCGAAGAACACCATCCCAACTGTGAAGCATGTTGGTGGCAGCATCATGTTGTGGGTGTGCTTTGCTGCAGGAGGGACTGGTGCACTTCACAAAATAGATGGCATCATGAGGAAAGGAAAATGATGTGGATATATTTAAGCAACATCTCAAGACATCAGTCAGGAAGTTAAAGTTTGGTTGCAAATGGGTTTTCAAATGGACAATGACCCCAGGCATACTTCCAAAGTTGTGGAAAAATGGCTTAAGGACAAGAAAGTCAAGGTATTGGAGTGGCCATTACAAAGCCCTGACCTCAATCCTACAGAAAATGTGTTGGCAGAACTGAAAAAGCGTGTGTGAGCAAGGAGTCCTACAAACCTGACTCAGTTACACCAGCTCTGTCAGGAGGAATGGGCCAAGTTAAACAATTTAAAGGCAATGCTACCAAATACTAATTGAGTGTATGTAAACTTCTGACCCACTGGGAATGTGATAAAAGAAGAAATAAAAGCTGAAATAAATCCTTCTCTCTACTATTATTCTGACATTTCACATTCTTAAAATAAAGTGGTGATCCTAACTGACCTCAGACAGGGAATTTTTACTACGATTAAATGTCAGGAATTGTGAAAAACGGAGTTTAATTGTAATTAGCTAAAGTGTATGTAAACTTCTGACGTCAACTGTACATGTAGGTTGGGGTAAAAGTGACTAGGCAATCAGGATAGATAATCAACAGTAACAGCAGCATATGTGAAGAGTGTGAAAGAGTGTGAGAGTGTGTGTGACTGTGTATGTGGCATCAATATGCATGCATGTGTGTGTGTGTGTTTTTTTGTGTGTGTGAGCATATATAGTGTGTGTGTGTGTGTGTGGTGTGTATTGGAGTGTCAGTGTAGTGTGTGTGTGAGTGTGTGGGTAGAGTCCAGTGAGTGTGCAAGAGAGTCAGTTCAAAAATATTCTGAGTAGCCATTTGAGTAATTGTTCAGCAGTCTTATGGCTTGGGGGTAGAGCTGATCAGAAGCCTTTTGGACCTAGCAGTAGCAGAGAGAACAGTCTATGACTTGGGTGGCTAGAGTCATATACAATCTTCAGGGCCTTCCTCTGACACTGCTTGGTATAGAGGTCCTGGATAGGAGGGAGCTCGGCCCCAGTGATGTACTTGGCTGTATGCACTACCATTTGTAGCGCCTTGGACTCGGATGCCAAGCAGTTCCCATAAGAAGCGGTGATACAGCCAGTCAAGATGCTCTCAATGGTGCAGATGTAGAACATTTTGAGGGTAAGAGGGTCCATACCAAATATTTTCAGTCTCCTGAGGGGGAAGAGGCGTTGTCGTGCCCTCTTCATGACTGTGTTGGTGTGTTTGGACCATGATAGGTCTTTAGTGATGTGAACACAGAGGAACTTGAACCTCTCAACCCGCTCCACTTCAGCCCCGTCAATGTGAATGGGGGCGTGCTCGGACCTCCATTTCCTGTAGTCCACGATCAGCTCCTTTATCTTGCTGACATTGAGGGAGAGGTTGTTGTCTTGTCACTTGTCTTGTTTCATCGTCGTCGGTGTCTTGTTTCATCGTCGTCAGGCCTACCACCGTTGTGTTGTCAGCAAACTTAATGATGGTGTTGGAGTCGTACGCGACCACGCAGTCGTGGGTGAACAGAGACTACAGGAGGGGACTAATATGGAGCACTAAAGATACTTAAAACAGGCTTAGTGTCTCACTGACTTATGAGCAGATCCAATAAATATCCCAAACGATCCAAAAAACAATTGAAATATTATGAAGTGTGTATAATTTGACTCTTCGGCTAAGTAATATCAGACTGCGACTACCAATTTCTGCAACATCTAGTGGAGATTCTTTGCACTACATTTTTTTAATAACCTTGAAAATTGTGTCAAGTGAAAGAGCCTCACCTCAAAACGTTATTTTTAGTACGTCAACTGTATGTGCTTTGTGATCACCAGCTGCAAAATGCAATAAAGGACACATGATATTTGTTGAATATTTAATTTTGAGGCAAAGACAGGAAACAGTCACAAATTGGATGCTTTGATGACGATCAGAAATATGATGATGATCAATGGAGAGAAAACAGAAAGCAGAAATAGCAGACCTGAAGCCAGAGAAACCCCTGGTTGGGCGGGGGAAGGGTATTGGGCTAACTAGCATTGTTGCCTCCCCATCCTCTGCATTATGGTTATGACAATTCAATGTGAAGGATTATTAGTGAATATGTCTTAAAATATAGTTAAAAAACAAACAATATACTCAACAAATGTAAAACGATTGCAGCACATATACAGTACGTCAGTGTGAAGCCCAAATAGTCTTTATGAAAGTCCCTTTGTGAGATTGTGACAATCATGTTACACACAAGTATATTGCAAGAAACAATAATACTGACAGCAGACATGTACAGACATGATAATACCGACAGCAGTCATGTACAGACATGATAATACTGACAGAAGACATTTACATACATGATAATACTGACAGCAGTCATGTACAGACATGATAATACAGACAGCAGTCATGTACATACATGATAATACTGACAGCAGACATGTACAGACATGATAATACTGACAGCAGTCATGTACATACATGATAATACTGACAGCAGACATGTACATCCATGATAATACCGACAGCAGTCATGTAAAGACATGATAATACTGACAGCAGACATGTACATACATGATAATACTGACAGCAGTCATGTACATACATGATAATACTGACAGCAGACATGTACATACATGATAATACCGACAGCAGTCATGTACATACATGATAATACTGACAGCAGACATGTACAGACATGATAATACTGACAGCAGTCATGTACAACTCAAATACAAAATAAATTAACATACTTTACAAACACCACTGGATGACCTCTCTTGACTTAAGGCCATTATTACAGAATGTGATAATGATAACATATCAAAGAAAGAGAGTAAAACAAGAGAGGGTCAGACAGACAGACAGACAGACAGACAGACAGACAGACAGACAGACAGACAGACAGACAGACAGACAGACAGACAGACAGACAGACAGACAGACAGACAGACAGACAGACAGACAGACAGACAGACAGACAGACAGACAGACAGACAGACAGACAGACAGACAGACAGCAAAACACTATTATAATTTTTAAGAAGAAAAACTTAAATAACTGCAGGCACATTCTTTCAAGAAATGTTAACATTAGAACAGTATCTTCGCCTTATGTTGTTTATGTTCAATTGTTCAATTCAAGTCACAGCAGTATTAAAAGGAGATATAATCATTGCAGAGTGGAGGAGCCTCAACAAGGGCAGTTACTCTTATTAACATCTGTCTCTTGTGAAAGCCTAACCCTTCCATCCTCCCTCTCAACATCCCTGTACAGCAGGGACTTCTGGGCTTTCAGCCGACATGCCAGGCACATGAAAATGGAGTCCACATTTTGGCTCTCCTTGGGGTCCTTCGCCGAGGTCTCAAACAGCAGCATGTTGTGGGCATCTGCAAACTTGAGGGCAGTGTTGGAGGGTACTTGGATATGACTAACCAGGTCACACTTGTTACCCACCAGTACCCGAGGCACAGTGGGTGAGACACGGTGCCCGTTGCACTCCTGGATCCACGTCTTCAGGTTCTGGAATGAGGCCATCTTGGTGACGTCGTAAACGAAAACGACAGCGTGCACATTGCGGTAGTAGTGTTCTACCATGCTCTTTCTGAAGCGCTCCTGTCCTGCAGTGTCCCACACCTGAACCTGTTGAGGAGTAATAACACATCCAGTGGTCAGAGAGGAATCTTGTGTATTGGTCAGAGAGAAATGGGAAAACATCTCTAGATAATGCATCACAGTAAACACACACACCTTTGGCTGACGTATCGAATTGCATAGGGAATATGTCGTTTGGAGAGTGTTTGCACATTGGGAAGACGTCGCCAAGACATCAGAATATAATGTTGACGCCTGGCCAACATATAAAAGATGTAGAACTGTAGCATTTAGAATGTAGGTATTCTACACACATCTGAAAGACATCTTGCCAATGAGCAAACAATGTCTAAACACCATCTTCCTGATGTATCCTGTATATATCGTGCCTACGATGGATATAAGTGTGTTATCTGGGATTACGAGGGTTGAGACATAATCAGACATAATCAGAATAAATACTAGACTGGAACATACTACCTAGGAAAATGCGCATTATGTTTGGAGGACCATTGCATTATGTTTGGAGGACCATTGCATTATGTTTGGAGGACCATTGCATTTTGTTTGGAGGACCATTGCATTATGTTTGGAGGACCATTGCATTAAGTTTAGAGGACCATTGCATTATGTTTGGAGGACCATTGCATTAAGTTTAGAGGACCATTGCATTAAGTTTAGAGGACCATTGCATTATCTTTGGAGGACCATTGCATTAAGTTTAGAGGACCATTGCATTAAGTTTAGAGGACCATTGCATTATGTTTGGAGGACCATTGCATTATGTTTGGAGGACCATTGCATTATGTTTGGAGGACCATTGCATTGTGTTTGGAGGACCATTGCATTAAGTTTAGAGGACCATTGCATTAAGTTTAGAGGACCATTGCATTAAGTTTAGAGGACCATTGCATTAAGTTTAGAGGACCATTGCATTATGTTTGGAGGACCATTGCATTATGTTTGGAGGACCATTGCATTATGTTTGGAGGACCATTGCATTATGTTTAGAGGACCATTGCATTAAGTTTAGAGGACCATTGCATTATGTTTGGAGGACCATTGCATTAAGTTTAGAGGACCATTGCATTAAGTTTAGAGGACCATTGCATTATGTTTGGAGGACCATTGCATTAAGTTTAGAGGACCATTGCATTATGTTTGGAGGTTTGGAGGATCATTGCATTAAGTTTAGAGGACCATTGCGTTATGTTTGGAGGACCATTGCATTATGTTTGGAGGACCATTGCATTATGTTTGGAGGACCATTGCATTAAGTTTAGAGGACCATTGCGTTATGTTTGGAGGACCATTGCATTAAGTTTAGAGGATCATTGCATTATGTTTGGAGGACCATTGCATTAAGTTTAGAGGACCATTGCATTAAGTTTAGAGGACCATTACATTATGTTTGGAGGACCATTGCATTATGTTTGGAGGACCATTGCATTAAGTTTAGAGGACCATTGCATTAAGTTTAGAGGACCATTGCATTAAGTTTAGAGGACCATTGCATTAAGTTTAGAGGACCATTGCATTATGTTTGGAGGACCATTGCATTATGTTTGGAGGATCATTGCATTATTGCATTATTGTTAAGTTCCCCAGTTTCAGTGTTGTTGTGTGTGTTTGTATGTGTGCGTTTCAGGATGGCTTCCTGGATTTCAAGCAGCTGATTGGTCGGCCCCATTGCAGATTGGCGCTCTGACCCTGCCCTCTCATCAGGGGATACAGCTGTCTGCAATTACCGACTCCTTCTGCAGCTTTAAAAGCCAGTGTTCCTTTGTTATGAGGGAGAGCGTCTTGGTATGTGCTGGTAAATTTGTCGTAAAGTATTCTGTAGCCTGCAGAGGTATGTGTTTGCTATAGTACCTAGTGCTTTTGATTTATTCAAATTGTTCATGGAGTTTGGTGACTTATTCTGTTACATTTGTTCCCAGGAAGGCACCTTGGGAGTGTTTAGGCAAGAGGCCTGCGGGCATACATATACCCGTACTTTGTCTAGGCACACTAGGTAAGACCTGGGTGGCATTGTGGGTAGGCAGGTAAGATAGGAGCGGGGACTAACTTTTACTTTGGTTCTGTTTATTTATGGAACTAGGCAAGTCGGTTAAGAACAAATTCTTATTTTGAATGACGGCCTAGGAACAGTGGGTTAACTGCCTTGTTCAGGGGCAGAAATACAGATTTGTACCTTGTCAGCTCAGGGATTTGATCTTGCAACCTTTCGGTTACTTGTCCAATGCTCTAACCACTAGGCTATGCTGCTGCCTCTTCTGTCCAGCACCTTTTTGGCCACTTTACTGTGTGAAGAGAACAAATTCCCTGTAAATGGTAACATTCTCTACCTCTGTCATCCTTACCTGCACCTACAGTCACATACTACTTTCACTCCACGGGGAGTGAAAGTGTGTCATCACTGCCCTTCTAATAGCACAGCCACATGACCTGTACTGCTGATTACATTAACAGTATGTACCCTATGCATAGTATAGTGATCAATGCTGTTTGAGATGCTTTCTTATAGCACCTGCGACCTTTGCATGCTATCTTGAACATGAACACTTTCTATGATTACGTAAGAGGACATAGTTACAGTAACCTCAATGTGGTCACAGATGTGTTACTCTTTAGGCCATTAACTGTATAATAAAAGTAATTTTGACTTGTTCTGTTGACCAGGCAACCAAATATCAACATTTTTAAAGGAGAGCTACTGCTTGGATAGCTCCATCTGAGCCACTGACTTAATCCCATTTAACTTTTATTTTTGGTTGAGTTGGAGATGTAAATCCAACATTTAAAAAATCTATTGTAAAAGTGATATTGAATTGTTTTGTCAACCAAAAACAAATATCACCATTTAAACAAGATAAACCTACTGGCTTCGGTTCCAGTTTGTGGTATGATTGTGAAACAGATTGTCTGGTGAGTGGCAGAATGAGATATGTTGTTGTAGCTTAGCTGTGAATGTCTGCTTGAGAGAAATGCCGCCCTCCAGAGTTCTCTCCCTATCCCAGTCTGTCCCCACGTGCTTCAAGATGTCCACCATTGTTCCTGTACCCAAGAAAGCAAAAGTAACTGAACTAAATGACTATCACCCTGCAGCACTCACTTCTGTCACCATGAAGTGCTTTGAGATACTAGTCAAGGATCGTAAACACCTTTACCTTACCTGACACCCTAAACCCACTTCAATTTGCTTACCGCCCCAACAGATCCACAGATGATGCAGTCATCGTTACACTGTCCTATCCCATCTGGACAAGAGGAATACCTATGTAAGAATGCTGTTCATTGACTACAACCCGCCCTGTGCAACTGGGTCCTGGACTTTGACGGGCCTCCCCCAGGTGGTGAAGGTAGGAAACAACGCCTCCACTTCACTGAACCTTAACACTGGGGCCCCACAAGGATGCATGCTCATTTCCCTTCTGTACTCCCTGTTCACCCGTGACCACGCACTCCTCCAACTCAAGATTACAGACGACACAACAGTAGTTGGCATGATTAACAACAATGATGAGACAGCCTACAGGTAGGAGGTGATGCCAAAAAGACCAAGGACAACAACCACCGAGGCGCTGCCTGTTTACCCCACTATCATCCAGAAGGCGAGGTCAGTACAGGTGCATCAAAGCTGGGACCGAGAGACTGAAAAACAGCTTCTATCTCAAGGCCATCAGATTGTTAAATAGCCATCACTAGCACATTAGAGGCTGCTGCCATATATACAGAGACTTGAAATCACTGACCACTTTAATAATGTTGCTATAGTTTGCATTACTCATATATGTATACTGTAATCTGTCCTATTCTACTGTATTTTAGTCCATGATTTGATTTAGTCGTCTATTGTTTAACTTCAATTTTTGATTGAGACGGAGATCAGAAAACCAACATCTTAAATTTGAAATATTGTTTATTTTTAGTTGAATTCTGGGTTGAATTGCAACAATAGCTGTTGATGACTTTACATATGCTATATAGGCCTAAATAGTATCATTAATGATATTGATTCATCAAGTATGGTTACTGTTAAACCTACTATTTGAAATGACTGCAACAGTGAATCTATTTAATCTTTCAGTGGAGGATTCTCAATTATTCTCACAATAGCACATTGCTAAGAGTCTGACAAATATGAAAGCTGAGCACGGCTGGCCTTCAACACTGGATGCCCAGCCAATAGTTTTATCTCATAGGCAAATCTTCAATGTTATATCAACTATGTTTAAAATTGATTCCCATCATGACATAATCCTGGGGTTGAAATTTCACCTTCAAAACAACAGTTGATGAATTTTTGCAAATCCAGTGTGTTTTAATTAAACCGATTCCATATCACAATATGTTGGCAAATTACATTGAAACAACGCTGATTCAACCAGTTTGTGCCCTGTGGGAAGGCACTATATTTTGAAGACTGTATTAGTGTATGCCATTTCTGAATAAAATAACTGATACTTGAACAAAGATGCTCTATTGCTTATGTTTTCATACTGAGGAAAGGTTTATTTTGAGGGTGACTCTCAATGAGAAGTCACGATGAAGACTAATATTGTAAAAACATCACTATCTATTGATGTCACTGTTGCTAGATACGCTGGGATTAGGTCATGTTTGGGGCGGGGGCATTCAGAGGTTGTACTACACTGACATTTTGTGTTTTTATATACACTGAATAAAAGTAAACGCTACATGTAAAGTGTTGGGCCCATTTTTCATGAGCTGAAATAAAAATATCCCAGACATTTTCCAAAAAGCCTATTTCTATCAAATGTGCACATTTGTTTACATCCCTGTTAGTGAGTGTTTCTCCTTTACCAAGATAATCCATCCACATGACAGGTGTGGCATATCAATAAACTAATTAAACAGCATGATCATTACACAGGTACACCTTGTGCTGGGGACAATAAGGTCACTCTAAAATGTGCAGTTTTACACAACACAATGCCACAGATGTCTCAAATTTTGAGGGAGTGTGCAATTGGCATGCTGACTGCAGGAATGTCCACCTGAGCTGTTGCCAGAGAATGTTAATTTCTCTAACATAAGCCGCCTAACAAAATGTTTGAAAATTTGACAGGTCTCACAACCGCAGACCACGTATGGAGTCATATGATGGGTGAGCAGTTTGCTGATGTCAACGTTGTGAACAGAGTGCCACATGATGGTGGTGGGGTCATGGTATGGGCTGGCCTAAACTATGGACAACAAACAATTGCATTTTATCGATGGTAATGTGACTGCACAAAATCCGTGACGAGATCCTGAGGCCCATTGTAAGGCCCTTTTTTTTAAAGGTGACCAACATATGCATATCTGTATTCCCAGTCATGTGAAATCCATAGATTAGAGCCTAATTTATTTAAATTGACTGATTTCTCATCAACTGCAACTCAATGAAATATTTTAGATTGTTGCATGTTGCGTTTATATTTATGTTTAGTTACTAGGCCTTGCAGAGAACGGTTGAACTGGGGATATGATGGTGATCTGAAATTAAACGGTAAATTCCGTAATTTGAGAAGCATGCCAACATTGCTGAAGGTTCTATTAATTCAAAAGATTCAACCTAACAGGCCATTAAATATAAATTGATGGACTCGGGAGAGAAATAATTCTCTACTCGGTTTATTGACATGTCATGCATAGATTTATAACGGTTAAAGCCGAACACATAAATGGTAAATTGACCCAAATAAAAACGACCCTGTCCCGACCAGATGCTAAATTAGTTATGCTAAAATAAATTATTACCTTTATTTTTTCGCCCTCTATTTCCACTGCTTTCTCCCTGAAATCCACACCGATTGTCGCCTCCGTCTTCTCGGGAAAGCTTCCCCCGGTGAAGCGGAAGGTTAAGCAGGTCTTCCCTACATTTGAATCCCCGATTACAATTATTTTAAATATTCGAGTCTGAACACTTGAATCTAAGGACGTGCTGAGATCCACAGATGATGTGAAATTTGTATTTCTTGAGTTTCTCGAACCGGTACCTCCCTCATTTCCAAAAGATTCATTTGCCATTACGCTAAAATGATGTACACAGCTGTGCACTGGTCTCGCGGATGGGGGAAGGTGAGGCAGTCAGGCACCGCAACAACAGCGACCCACTCCCTCACAAGCAGCTTCATTGAAGAAGGCAAAATGCAATTCTTGCAATGTTCCCCTATTTACAAATACTGTAAATATGCATAGAAAATAGTTTCTAGTCAGTAAACACAATGGTAATGTTTAATGTGATTTATAGCCTATATCAAAGAGGAAATGAATAAGGCTACATGTAGGCTAATATTTAACAATCTTTAGATTGTCAACATCTGTCAATATTGTTTATTCCTCTGCCATAGACATTTTATTTTTTACATGTATTCAAATGTAACCTACAAATGTCTTTCACTCAGGTTTGATTTCACACTTGAAAAATCATGTGATCCATTCAGCTGATCAGATGCCATCATCCAAAATGGCGAAAATGCATTGGCCTCTTACCTGTTGTCCAGATAAAACAAGTGTCTGCTGTATAATGCAGCTTTTAAGGTGAAAATCAATACTGAGAGGTTTCAAGTAAGTGAGTGCACCAGTGATGCATATTTTCCACATTGCACTGGATATCCTAGGCCTATTATAAATAAATATTTAGGTCTAGTCATTAAGTGACATTTCCCAAATATGTATTAACAATGTATTAAATAAATTCACAGCTGGTAGAATTAGTTGCTGGGTCTCCATTTTGATTAGCTCTGTTGAACAATTAGAACATTTGTATCACACAAAGCTTCATTTTACGCCCTCTATGAAAGGCTCATTTGTTCCAAATGGTTTGCATAAAATCTGAAAGCATGCCTCAGAATGGGATTCGCACAATCAGAGAGGGCGTACAAACAGATAGATTCCTGTGTAAGTGATTAACTTTTATTTTTTCTATTGTCAGAAGCAACACTAGGCACCTGCAAGCTGTATCTTAGTAAAAAAGGGATATAGATAAACCAACAATGTGAGTTCAGTCAACACAGTATAATTAGATATTTACATACAGGAATATTTATAAATTCAAAGAAAAGAGAGCATTCCCTAAGTCACATCTGTTATGTTTTTATAAGCTTATATTTCTGCCAACAATTAAAGCAGACCTTTTTCTCCTTTCCTTGTTAGTGATACAAGAGTTCACACTATTTTACCTCATATAATATGCACATTAATGGTAAGGTTACATAAATACACTGTACATATGGTATTCTAGAGGATTAAGTTTTACATTCAAGTGTAATTGTCAGATTAGATTAGGGCTTTATGTTGTGGCTCAGATCACCTGAAGATATGTTGCTTTGAAGTCACTTCCTAGAGCATTTTTTGCATTGCATTTGTAAATTCCTGAGTTCATAAGCACTGGGTCTTGTATGACCAAGCTGCCCTCAACCGTCATGTGAATTCCTCCCTGTGCCGTGAAACGGTTGTTGGGAACAAGTGTGGTTCTTCCAGGTAGAGTCCATGTTATCTCAGGCTTTGGTATGCCTGCAGCGATGCAGTTAAGTGTTACTGATGAACCTCTGTGGACTCTAGTGATGGAAGGGGGTGCGTTTGTGATACTTGGAGGATACACCATAACTGCAACTGGGTATGACAACGCAGATGACCCAAATGTGTTGGTGGCCTTGCAGACGTAGGTTCCCCTGTCAAATGTGGCGACCTCTTTGAGTTGAAGTGTGCCATTTGATAAAAATGTAATTCTCCCAATAACCTGGGGCTTGTCCAGGACCAGGCCGTTTGGTAGGGTCCATGTGATTGAGGCCTGTGGCCAGCCATCCACAGAGCACGGCAGGTTCAGAATTTGGCCAAACGTGATCTTCATGATCCCTGTTGTGCCTCGAATCACAGGCTTTCTTCCTGGTTCTAGAGCGTATCGCTTCTCTGCAGTCCCAGCCACGTTTTTCACCAGACAACGGTAAACCCCTTTGTCAGCTGTCACTGGCTGATCGATGCGCAACGTCCCGTTTCCTCTATAGTGAGTGAAGTGTTGATGTCTAGTGCCTGGCATCAGCGCTGTGCCATTTGGCAGGATCCAAACAAACTCTGGGTTTGGCTTACCGCGGGCAGGACACTCCAGAGTGACATCACTTCCGTCTTGTTTTATTGGTAAAATCTCAATGTTCGGCATGGCGAAGCTTGGCTTCTCTGCTATGGATGCCACTTCAAGCTCAATTGCCAGGCTTGCTTCTCCCAAGTGATTTTTGGCCAAACACACATACTGACCCTCGTCTGTCTTCCTCACTCCACGTAGCTCTAGACTCCCGTTCTTGTGGACTTGGAAGCGTCCTCCCAGGTAAGGTGTTGGCAGAGAGAGGCCGTAGGGTGCGGCCCAGGAAACGCGTGGCTCAGGCTTGCCCTCCGCTCTGCAGTCAAGCAGTGTTGTCTGATAAGATACTGCCAACACTTTCATACTGCTTCTTCCACCTTGTTCATTGATGTGTGGCTCTCTTGGTTCTACTTGTATCTTAATGTTCTTGATGTCATCCCCAGCAGAACTCCTTGCCACACAAGCATACTTCCCTTGGTCGGCCAAAGTCACCTTCTTTATCACCAAAGTCCCATCATCTAAGGTTTGGTATTTGATTGAAGAGGATGTGATGACGTCATTGCTTGGGGAGAGCCACACAATGGTTGGTGGAGGCTCCCCAGTCGCCTGACACGTCATATAGGCAGACTCTCCTAGTCGGGCCGTGAGCAACAGCTGAGCCTTGGATGTGATTCGGGGGAAGTCAGGGCCTACTTTGATGCTCACCTTCATCTCATCCTCCCCCAGTTCATTCTTAGCATGGCATGTATAGTCCCCCTCATCCTTCTTTCCCATCTGCTGCAGCAACAGTGTTCCATTCCCGAAGATGACATAGCGGCGAGAACGGGTGCCGCTGTCGTCCGACTGTAGGGCGTTGTTGATCATGGTTCCATCAGGGAGGCTCCAGGACACCTCTGGATCAGGGAGGCCCGAGGCAACACAGTCCACCTGGAAGTTCTCCCCGGAGGTCACCCTCTTCTGAGCTGTGTCCAGATGTTCGATCTTAGGTGGCATCATGAGCACCTGCACCTGGAACAGCTCCATGTCCTCACCGTTGGGCCTCTGGAACATACACAGGTAGCTACCTCCGTCTTTTTCAGTCAGCTGCAGGATCCGTAAGGTCCCATTGGAGAACACGGTGACAGGTCTTTCAGGGCTGATTATGAAAGAAATAGACACACAATATTAATGTTTTTAACAAGGGTTGGAACCGGTTCAGAGTACAGAACCGAAAACCAGAAAATAACAATTACTTGAAGAAAAGAACCCGAACCGAAAACGAAAGTGATCTATACTGTTCCGGAACAGAACTGTCATTTTAGTTAATAACATTAATAACATTATTTTATGTTACTGGCAATTTTTTCCAGTCCCACAAAAATCGCAACGAAGTGCTTCAAGGCAAGCTTCCTCCATCCTCTCTCCTAACCATAACCATTTCTGTTGCATCTCACACCCCACACTTTGACTGGCAGCACAGTGTGTGTGTTTGTCTGTCATTATGATTAAACCATGCTGTTATGACAAAATGCAATTTGCTCTCAATGACTTCACTATACAGATTAAACCACTTACCCACTACAAAGCAAACTCCTCTATCCTCCCTGATTGGTGAAGTAATGTAAGGTCGAGCTAAATGTAAAAAAATATATATATGTATACAGTGGGGCAAAAAAGTATTTAGTCAGCCACCAATTGTGCATGTTCTCCCACTTAATAAGATGAGAGAGGCCTGTAATTTTCATCATAGGTACACTTCAACTATGACAGACAAAATTAGAAGAAAAATCCAGAAAATCACATTGTAGGATTTTTAATGAATTTATTTGCAAATTATGGTGGAAAATAAGTATTTGGTCACCTACAAACAAGCAAGATGTCTGGCTCTCAGAGACCTGTAACTTCTTCTTTAAGAGGCTCCTCTGTCCTCCACTCGTTACCTGTATTAATGGCACCTGTTTGAACTTGTTATCAGTATAAAAGACACATGTCCACAACTCACACTCCAAACTCCACTATGGCCAAGACCAAAGAGCTGTCAAAGGACACCAGAAACAAAATTGTAGACCTGCACCAGGCTGGGAAGACTGAATATGCTACAGGTAAGCAGCTTGGTTTGAAGAAATCAACTGTGGGAGCAATTATTAGGAAATGGTAGACATACAAGACCACTGATAATCTCCCTCGATCTGGGGCTCCACGCAAGATCTCACCCCGTGGGGTCAAAATGATCAGAACCACACGGGGGGACCTAGTGAATGACCTGCAGAGAGCTGGGACCAAAGTAACAAAGCCTACCATCAGTAACACACTACGCCGCCAGGGACTGTACCCATGATGAAAATTACAGGCCTCTCTCATCTTTTTAAGTGGGAGAAATTGCACAATTGGTGGCTGACTAAATACTTTTTTGCCCCACTGTATGTGTGTGTATATATATATATATATATGCTCTCCCTTGGCAGTATATATATATATATATATCAGAGGTTTGAAAAAGAACAAAAAGGAATGATATGAGCCGGTACTTTTTTGGGGTTCTAACCGGTTCAGAACTTTATTTTGCTGCTCAGAACAGTGGAACATAACAAAAAACAATTATGCTTCCGTTCAGAACGAAACAATTAGAAAATAATTTTGGTTCCAACCCCTGGTTTTTAATCAGAAATACAATATGATTTAAGTGACATTGAGAACATTTTAAAATGTATTATGTTGTAAGATACATTCTAATCAAATTATGTGCAATAATTTACACCATTTAGTTACGCTGGATTTTCAATTACAGTGTAATTACATAATGTAACTGCACAATAGATACTTTGTATTTGTACAACGGTGCTTCTCCCATTTCCTGCCTCTCTTGTCTTACTGAATTCTGTGCCACTAGTGTCCCACTGTTTGGGAACCATGTTGAGCAGGAATTAATTGGGTGTACTCGACAGACGCCCTGCAAATTGACCGTAAGGATATTTTTACACTGAAAAAAATGACGTTTTTTTAAAGGTTCTTCCTCAACTCTTAATGTTCCTTAGAGAACTCTTGCCCGATAAAGAACCTTTGAGTTCAGTGTGGGGTTCTTGACGTGGCATCTACGGTATTTAGAATTCTAAATGGTTATTTAGATGGAAGTATGTCCATTTAATAGCACACAGAAAATTGGCCAGTGTTAACTAGTGTTGATATTTCAGTGTAACATTTCTAGTATTGATTCAAGAGTTAAATTAACAATCAGTGGTGTAAAAGAACACACGTGTTGGTGTTAATAACAGAGTTGAACCAAAACCATGCCTATTATTACCATATTTCCCAGCATGCTCTATTGCAGGTTGATTTTTGGTTTATATCTATGTTTTTGCATGTTTCTTGATTGTATGTTTTTTCATGTGCAATATTATTCTACTCAAATATAAATAACAATTTTTCTAAACTAATCAAATCGGTTACTTGGACTTATTGAACCCATTATTAAAATGGTTGCTCCAGTTTAGATCTTGGCTATCCCCACTCTGGGTGGCTTCCAATAGGAATTACACATCACTTTGCAAGCCAGAATAATGTGACTGCTATGCCTGATATGGCCTGTAAACTATGAAAGGCCATTGTATTAGAGTAAAACGGGACTAAAAATGAGGCTTTATGAAATATGTATTGTATTGTCTTAAATCATTGAATTTGAATGATAGCACATTCACTTGGGATCTCACTTGGTGAAGGCCACAGGCCTGAAAATGAATGAATGCAGCAACCATTTCTCTTTCACTATCAAGCACAGTCATGGGTGGTACTGGTAACTAAAATTCACTCAAAAGGCACCCTGGGCAATATGAAAATAATGCTCAACACCTTATTTGCATAAAATAAGGTGCTGAGTGTGTGTAATTCTTCAAAGAACCATCCCATTTAAGGTTCTTCAGAGAACCTAAAATGGTTATCCTATGGCATTGCTCTGGAGAACCTTATTTTTTATTTTTTAAGAATGTAGTCTCTGACAGTGGGACCCATCAGGGTTTCTGACCCTGAGATCACAGGCTGGTTGACCTTGGTCAGGCTCCAGCAGATAGCTTGTTTTGAATTACACTAATTGTGTTTGAAAAAAATAATTGTGTTTGATAAACCTCCCTGAAATTGAGGGCTGTAATAGAGTTGAGAAGTTATTTATAAGGTCACTGGAGGGAAAGCGATTAGAATGATAGTACAGATAATTTAGCTTAATGAATAATTACAGCTATTCTTCAGATCTCTGATACCTAATCGATATCAGCACAGTGTATTATTATTATAGGAAAACTCCTATATAGGTTTGATTACTAGCATGGTGGAGTTACCTGTAGCGATGTTCCAGCAATGTTTTGGATGGTAGCTGCCACAGAGTGCCACGGGGAGTGCCAGTGGACTCTGGACAGTGCAGGTACACAGTGGAGCCATACATGGCTGTGACTCTGTGCTGTTGGGAGGGGTGGTGTGACAGTCGCAGGCTGGGGACCTCCTGCCTGGCCTTCAGGTACAGAACTCTCCTGGCCGCGCCCACTGCGTTGGTCACAGAGCACTCATACCTCCCTGAGTCTTCCGGAGAGATGTTCTTGATGTACAGCGTCCCATTGGGGAAGACAAACAGTCTCCTGCCGAGGATCTGGGAGGGTTTGACATGTACCCCTGCAGGGAGGGTCCACTTTAGCACGGGCGCAGGCTCTCCCTTGGCAGTGCAGTGGACGTACACACTTCTCCCTTCCTGGATGACGATGCTCTCCGAGGCCTCCTCATTGATGGTGGGCGGTAGCGCTGCCACGTGGATGTGAAAAGTCACTGTGTCAGCCCCGGCTGCATTGCTAGCGATACACCTATAGTCGCCTTTACTGGAGAAGTTAGCTGATTGGATCCTCAGGGTGCCGTTAGCCAGCAGAGAGGCTGACCTGTCAAGAGCTCCCACATCACGCACAAAGGTCCTGTCTGGAAGAATCCAAGAGATCTGAGCCTGGGGCTTGCCAGAGGCTACACAGTCTAAGCTTATAGCCTTCCCCAAATACACTGGGACCTCTCTGGAGTGGGGACCTATGATTTTGGGAGGCTGGGTCAGCACAGCCAGGGTAATGACCATTCGGTCTGAGCCAAATGTGTTCTGTGCCGTGCAGAGGTACTGGCCTCTGTCCTGTAGCTGAATGTTTTTAATCACAAAGGTGCCGTTCTTTACAACTTCAAATCTCTGTCCGTGTTTTGTGTTTGCTTGGACGGTAGCACCTGTTGTTGAAAAGAGAGAGAAGCACATTATTGGTACTCTGGATTAGGCTTGCGTCCTAATGTTAATGCAGTGAATTATTTTGGAGTTTTTGTCAAGGGTCTCTCTGTCAAATATTACAGCATGAGTTGAGCACAATCAGGTGGTGCCATTGTGTTAATATATTATACAAATGTCTTTATTTTATTTTTATTTCACCTTTATTTTACCAGGTAGGCTAGCTGAGAACAAGTTCTCATTTACAACTGCGATCTGGCCAAGATGAAGCAAAGCAGTGCGACACAAACAACAACACAGAGTTACACATGGAGTAAACAAACATACAGTCAATAATACAATAGAAAAAGTCTATATACAGTGTGTGCAAATGAGGTAGGATAAGGGAGGTAAGACAATAAATAGGCCATAGTGGCGAAATAATTACAATATAGCAATTAAACACTGGAGTGATAGATGTGCAGAAGATGAATGTGCAAGTAGAGATACTGGGGTGCAAAGGAGCAAAATTTTTTTTTTTAAATAACAGTATGTGGATGAGGTAGTTGGATGGGCTATTTACAGATGGGCTATGTACAGGTGCAGTGATCCTTGAGCTGCTCTGACAGCTGGTGCTTGAAGTTAGTGAGGGAGATTTGAGTCTCCAGCTTCAGTGATTTTTGCAGTTAGTTCCAGTCATTGGCAGCAGAGAACTGTAAGGAAAGGCGGCCAAATGAGGAATTGGCTTTGGGGGTGACCAGTGAAATATACCTGCTAGAGCGCGTGCTATGGGTGGGTGCTGCTATGGTGACCAATGAGCTGAGATAAGGTGGGGTTTTACCTAGCAAAGACTTATCCTTACCTGGAACCAGTGTGTTTGGCGACGAATATGAAGCGAGGGCCAGCCAACGAGAGCATACAGGTCGCAGTGGTGGGTTGTATATGGGGCTTTGGTGACAAAACGGATGGCACTGTGATAGATTGCATCCAATTTGCTGAGTAAAGTGTTGGAGGCTATTTTGTAAATGACATTGCCGAAGACAAGGATCGGTAGGATGGTCTGTTTTACAAGGGTATGTTCGGCAGCATGAGTGAAGGATGCTTTGTTTGCGAAATAGGAAGTCGATTCTAGATTTAATTTTGGATTGGAGATGCTTAATGTGAGTCTGGAGGGAGAGTTTACAGTCTAACCAGATACCTATGTATTTGTAGTTGTTCACATATTCTAAGTCAGAACTGTCCAGAGTAGTGATGCTGGACGGGCGAGCAGGTGCTGGAGGTGATCGGTTGAAGAGCATGCATTTAGTTTTACTTGCATTTAAGAGCAGTTGGAGGCCACGGAACTAGAGTTGTATGGCATTGAAGCTCGTCTGGATATTAGTTAACACAGTGTCCAAAGGGGGGCCAGAAGAATACAGAATAGTGTCGTCTGCGTAGAGGTGGATCAGAGAATCAGCAAGAGCGACATCATTGATGTACACAGAGAAGAGAGTCGGCCCGAAGATTGAACCCTGTGGCACCCCCATAGAGACTGCCAGAGGTCCGGACAACAGGCCCTCCGATTTGACACACTGAACTCTGTCTGACAAGTAATTGGTGAACCAGGCGAGGCAGTCATTTGAGAAACCACGGCTGTTGAGTCTGCTGATAAGAATGTGAAGATTGACAGAGTCGAAAGCCTTGGCCAGCTCGATGAATACAGATGCACAGTATTGTCTCTTATCAATGGTGGTTATGATATCGTTTAGGACCTTGAGCATGACTGAGGTGCACCCATGACCAGCTCGGAAACCAGATTGCATAGCGGAGAAGGTACGGTAGGATTCGAAATGGTCGGTGATCTGTTTGTTAACTTGGCTTTCGAAGACCTTAGAAAGGCAGGGTAGGATAGATATAGGTCTGTAGGTCTGTCTAATCCTTTGCAGCCTCAATTAGCCTATGCATATATTATTTCTGCTGCTCCTTGAATGTTAACAAGCTTGTAAAATATAGTATTTCTGTTGGATATTATTCTTTACGATGGTAAGCTCACAAGAGCCTGAAGTCAAAATATTTATGCCGTGCATTACAGAGAGACTATACTGTAATTCCCTGCAGAGAGGCAATAATTGTTTCTACCCTACAAAGTCTTCCACAATAAAAGTGTTTAAATACCTGTGGAGACTTTAGTCCAGGAGAGCGCTGGCTGTGGGTCTCCTGATGCTTCACAGGGCAGCAGCACATCACCCTCAGCCAGGGCAGACACACTGACTGTGTTCACAGAGCTGATCCTAGGCTTCACCCCACTACCCATCAAGTTGGGGAATGGCAGGGCCGTGCTCAGCCTCCTCTGGCCCCAGTGGCTGTAGTGCCAGCGGCTGCCGTACAGGACACTGGCTGTGGAGTAGGGCCTGTTGGTGGGCTCGGGGAGGGAGGTGGTGGGGGGCACAGGCCAGTACTTGTATGACGGAGTGGGAGGCTGGTAGTGAGGTCTAGGTGTAGGGTGACTGATCTTGGGCTTAGTTGTCACTCTCTTCCCTAGCTGTGAAATACGGTCCAGCTGAGCCTGTCTGTATCTGTTTCTGAGCTTGGAGAGCATTAAGAGGTCCTGCTGTCGGGTCCTGCTGGCTGGGCCTGGGCTCCTGTGGGGTGGGTGGGAGGTCAGCGGGGCTGCCATGCCACTGCCCGGTGAAGCAGAGATGAACGCTGTGGGCCTGACAGTCTCAGCTGTGATTTCTGGTCGATTGGTGACCCCAACGCCCCGGCCCCCTGGGTGGGGGAAAAGCATGGGCCTCTCCGTAAAGAAAGGATGTGGCCCTGAACCATGAACTGAGGGCCACACTTGTAAGCGGCTATAAGGCCAATAGGGGGTGGGAGCGCGGGGTGGAGGGGTGGTTTGAACTCTCATTTGGACATTCTGTTGGTGGATCCAGGGGTGGATGGGGAGACTGGGACTGTCAGGTTTCATTTGAGAGTGATCCTCCTCCTTTTTATATGAGTTTCTGTGTGTGTTCCTCAGAAAATCCTCACTGCCTTTTGCAACGGTTCTCAAATGTGTTTGTGTCTTATCTTGTGATTTTTTAGGAGTTGGATTTAGAAAATGTACTTTTGTTAAAGGGGTTTCTGGCTTTGCAGCTCCTTTATCTAAAACGTCAAGTTTAGTCAGTACGGGTGTTGCCATAGCAACCGTATCATGTGACAAATTAGGTTTTAAATGAATGTTATAATTAATATGAGTGTGCTTTGTTGTTGTTGTTATCTTTGGGGATGTTTGCCTGTTTTGGGTAGTCTGTCTAATAACATCCTGTTTTTTTAAGTTCTCCCATGTCCTCTCCTGTCCAGGCATCTCAGTTAGAGGAGGCAGATTTTCTGCTGAGGTGATTGTCTCTGGTGTAGGCACATGCTCTCTGTTTGAAAGGTTAACTATACTAAGGTCTTTCATCTCTGGTGTTAATGATTTTATGGGAATGCCATCTGATTTGTCTGTAGCAGTGTTGGGATTAATGATCGGATCAACAGGCTCATTGTCATCATGTGTTGAAATAGTGGGTATGTGTTCTGTAATATTGTCCTCCATTTTAGAATTGTCGTTTTGCGATGCAGTAGATTCTTGTTTTTCCACTCTTGTTGCGGGTTGAGGGAGTGTCGCCTGTGGTTTGTGTGATGAGGGGAGGGAGGGTTTCTGAGGTCGAACCCGTCTCTGTGGGGGTCTGCCCCGTCTGTAAGGGGGTCTTCGTCTGTTTGTCCAAATAGGATTGTTCTTCTGGTTCACTCTCTCTCTCTCCCTCCCCACATGCTTGTCTTCTAGATGCATTGGTTGTGTGACGGATTGAGGAGCTTCTGTAACAGACAGATTTATGACCAAGTCTGAATCTGGGTTTGGACCTCCTTTACCTCTACCACGGTTCACAAGTAATGCTTTCCCTCTTGGGGCCTGTGTCACATGTTTTCTAGGTGGAGGACGTAAAGGTTCAGGTTGCTTTTCGGAAAAGTCCAATTCACCTTCTGTTTCTGTGTGGTGATTTGTTTTAGAATGGCTCTTGGTGGGCTTTTTAGTTGTGGTTGTTCTGGTAGTTGAAGGAGGAGCAGTAGTAGTTGTTGTTGTTGTGGTCGTGGTTGTTGTAGTTTTTCTCATGGTAGTAGGAGTGGTAGTAGGAGTAGTAGTGGTAGTAGTGGGTTTAGGAGTAGTAGTGGTAGTAGTAGTAGTAGTGGGTTTAGGAGTAGTAGTGGTAGTAGTAGTAGTAGTGGGTTTAGGAGTAGTAGTAGTCGTGGGTTTAGTAGAAGTAGTGGGTTTAGGAGTAGTAGTGGTAGTAGTAGTAGTAGTGGGTTTAGGAGTAGTAGTAGTGGTTTTGGCTGTCATTGTCGTTGCTGTTTTTGTTGTTGGTGTAGTTGGTGGTGGTCTTGTAGACGGTAGTGTCGGAGGTTTAGCATTAGCTTTGGCTAGGATCTCAGCCCAGCGGTTGGGGTCGAGCTCCTTGACAGACTTATTAGGTTTCCTCTTGTTATCCTTGATCCTCTTCCCTTTCATACCAGGGCGTAAAAACCCTCCAGGGTACCTCTGTTGTCCACCCACCCTCTTAGGAGACTGTGTAGCATGGGGGCCTTTTATCTCCTGGAACCCTGACCCCTCACCTTCATCCTCCTTACTCCCAAACAAAGGTGATTCTCCCCTGGCTGTTTCAACACCAGGTGATTCTTTCTCGACCTCTTCGTTTGCATCCGAGTCTTTCTCCCCTGTGACGACCACGAGATGAGCCAACATGTCTACTCCATAGAGGTTAGCAGCCAAACAGCTGTACTCCCCAGCGTCCTCATGAGTTGTCTTTTTGATCACCAGGGATCCATTTTGATTGACGTAGACCCTCCCCTTTGGTTGCGACGGTTGTAGGATCTGATTTTTAGGGAGGTACCAGCGTGTCTCGCTAGGCTGTGCTGAGTTCACATAGCAAGGGAGTGAGAGGGACTCCCCGCTCTCCACTTCCATCTTCTTCCCATTTAGAGTGTTCGGACTGAGCAGGCGTTCTTTCACTGTCAACCTCACAGGCACCATGTCCACATCAGTCTCTGTGCGGACTAGACAGTGATACAGCCCAGAGTCAGACACACTAGCATTTCCAATGACCAGTCTGCCTCCCTCAGACACCAGCCGGGAATTAGATTCTTCCAGGATAGATAGATCTGGGAGCATCCACTCCACAGACTGTGACCCTGAACTGATAACTGTACACCCCAGACTGACCTCTGAACCCTCCAGCACAGATTGAACTCTCCCAGGGCTTCCTCTCTTTATTAGGGCCCAGGAGGAAGTCACATCCTCCTGCTCTCCCCTACCACTGACGTGCTTGGAGATGAATGTGGTAAAGTCCAGCACCAGTTTTTTCGTGGTGGTTTGCCGTCTGTTCAGCTGCAGGGTGACCCTTGGTTGGAGGAGCCACGTCGGTTCAGCCATTAAGTGTCCTTTGAGATCTGTAAAGTAAGGGGATTCCTCGTTGTGTCCCTGGGAGTACTGAAACGTGACTCTGCTGGTGTTCTCCCTCCTCATCCCCCTCTCCAAGAGAGCAGGGCTCTCGTAGTAGTAGGCCACCAGCCTCCAGAGGTTCTGCAGAGCGTCCCGGTCGATCTCACACTCCAGCAGGCTGACCAGGCTCACGTTGACCGCCACCTCCCCAGACGTCCGCAGGTTCTCCCATGTCACGGAGGAGCTCTCGCTGGGCCGCCGGACATCGCAGGCCACGTGTGCTTTGTTCCCGTGGTTGTCGGTCAGGACAAATGTGAGGTGGCCCAGGGGACGTTCCAGGTCCCTGGTGTAGGGCAGGTCGGGCTCTGAGTCCGCATCGTCCCAGCCGGGGCTGTCCCACTGCTTCAGATCGGACACCAGAGTGGGCCGCTCACAGACCAGCTGGCCAGCAGACAGTCCCAGGACCTGGCTGCCATTTAAGGACTGAGGTGAGGAGCAGACAGCACAGCTCTCACCAGAGGCAGCGTCCCGCTCCTTCTTACACTTAATCACTCCTGACAGAGAGAGACAGAGAGACAGAAAAACAGAGGGACAGAGTGACAGACAGACAGGCAGGCAGACAGGCAGACAAAGAGAGAGAGTGAGAGTGAAAAAGAAAGAAAGAAAGAAAGAAAGAAAGAATGAAAGAAAGAAAGAAAGAAAGAAAGAAAGAAAGAAGAGGTGAGGGTGTCAGAATTGTCATTTTTCAGTTTGTTTACCTTAAAGTTGGTTCAGAGAAAGTTACAGATTACTGCACGCTAATTAGAGCATTGTTTAGTGATCGAGTCATGCAACTATTTATAAATATTAGCAGTCCAACTGGGTCAGAGGAAACAGCACATAAACACTCACATTGATGTATTATACACATGGGCCCAATCATTGTTGTGAAGTGAATGACAAATATGTATGTGTTGGAGTGTATGGCAGACACTGGAGAAATATACAGCACAAACAACTAAAGAGAGAGGGAGAGGGAGAGATGGGAGAGAGAGAGAGGGCAGAGAGACAGATAGACAGGAGAGAGAGAGAGGTCAGAGAGACAGAAAGAGAAAGAGAGAGAGGGAGAGAGAGATAGGGCAGAGAGACAGAAAGAGAAAGAGAGACATGAGAGAGAGATAGGGCAGAGAGACAGAAAGAGAAAGAGAGAGACAGGAGAGAGAGAGGGCAGAGAGACAGAAAGAGAGGGCAAAGACAGAAAGAGAGAGATGGGAGAGAGAGATAGGGCAGAGAGACAGAAAGAGAAAGAGAGAGAGACAGGAGAGAGAGATAGGGCAGAGAGACAGAAAGAGAGAGATGGGAGAGAGAGATAGGGCAGAGAGACAGAAAGAGAAAGAGAGAGAGACATGAGAGAGAGAGATGGCAGAGAGACAGAAAGAGAAAGAGAGAGAGACATGAGAGAGAGAGAGGGCAGAGAGACAGAAAGAGAAAGAGAGAGACAGGAGAGAGAGAGGGCAGAGAGACAGAAAGAGAGAGAGGGCAAAGACAGAAAGAGAGAGATGGGAGAGAGAGATAGGGCAGAGAGACAGAAAGAGAAAGAGCGAGATGGGAGAGAGAGATAGGGCAGAGAGACAGAGAGAGGGCAGAGAGACAGAAAGAGAGAGAGAGGGCAAAGACAGAAAGAGAGAGACAGATAGACGGGAGAGAGAGAGAGGTCAGAGAGACAAAGAGATAGATAGAGACATGAGAGAGAGAGAGGGCAGAGAGACAGAAAGAGAGAGAGAGGGCAAAGACAGAAAGAGAGAGAGAGACAGATAGACGGGAGAGAGAGAGAGGTTAGAGAGAGAGAGGTTAGAGAGAGAGAGAGAGAGAGAGAGAGAGAGAGAGAGAGAGAGAGAGAGAGAGAGAGAGAGAGAGAGAGAGAGAGAGAGAGAGAGAGAGAGAGAGAGAGAGAGAGGCCTCACCCTCATGTTTGTTGTTCCACTCTAGCAGCCACTGGAGATGGCAGTCACAGGTCCAAGGGTTGCC
Organism: Oncorhynchus clarkii lewisi; assembly: GCF_045791955.1. Lineage (NCBI taxonomy): Eukaryota > Metazoa > Chordata > Actinopteri > Salmoniformes > Salmonidae > Oncorhynchus > Oncorhynchus clarkii. The sequence continues at coordinate 19,060,072 of NC_092177.1, forward strand.
ATGCAGGGAGAGCAGCTCCAGTTTGCTGAGGGGCATCAGGGTCCCAGGCTGGAGGTAGTGCAGCTGGTTGTCCGACAGGTGGAGGTGACGCAGCCCAGAGCTCCAGAAGTTCCCCAGGAGAGAAAGGGTGATGAAGCTGTGTGGGTGGAGGTCCCTCAGCTTGTTGCCCTCTAGCTGTAGGAGTTTTAATGATGTTAGCCCACTGAAGGTGTACGGCTCGATGAAGTCTATGTTGTTGCGGTCCAGGTGGAGTCGCACCAGGCTGACCAAGCCCTCAAACATACCAGGGGTGATGGCCTCCAGCTTGTTGTAGCTCAGCTTCAGAATCTGGCAAGAAATAGAAATTGGTTAAAAAAATGTTACATTTAAATGTTTTACAATATGGTTGCCTGTAGACAAGTGACTGAATATTTAATAGTGAGACACAATCCCCTGACTGTTATGCATCTATGTAGGTTATCCTTCTTGTCTTGAATGAGACGACAGACTCCCCTTGGTGCCAGCCTGTCTGTCGGGGGAACTCACCTGCAGAGAGCGCAGGCTGTAAAATGCTCCTGCAGACACGGTCGTGATATCATTCCCATGGAGCATAAGCATCTCCAGCTGGCGGAGTTGTGTGAACTCTGACCCCCCCACGGCCTGGAGGCTGTTATAGCTACACAGAGAGACATCGAGAGGGAGGGACAACATGAGAATGTTGCAGGAGCTGCCTGCCTGTGTGAAATATAAACAAGTAAAGAGCCAATAATCCTGAAAAATCCTCAAAGACATGGAACAGATCAAGCAATCCTTTGGCAGGGAAAGTTGTTTAAAATATGTTACACCAGTGTGAGCCATTCCAACCCCCCACATGTACCGTAGATTGTTGGGTGCAAGTACAGGGCGTTCTTTAAAAACGATTATATATCAGTTCAATTCCCATAACCCAGAGCACCCCATAGTTTCTTGTAAATAGGCTTCTATGTTATACTGGGCTGTCAAATAAAGTGTAACCAGAACATGTTGGCCTATTATATTGGATATTATTAAGATAGAGGACCCGACAGTCTGCTTACACTGAACAAAAATAGAAACACAACATGTAAAGTGTTGGTCCCATCTTTCATGAGCTGAAATAATAAATATTTCTCACAAATTTTGTACACACATTTGTTTACATCCCTGTTAGTGAGTATTTCTCCATTGCCAAGATAATCCATCCACCTGACATGTGTGGCATATCAAGGAGCTGATTGAACAGCATGATCCTTACAAAGGGTACCTGCTGTCTCGCCCTCCGAATGCTCGGCTATGAAAAGCCACCTGACATTTAGTCCTGAGGTACTGACCTGTTTGTTGCACCCTCTACAAACACTGTGGTTATTATTTGACACTGCTGGTCATCTACGAACATTTCAACATCTTGAAGAACAATCTGGCCTTATTGGCCATATACTCTTATAATCCCCACACGGCACAACCAGAAGAGGACTGACCACCCCGCAGAGCTTGGTTCATCTCTAGGTTTCTGCCTTTCTAGGGAGTTTTTCCTAGCCACGGTGCTTCTACATGTGCATTGCGGTCCACGAAAGTACGTCCACAAAGTGATTTTTTTTTTATGGAGGTCAATGAGAGAGTGTTGTCTTTTGTTAACACATTGTTAATTTGCTACGTGAGGCATATTTGATAGAATAGAAGTTTCATCATGGTTAGGCTGTTATGTTTTTATTGAACTAGGCAAGTTAGTTAAGAACAAATTCTTATTTACAATGACGGCCTACCCGGGCTAAACCCAGACGATTCTGGGCCAATTGTGCACCGCCCTATGTGCCTCCCAATCACGGCCAGATGTGATGCAGCCTGGATTCAAACTAGGTACTGCAGTGACACCTCTTGCATTGAGATGCGGTGTCTTAGACCACTAAACCACTCGGGAGCAATGGCTATGAACGTGTTGCTATAAGTGGACTCACGTGACATTTCGGCAACTTTGAAAAAACAACAACTTTATATTGGAGTTGTGCTTGTTGTCAGAGATAGAGGACTCATCATGGATATTATCTGTTTTGGCAAAATGGCTTCCACCATTTTAAAGCAGTCACCTGGGTGGGGATTCATCTGAGTTGGGAGCAAACAGCCAATGAAGAAGAAGAAAAATTGACTACTTTAACATGGACACTATAATGTTCACACACATATCTGCCCTCTTATTGCCTAAAATGGTCCTACCTGATTTTACTGCCTCCCTCCCGCCTTCCATCTTTCAGGACATGCATTACCATTGTTAGAGCGGTCACTTGACCGTCTTGACAATATAATAGACAATCCTTGGGAAGGTATACACTTGTTTCCCCGTGGACCGGTTTGTACATTAAACATTCTCCATTCAGGCTACAAAGGCGCAGATATCCTCCTTAACTCTATTTAATGGCATGCTCTCTGGACAGACGAGTCAAACATATAACCTTTGGCCTCAATTAGAAATGTTATGTTTGTCGAAAACCAAACACTGAGTTCAAACAGAAGAACCTCATCCCAAACGTCAAGAATGGTGGTGGGAGTGTGATAGTTTGGGGATGCTTTGCTGCCTCTGGACCTGGACCTATCAATGACACAACCATGAATTCTGCATTGTATCAGAACATTCTAGAAGAGAATGTCAGGCTATCCGTTCTTGTGCTGAAGCTGAACCGAAAGTTTATCATGCAGCAAGACAATGTTCCTATCCTGACACGCAGATCTACCAAAGAATGGCTGCAGAAGAAGAAATTCCGCATTTAGAATGGCCTAGACAAAGTCCGTACCAAAACCCCATGGGAATGTTGTGGCAGGACCTGACGCCAGCTGTCCATACAAGGAAACCAGAACATGACATTTTGCAAACACTCCAGAGCATGACATTTTGACATCACATGACTATAGCTCACAACCTTGTCACACTCCAGAACATGACATTTTGACATCGTCACACGATGAAAGCACTCCAGAACATTACATTTTGACATCATATAATGATAGCTCACAACCTCGTCACACTCCAGAACATGACATTTTGACATCATATCATTAAATATAACATTTCTACAGTATTTGGAATACAAGACCAATCTTACCCCAGGTTAACCCTCTCTGTGTCCTTGGGCAGGTTACGTGGGGCAGAGGTGAGGTGGCGGAAGGTGCAGTGTACCTCCTTGATGCCAGGGCAGCTGCAGCCTCTGGGGCATGGGGCACACAGGGCAAGCGGAGAGAGGAGCAGCACCAGCAATAACAGCACTGCCCTCAGTCTCAGCCAGGGAGCCAGGTCAGTGACACCCTCAGCAGCCATGGCAGGTCTCTCACGCCATCATCCGACCTGGGACAACATGAAGACACAGGAGGGAAGGTTAGTGTGCTTCAGCAGTTTCACTTTGTAAATGGTATAGCTATTGTTATTGTGATTGAACATTTGCAAACTCTAGAATACCTGTAATAGTGCAAATAAATCAAAATCTTCTTAAGTGGTAGTACAACATGATAACATTACAAAAGCACAAAGGGCTGGAGTGGTATTAAACTGTTGAAAGTAGGCCTAGCTACAGTGTTTGGCTATATTCATTGCTGCATCTCTTGCTTTCGTAACGTTGTCCTTCACTCTTAGAAAAAAAGGGTTCCAAAAGGGTTCTTTGGCTGTCCCCATAGGAGCATCCTTTTTTGTCCCAGCCAGGTAGAATGGAACCCAAAAAGGTTCTACTTGAAACCAAAAGGGTTTCTTCAAAGGGTTCTCCTATCGGGACATCCGAAGAACCCTTTAACGTTAAGAGTGTAAGAATTATGGGAATGAGTTTTAGAATATTGTTTTAGATGTTTCATATCCAAATGCATAGAGCTGCTGCTGAATTCATAGGGGAAAAAACCCATAAGATTATTCCTTAGAAAATGCAAAGCAATAAATACTTATTGCATGCCTGTGCTAGCAGGCCTACGCATTCAAGAGCTCAATTACAAAATCCCCCTTCAAAAGGTTGATGACAAGTACAGTACCTCCCAAACTGCAAAATATTCACCTTGAGGGCAAATAAAACAAGCTACAGTTTCTTGTGTTGTTGGTGCGTTGCCTTGTGTGGACCTTGGTGGTTAGAGGCTAAGCTGTTTGTCATGCCGTGTGTGCAGAGGGTCTATGAGGGAGACATGATTTATCATGTCTGTCGTTGGTATGATAATGACCCATGATGAGTGTGCCAATTTTGGACAGTTTCCTCCCTCCCTCCCCCTCTTCCTGTCCCACCACCTTTGCTGACTCCAGCTGCATGTTGAAATACCCATCTGAGTGAGAATAAAACATACTGACAGCCCAGGCCAGCCCCGCCTAAAGGGACCCTGTAACAGAGTGAAAATACACTCTGTCTGAGGATGACAGGAGTTTGTGTACGAGTAATACGACCATAATATAGTCTTCAATCTGACTCCATTATCATGTGAATGCTGTTGGTCCATAAGCGTATCCGATGGGTCTAGTCAAGGAAGCTAGCCTTGCATTACCACTCTGAATACTGTACACTGAGTTCACAAAACACCTGCTCTTTCTATGACAGACTGACCAGGTGAATCCAGGTGAAAGATCCCTTAATTGATGTCACTTTTTAAATCCACTTCAATCAGTATAGATGAAGGGAAGGAGACAGGTTAAAGAAGGTTTTTTAAGTCTTGAGACAATTGAGACATGAATTGTGTATGTGTGCCATTCAGAGGGTGAATTGGCAAGACAAAAGATTTAAGTGCCTTTGAATGGGGTATGGTAGTAGGTGCCAGGTGCACTGGTTTTGTGTCAAGAACTGCAACGCTGCTGGGTTATTCACGCTCACAGTTTTCCGTGTGTATCAAGAATGGTCCACCACTTAAAAGACATCCATACGACTTGACACCACTGTTGGAAGCATTGGAGTCAACATGGGCCAGCATCCCTGTGGAACGCTTTCCACACCTTGTAGAGTCCATGCTTCGACAAATTAAGGCTGTTCTGTGAAGACGGTGAGGTACAACTCAATATTAGGAAGGTGTTCCTAATGTTTTATACACTCAGTAAGATACATGTGTCCAAGATAACCGTTATGCAATTATTAAGAAGCTGTGAGACAAAGAGCTAACACTGTTTCTTGTGACTAATGTCAGCATGATTGAGTTAACCTCAGCTCAGAGCTGCACAGTTAAGAGGCCAAGCATGTCTGCTATTTGTAGTGTGAATAACATGTATCATTAGACCATACATAAAATAATAATTCACAGAATAATACTCAGACATATGAGGACTACCTTTCATATTCATTTAAAAGTAATCAGATTTATTACAGTTATGCAATAAGAATACACTTATCAAATGGTTCCTACCAGAAGTCTTCGATGTCAAAAGATACTAAATATCTAAAAGTCTAAACGTATAAAACCCCACTATAGTGTAATGGAACCCTACACCAGGAGGTTTACAATGACTCCATGAAGAAAGTTTCCACCAGTCTTTTGTTCTCTGTGGGAATGTCCGGTGCTGGAGGAAGCCACGGATAAGGTATGTTTGACTCTTGTGATAGATGTCAGATGGTCAGCCATCCAGGCATGGCCATAAATCATGATGGAGTCATCACGCTGGGCCTCGGCGCCTGCAAGTCGCTAGACACATCTTCCTCACTGGCCTTCATCATCATCTCTTTATTTTTAGACTACAACCCAAAACACAGCACACACACATCACTGATGACAGGATTGAAAATAGAGAGAGGTTTGTGGTTACAGCAGTCTATGCCAAATGTTTGCTAGTCGTAAAAGTTTGTTAGCTGTGCTTTTAAATCATTGTCAGTAGGTGATCATGCAGGCTTTGCTGGGTATAAACCGTATTGTGTGACAATGTACAAATGTATACCACAGTACTGAAAACATTCTCCAATCTTTGGTGCACACCTGATGACATGTCACGTACCACCAAAAGTTCATAACAAGTAACTGCCAGGCAGTTGGTCATTACATTGATGGGTTTAACACAACCCACAGCTATACACTAGAGCGGACTTTCTCTCCAGTCTTAAATCACCTGGCAGAGCTGAGGCACCACATGCCTGTAATGTATAATATATCTAATTCAGATCGAAATCACATGTGCTGTCTGGGAGTCAAAATAACACATATATGACACCCATATGTTTCCCATATATGACGTAATGTATGTTATGAAGAACCTTCACACTTTTTATTGAGATTTCAAGCAAATTGAAGATGCCATATTAAATATTCAATTTTAGGGATATAATAAAATGAATCTCTCGGACTGTAAAATGTTGGACTAAAGCCCCTTTTCCACATGTCTGTCTTTACTCTGAATTGTGATTAAGCGCTTCACTATGAATTGCGGTTATGTATATCCTAACCACAGGTCAATCAGTCCAAAATGACAGGAACCATATAAAATAACATGAATGTATGTCTTGATTTAAGTGTTGAATTAGTTTCCAACTAGAATTGACTGTTTCTTATAGGTAAATGCTGTGTGCTTAAATAGCCTGTATGTTGACAAATCAAAGATTCTTCAGGCAATTGCTCTTTTGATAACGTATGGTAAATGAATTCAGTCAGACTTGGCGTCAGTTGATTATTCACCTAAGAAAGGAATTTTGTGCATCAGCAATAACTTCTTGCACCAACAACAATGTGAACTTCACTATGTGGCAATATTCTTCAACTCTTGTCAAATACTGTATGTTGCTTACCTGGAAATTCCTCCAAGAAAAAGTCGGTTGACAGCAGTGTTCACAGTAGACAATAAGACACCAGTTCGGTAGAGGAGTGAGGTATCCAGTCTGTGTTTAGTCTTGTTGTGACGCTCTGAGGTAAACCAAGCAGCACTAGGTCTGTGTTAGGAGTGATGGAGGAGAGTTGGGTCTGTTTTGGAGAGGTGGGACCCTAGCTGAGTCTGCACTGGTCCACCCAGCCACACACATCTGGATTAGAGTTTAACTCTAACCCACTCCTCTCTTCCTGAGAGCCTGGCTATACAGGGGAGGAATGCTGTGCTCTGGCTCTGCCTTTGCTTCTCTCTCCTCCACCCCCTCTATTCTCTCTCTCTCTCCACCCTCCCCTCTCTTATTCTAACACTGTTTTGCATATTTTCAGATATATTTGAACAGGTTGGTATCAGATATATTCACATATATACCCCCAAAGATAATCACATTGAAAGCAATGTTGTCAAATACTTTTGTGAATTTTCCAAATTGTGAGGTTGCAATATACCCCCCCCCCACCCGAATATACACCCCCCACCCTCCCCACTCCGATATACACCCCCCCACCCATCCACCTCCCCATTGTAAATATGAGTCAGACAGGTATTATTGTCAGATTGGGCTCTGACATTCCTGTCCCCCTTCTTCCTTTCACCTCCTAAACATATCTTCTTCCCCATGTCTGTGATGACAGGCTTTGCAGTTTGCACCCATCATCCATCCACAGTACCCCCCACCCCATCCATCCACAGTACACCCCCCCAACCATCCATCCCCAGTTTCTCCCATCATCCATCCACAGTAACCCCCCACCACCATTAAGAGTACCCCCTCACCACTGTCCGTCCACAGTACCCCCCCACCACCCATCCACAGTACCCCCCCACCCCATCATCCATCCATAGTACCCCCCCTAACAGATTCTGTTCTGTTTTTTTTCTGTATTCTGCTGTTGTTTCATTTTCTGTCTTTGCCCAGCAGTGTCGGGACAGGATGTGTCTGCTCATCATCAGGCTGACCATGTCTCTCAGCTGCATCTGGCAAATTAATTTGGCTCTCTTCACTTTTTACGGTTTCTCAGCGATAGTCAGACCTTGGAAAATGGTGGAAAGTGAAGAAATAGTAAACCACCCAATCACTCTGATTTTGCTAAATAGATTAGATATACAGGCCAATACCTTGTAGCTACAGTACATGTGTAGCAGAGGAAATAGGAAATCTGAACCATGGAAGCTGGCACAAAAGCCTCAATCACTCCTAAACAAAAGAGAGACAGTCCATTTCTAGACTGAAAGTTATTTTGGTCTTAGTGTATCATTAATTCATCCTCCTTTTCTCTACCAACACAGATAAAGCCATGCCTGCCCTCTGCTTGCGGTACTGTGAGGGTTGACAGGGGAACAATGCTATGAAAGAGATCATGCACAGGAGAGGTCTCACCTTACACGAGTGGGCTCATCTTGCATTCCCAGAACACTGCTGCCAGTACTCTGTCTCTCTGATATGCAGACAACCCACCATGGGCTCCGGTATTAATGCATGCACTCTCTGTTTCATCTTTACAATGGACTTAACGCGTGTAAAACAACACGCTAAGGACAATTTGGGACTAAATAACTAACTCTCTCTCTCTCTCTCACTCACTCACTCACTCACTCACTCACTCAGTCACTCAGTCACTCACTCACTCAATCACTCCTCCAGGGACGGAGTTCCTTTAGATCTCTTAGGTCATTACCCCAGCTAGCCCAGAGCTAAGTGGCAGCAGCATACCAAATCAGGCCCCTCAGCTCTGCTCTTCACCAACTGGACCTGGCTGTCCTTTTGAGCGTGTAACTGCTATGTAATGCTGTGGTGGTGCTGTCCTGGACCAGGTCCATTTGAAGATCAAAGTATCATTGGGTGTTTGATCCAACTTTACTTGTACGTAAAGGGATCAGGTCTTGTTTTGCCTGCTGACCTAAAATCGATGGCAGATAGAACTACTACACCAGAAACCAACTTGCTCTAACCAACTTGCTCCGTAAAGAGCTGGAGCAGTTCACCTCAGGCCTACATCATTAAAAAGGCATCATCAATCATTAACATTCAATTGAGCATTATGCACTCACACAATGAGACCACTCAATAATGGCTATGGTCTATGCGCACCCTGAAAGCACATTCTTAAGATTCCACTCCATCGTGGGAGATGGCGTGATCATGCATTCCACATCTCAATTCATAAAGATGCCAATGATATTTACTTGCAGTTTCACAGTGAGCCAGACCATCATTCTAATGATCTAAAAAAAAAATCAGGATTGGAAATACTCTCCTCCATTTGCCAGGGTTGAACAGAACCCAGCAGTGTGATGCATGATAACCTTTTCACTTTGGGCTACAGTGCTACCACATCTCCAGCAGAGCTGAGTCAAGTATTTAATTATCAAATTAGGCTCAGGATGATTGGATTCCCTGTGATACAAATGGAGAGTTTCACCAATCACATACTAAGGGGTCTCCTTAATCACAATGAAACATACAGTCTATTATCGATGCCTTGCTCTGTCTCTCTCTCATCTCTCACCTTGTCCCTACTCGGTCCATCTCAACCCCTGGCTGCCTGCTCTCTCTCTCTCTCTCTCTCTCTCTGCTACTCTCCTTTTCTCTCTGTCTCTGTCTGTCTACCCCATGTAATCCGTGACCCCCTTTGACAGCCACAAATCAAGTGGTCAACAGCTCAGTGGACAGGAAGTTAAAAGTTCACCGGACATGGTTATCACAACTTCTATCGAATGTGTTTGGCTTGCAATCTTCTCCTTGTGAAGTCAATAAGAGTTTATTCTTCAGGAAGCCTGTGTGGGCCGTGCCAGTTTATTCTTCTGGAAGCCTGTGTGGGCCGTGCCAGTTTATTCTTCTGGAAGCCTGTGTGGGCCATGCCAGTTTATTCTTCTGGAAGCCTGTGTGGGCTGTGACAGTTTATTCTTCTGGAAGCCTGTGTGGGCCATGCCAGTTTATTCTTCTGGAAGCCTGTGTGGGCCATGCCAGTTTATTCTTCTGGAAGCCTGTGTGGGCCATGCCAGTTTATTCTTCTGGAAGCCTGTGTGGGCCATGACAGTTTATTCTTCTGGAAGCCTGTGTGGGCTGTGACAGTTTATTCTTCTGGAAGCCTGTGTGGGCCATGCCAGTTTATTCTTCTGGAAGCCTGTGTGGGCCATGCCAGTTTATTCTTCTGGAAGCCTGTGTGGGCCATGCCAGTTTATTCTTCTGGAAGCCTGTGTGGGCCATGACAGTTTATTCTTCTGGAAGCCTGTGTGGGCTGTGACAGTTTATTCTTCTGGAAGCCTGTGTGGGCCATGCCAGTTTATTCTTCTGGAAGCCTGTGTGGGCTGTGACAGTTTATTCTTCTGGAAGCCTGTGTGGGCCGTGACAGTTTATTCTTCTGTAAGCCTGTGTGGGCCATGCCAGTTTATTCTTCTGGAAGCCTGTGTGGGCCGTGACAGTTTATTCTTCTGGAAGCCTGTGTGGGCCGTGACAGTTTATTCTTCTGGAAGCCTATGTGTGCCGTGCCAGTTTATTCTTCAGGAAGTCTGTGTGCCGTGCCAGTTTATTCTTCTGTAAGCCTGTGGGCCGTGCCAGTTTATTATTCTGTAAGCCTGTGTGGGCCGTGTCAGTTTGTTCACCTCTTCTTCTATAGAGTTTTGGGGCATATCCAGGTTTCCTGGTGAATAATCTCATCTATGACTGGATTGTATTTGTCTCAGTAATTGATCTACCCAAGATCTTGGCATTAACACTTATTTATAATGCGTAACCCTTTCACAGGTCACTGCTCTTTGTGACATTCTGACTTCATGGTGGGATGATTTATCTGAATAACACCTAACCCTTCTGGGTGTCAATGGAGAAAGCCAGGTAGAGAAGCGCTAAGTCACTGAGAAATGTCTCCTTATCAATTAGAAAACAGTTAAGCCTATGGCCATTTGTTATCAATGTACCTTGGTGAGACAATTAATATCCATTGTGAATCTGTCGACAGTGTCCTCATCAAATGACCCATCCCTCCATGTATTTCATACTACGTTTGTTCTCACCCATATTGCCCCCAATTCCAATAACGTGGCGGATCAAGTCTGTCCTTCAGGAATGGACCAATGGAAATCTCTCCTAACCGAGACCAGCTGCAGACAGACAGGATGGAGCAGGGCCAAGAAGAAGGTTATCCCTGGGTAGATAAGTCCATGGCTCCTCAATGCTCTGTCACCCCTCCCTCCTCTGCAGAGCTGTAAATCTCCCTATAGTCAGACCAGACCAGACCAGGGCACGATAGGACAGGATACACTGTGCCTGCCCTGTGCGTGTGTGCAGCCCTGGCAGCTGGACTGTAGGGGAGTAGTCAAACACACTCATGGCGGTCAAGTCAGCCAAATTCACTTCCATAGCAGGAGTTTTATTGGAACAGGACTATCCATTATCAACGCGACTTGACATATTATCCATCATGATTTAGGCTCCAATTGTTTTATAGAGATGAAGCATGGTTAGGGAGACAGCAGATGTCTCTGGTAGTGATATTACCACCGAACAATGCACAACAACAACACCTTTCTTGGTTACACGTTGTGCATTTTATAAGAATGGGCTCCCGAGTGGCGCAGCGGTCTAAGGCACCATCTCAGTGCAAGAGGTGACACTACAGCCCCTGGTTCAAATCCAGGCTGAATCACATCTTGCTGTGATCGGGAGTCCCATCGGTTGGTGCACAATTGGCCCGGCGTTGTCTGGGTTTGGCCGGGATAGGCCTTCATTGTAAGTACAAATGTGTTCTTAACTTTCTTGCCTAGATAAATCAAAAATACAATAATAATATAACATTTTGTGTGTGTGAGAGCGTGAACGAGGACACAGCAAAGCAGGATGTCTTTCATTACCCGGCTGTGGGTGCCAACCCGCCCTCTCCGCCCCCTTTCCCCGTCTAGGGTAGCTGAGGGCCAGCCAGCAGGTGGTGCCGTGGCATCTCCAGTACCTCATCACTCCCAGATGAAGGTAGTAAAGGGATTTGGCAGATCCACTTCTTAATAACGCTCACCTGCTGAGAGGCCCTCTCTGGGAGGCTTATCATCAGCGATGGCAGATAGAAAGGATGCCTTTCAGGTGCCCAGGGTTATCATATCTCTCTCCTCTTTCTTCTCTCTCTTTATCTCTCTCTGATTCTCTCCCTTTCTTTCTCTCCCTTTCCCTCCCCCTTTATCACTCCCTTTCCTGCACTGTGCGGGCTAGGTTGTGCAGAGGGAGAGAAAATGGGTCTTTAACATCTCATCAAAAAACAGATATATGATAGTTGATGCCAAAAACATTGTTTCGCATTTTTTTGTTGTTACCGTTGCCACAATATGTTGTTCACAGCATAAAGAAAGTATAGTATTGTCTGACTTCACCTTTAATATTGCATGTATTGGTAACTTATTTAAAGGAAAATATATAAAAAAATGTAAAAAAATATTTTATATACAGTACCAGTCAACAGTTTGGACACACTTACTCATTCCAGGGTTTTTCTATATTTGAGCTATTTTCTACGTTTTAGAATAATAGTGAAGACATAAAATCTATGAAATAACACATATGGAATCATGTAGTAACCATAAAAGTGTTAAACAAATCAAAATATATTTTATATTTGAGATTCTTCAAAGTAGCCACCCTTTAGGGCTATCTTCTGTATACCACCAATACCTTGTCACAACAGAACTGATTGGCTCAAACGCATTAAAAAGGAAAGCAATTCCACAATTTAACTTTCAACAAGGCATACCTGTTAATTGAAATGCATTCCAGGTGACTACCCCATGAAGCTGGTTGAGAGAATGCCAAGAGTTTGCAAAGCTGTCATCAAGGAAAGGGTGGCTACTTTGAAGAATCACAAATATAAAATATATTTTGATTTGTTTAACACTTTTATGGTTACTACAGGGATTCCATATGTGCTATTTCATAGTTTTGATGTCTTCACTATTATTATAAAATGTAGAAAATAGTAAAAATTAAGAAAAACCCTGGAATGAGTAGGCGTGTCCAAACTTTTGACTGGTACTGTATATATATTTAAAAAAATATATATATATATACAGTGCCTTGCGAAAGTATTCGGCCCCCTTGAACTTTGCGACCTTTTGCCACATGTCAGGCTTCAAACATAAAGATATAAAACTGTATTTTTTTGTGAAGAATCAACAACAAGTGGGACACAATCATGAAGTGGAACGACATTTATTGGATATTTCAAACTTTTTTAACAAATCAAAAACTGAAAAATTGGGCGTGCAAAATTATTCAGCCCCCTTAAGTTAATACTTTGTAGCGCCACCTTTTGCTGCGATTACAGCTGTAAGTCGCTTGGGGTATGTCTCTATCAGTTTTGCACATCGAGAGACTGAAATTTTTTTCCATTCCTCCTTGCAAAACAGCTCGAGCTCAGTGAGGTTGGATGGAGAGCATTTGTGAACAGCAGTTTTCAGTTCTTTCCACAGATTCTCGATTGGATTCAGGTCTGGACTTTGACTTGGCCATTCTAACACCTGGATATGTTTATTTTTGAACCATTCCATTGTAGATTTTGCTTTATGTTTTGGATCATTGTCTTGTTGGAAGACAAATCTCCGTCCCAGTCTCAGGTCTTTTGCAGACTCCATCAGGTTTTCTTCCAGAATGGTCCTGTATTTGGCTCCATCCAACTTCCCATCAATTTTAACCATCTTCCCTGTCCCTGCTGAAGAAAAGCAGGCCCAAACCATGATGCTGCCACCACCATGTTTGACAGTGGGGATGGTGTGTTCAGCTGTGTTGCTTTTACGCCAAACATAACGTTTTGCATTGTTGCCAAAAAGTTCAATTTTGGTTTCATCTGACCAGAGCACCTTCTTCCACATGTTTGGTGTGTCTCCCAGGTGGCTTGTGGCAAACTTTAAACAACACTTTTTATGGATATCTTTAAGAAATGTCTTTCTTCTTGCCACTCTTCCATAAAGGCCAGATTTGTGCAATATACGACTGATTGTTGTCCTATGGACAGAGTCTCCCACCTCAGCTGTAGATCTCTGCAGTTCATCCAGAGTGATCATGGGCCTCTTGGCTGCATCTCTGATCAGTCTTCTCCTTGTATGAGCTGAAAGTTTAGAGGGACGGCCAGGTCTTGGTAGATTTGCAGTGGTCTGATACTCCTTCCATTTCAATATTATCGCTTGCACAGTGCTCCTTGGGATGTTTAAAGCTTGGGAAATCTTTTTGTATCCAAATCCGGCTTTAAACTTCTTCACAACAGTATCTCGGACCTGACTGGTGTGTTCCTTGTTCTTCATGATGCTCTCTGCGCTTTTAACGGACCTCTGAGACTATCACAGTGCAGGTGCATTTATACGGAGACTTGATTACACACAGGTGGATTGTATTTATCATCATTAGTCATTTAGGTCAACATTGGATCATTCAGAGATCCTCACTGAACTTCTGGAGAGAGTTTGCTGCACTGAAAGTAAAGGGGCTGAATAATTTTGCACGCCCAATTTTTCAGTTTTTGATTTGTTAAGAAAGTTTGAAATATCCAATAAATGTCGTTCAACTTCATGATTGTGTCCCACTTGTTGTTGATTCTTCACAAAAAAATACAGTTTTATATCTTTATGTTTGAAGCCTGAAATGTGGCAAAAGGTTGCAAAGTTCAAGGGGGCCGAATACTTTCGCAAGGCACTGTATATGGTGGATTGGAAAAGATGCAGACAATTACATTGATGGAAGCCACAATCTATCTGTGTCACGTTCTGACCCTAGTTCTTGTGTTATTTGTTTGTTTTAGTTGGTCAAGATGTGAGTTGGGTGGGCATTCTATGTTTTGTGTTTCTAGGTTGGTTTTCTGTGTTTGGTCTAGTATGTTTCTTAATCAGAGGCAGGTGTCGTTGGTTGTCTCTGATTGAGAATCATACTTAGGTAGCCTGGGTTTCACTGTTGTTTTGTGGGTGATTGTTTGGTTGGTTCGGTTTTGTTCACGTTTATTGTTTTGTATTTGTGTTCATGTTGAGTTTTTCATATTAAAAACCATGGACACTTACCACGCCGCATCTTGGTCCGATCCTTGCTACACCTCTTTAGAGGAAGAGGAGGAAACCCTTTACAATCTGCAATATTAAAGCAGATCTACTGCCTATTTTAAAAAATGACATTAAAAATACATACAGTGGGGCACAAAAGTATTTAGTCAGCCACCAATTGTGCAAGTTCTCCCACTTAAAAAGATGAGGCCTGTCATTTTCATCATAGGTACACTTCAACTATGACAGACAAAATGAGGAAAAAAATCCAGAAAATCACATTGTAGGATTTTTAATGAATTTATTTGCAAATTATGGTGGAAAATAAGTATTTGGTCAACTACAAACAAGCAAGATGTCTGGCTCTCACAGACCTGTAACTTCTTCTTTAAGAGGCTCCTCTGTCCTCCACTCGTTACCTGTATTAATGGCACCTGTTTGAACTTGTTATCAGTATAAAAGACACCTGTCCACAACCTCAAACAGTCACACTCCAAACTCCACTATGGCCAAGACCAAAGAGCTGTCAAAGGACACCAGAAACAAAATTGTAGACCTGCACCAGGCTGGGAAGACTGAATCTGCAATAGGTAAGCAGCTTGGTTTGAAGAAATCAACTGTGGGAGCAATTATTAGGAAATGGAAGACATACAAGACCACTGATAATCTCCCTCGATCTGGGGCTCCACGCAAGATCTCACCCCGTGGGGTCAAAATGATCACAAGAAAAAATCCCAGAATCACACGGGGGGACCTAGTGAATGACCTGCAGAGAGCTGGGACCAAAGTAACAAAGCCTACCATCAGTAACACACTACGCCGCCAGGGACTCAAATCCTGCAGTGCCAGACGTGTCCCCCTGCTTAAGCCAGTACATGTCCAGGCCCGTCTGAAGTTTGCTAGAGAGCATTTGGATGATCCAGAAGAAGATTGGGAGAATGTCATATGGTCAGATGAAACCAAAATATAACTTTTTGGTAAAAACTCAACTCGTCGTGTTTGGAGTACAAAGAATGCTGAGTTGCATTCAAAGAACACCATACCTACTGTGAAGCATGGGGGTGGAAACATCATGCTTTGGGGTTGTTTTTCTGCAAAGGGACCAGGACGACTGATCCATGTAAAGGAAATAATGAATGGGGCCATGTATCGTGAGATTTTGAGTGAAAACCTCCTTCCATCAGCAAGGGCATTGAAGATGAAACGTGGCTGGGTCTTTCAGCATGACAATGATCCCAAACACACCACCCGGGCAATGAAGGAGTGGCTTCGTAAGAAGCATTTCAAGGTCCTGGAGTGGCCTAGCCAGTCTCCAGATCTCAACCCCATAGAACATCTTTGGAAGGAATTGAAAGTCCGTGTTGCCCAGCAACAGCCCCAAAACATCACTGCTCTAGAGGAGATCTGCATGAAGGAATGGGCCAAAATACCAGCAACCAGTGTGTGAAAACCTTGTGAAGACTTACAGAAAACATTTGACCTCTGTCATTGCCAACAAAGGGTATATAACAAAGTATTGAGATAAACTTTTGTTATTGACCAAATACTTATTTTCCACCATCATTTGCAAATAAATTCATTAAAAATCCTACAATGTGATTTTCTGGATTTCTTTCCCTCCTTTTGTCTGTCATAGTTGAAGTGTACCTATGATGAAAATTACAGGCCTCTCTCAAGTGGGAGAACTTGTACAATTGGTGGCTGACTAAATACTTTTTTGCCCCACTGTATGTCCCGTTCCCCGTGACAATACATAATAAATATCCTACTAAGACATTACTGAATTATTGAAAGAAGTAACAGCAACTAGACTATCCATTATATAATGGATTCTTCTACGGAAGAGGCAGAATTATATCATATGTATCTAGTGTGTATCTAGAGTGGGGTGATATGTGCACTTCACAGAGACCTAATAATTAATACAACATGCAGCTTATGGTACAAAGCTTCCGGCAAATGCTTTGGATGCATTGCCAATTTTCCGTCCATGCAGAACATGTAATCATGATACACTACAACAAATGGGCCGCAAAGCATCAAATCGAAGACTCTTGAATGAAAAGCATTGACCTATTATGACAAGCTGCTGAAAGGGCTGGCATGTGGGTGAATCTCCACCGGTTGGAACTCAAAACAAGCCTTGTCTCATTAGAACAGGAGAACAGATGTGTATAGGAGACATGGAATCTCATTTCCACTGTATCTCCTTACGCCCTCGAGGAGAAGCCAACACTCCGCCAATCAGAATTGCAGTCTGAGCAGTAGGCTCCACATCAGATGTGTGGAAATGCCTTTCCTCATTACTTCTGCATCCCTGTAGTTTCTCTGCCATTCTGTAGTATGGCATCTCAGCCATTATGTGAATGGAAATCAAGTTGAAGCAAACAGGTATGAGTCAGAGCATCTCAGACACTCTAACAGCACATGTTTAAAACATAGGACACAGCCAGACTAAGACTTGGCGACTGGCCATTGTTTCAGTGGCTCAATTATTTTTGGCTAAGGGAGAGATAACAGTTATATGGGACAGGTGTGTTCAGATTTCAGATGGAGATAATGGGATCCGAGAGGAGGGTTTTTGTACAGTATATCTCGCCTGCTAAGCAATGTAACATTCACAAGTGGTTTGACCAGATTCTGGGGGAAATCTCTGCAATATAATATGCTGAGAAAACAGTGTTGAAATATAATTTTTATGTCCTTTTCCATTATTTTATCCAAAAGGCTGTGGATAGCCCTCTGAAGTTATTTTGTGTAGTTTTGCTGCAGTCAAGCATCTCCTACTGTTGGCTGGGGGTGTTAGGGGAGACTAAGTCATTGTCACGCTTTGCTGCTGATTGATCGTGTGGTGTGTGTGTTTGTGTGGTGTTCTTGTTTTGCAGTCATGTTTCAGTTGGGTTGGCGTGTTCTATGCTTTTCTCCATCATAAACTTGACTGTGTTCCATTCACGTTTTTTTCCTCAGTCCGTGTCATTAGCCTCAACTCACCTAGGAAGCTAATATAGTTTTTGTTCAGTGCATGTCATTAGCCTCAACTCACATTGGACGCTAATTTAGTTTTTCCTCAGTGCGTGTCATTAGCCTCAACTCACCTAGGAAGCTAATTTAGTTTTTCCTCAATGCATGTCATTAGCCTCAACTCACCTGGGAAGCTAATTTAGTTTTTCCTCAGTGCGTGCCATTAGCCTCAACTCACCTAAGAAGCTAATTTAGATTTTCCTCTGTGAGTGTCATTAGCCTCAACTCACCTAGGAAGCTAATTTAGTTTTTCCTCAATGCGTGTCATTAGCCTTAACTCACCTAGGAAACTAATTTAGTGTCTTTTGGTCTCGGTTGCTGCTCTCCCAACTGCCTGAGGAAGACCAACAGTGTGATGAGGAAACCATCTGCTTCACGTCTTTCCTCTCCCCAGAGTCCACATGTTGGGAGATGATGTGGCCTCGTTTGTGATTAAACTGCCGTAGCATGGAAAATGTTCACTGGCTTTCTTCCTGGCACATCGTTTGCTACGTGAACACAGGCATCTGTCTTTCAACCATTATGTTTTCATGGACTAAATCAGTCACAGTTTTTGATTTGTGAATTTATAATTTGAGCTCAGGGGTTGGATGAGCTCTCCATTGAACCAAAACACAGGTTGCTTCTTTAACCTCCATAGCTCCATGATGATCCACCCTGGGAAGCCGTGTAGTTTCTGTGGTTGGAACAAAGCTGTGAATATTCAGTATAGTGGACTGGGTAGAGCCATTGATCTGATCTGAACTGATCTGACATTGCAGTTTACTCCCTTCAGTATTGAATACCTGTGTTGTTTCCTTCCTGTAACATATGGCCTGGCCTGTCCCAGATATCCACAGTCACAGCCCCCCTTTGGCAAACTTCACCATCAGGCCCGTATGGAGCTACAAAGCTCCGACTTCCTTGGGTTTGATGTAAAGACAATGTATGCTTTGATCAGCCATGTTCCATCACTATAGCATCTCCTCCTGTGTTAAGTGTTTGAACAAACGGGAGGAGACAGCTGCTTGACTGTACATAACTTTGCCCCGGGCCAGAACACGCCCACCAGATGATTTGGAAATTCTTATACATCCATAAATATGCAAATGGGAAACATGACTCAAAGACTTCATACTTCATCATCAATTATCATGATATATCTATTTTTTAACGCTGTAGTACTATGTCAGAGAAGATTGGAGTCGGAGCGAGGTGTGGGATATTATATGCACACATTTGACACAATTATAGGATACTAGCATTCAATAGTTCCATTATACTGAATCCAAATTACACTGCATAACAGTAACCTGTAATGACCTCCCTTCAGCAGAAAATTGTGCATTGTATAGAATCGCTGCCATTTGGCTCAGAGGCAAGCGAGTGCCGGTGCACGCACATTCCAACACAAAACATCCAACAAGCCGTCTCATGTATAAAGCAGAGGTGGGGTAACATCACTCATCATCTCGACTCCTAATAAGTAACAACCTAGAGTCATGGGAGTAAAGGGAAGCAAAGCCTGAGAGACATTTTTCCCTCTGCTCTCGTTTGCTGCTACGGACTGCAGGATGCTTGACAAACTGATAGTATCCAGCTGCACAACCTAGGTCTTATCAGAGGGCTTTTCTTAGGGAGGATCAGTGTCCATCTGTGGTTTTAGGGCTGGGCCTCCTGACTCCCTCTCTTGATAGGTTAACAATGCTTGACTGCCAGGCATGAATCCAAAAGGCATCCAGAGGATCGTATTGGCTGAGTTGATCATGCAGAAGGAGCATGCTTGGAGACTTAGCTAGTCTGGCTCCTTTCACAGACTTTTCAGGAGGATTCACATGTTATGGGTGTATTTTTCTCAGAGAACGATTACAGTCAGTCAATTTTACTGGAGACCAGGTTTAATCTGTAGGATATGATCCATGTTTCCTAGCTGGGTCACCATAAGGTACTCTGAACAACTGTGCTGCTGTCTAAATAGTTCCAGGCTTCCCTTGTTATTTTTACCTGAATGAAGTGGTGCAGCTGGAAAATAAATGGCATTTTACACCCATCTCATGACTGAGCCTAGTGAGATGGAAAGTCAATGAGGAGTAGAAATCTGTCTGGCTTTTCATTGAAACTGACTGAGTGATTCTTCAATTCAAGCCCATTCACTAACAGTTCCAGTAAGGCTGACTTCCATCAGCCATCTTGTGTGGCGGGCGGAAGACGCATTGTGCTGGTGCTCGGCGGCGCACGCTAACTTGCTAAATGAACAGGAGACATGGAAAAGCCATTGTGCCTGCCAGGGGAGGAAAGCGAGAGCTCAGCACTCAGGCTTTGAAAGTACGCTGTTTGAAATGTAGGCCACCGAAAGAATCGGCACAGCAAATTAGTAGCTCAGGTTGTCGAGCAGGCACACAATAGCAGGACAGGCTCATATATCAGCTCAGTGGCTCTAGCTCATAGTAGTAGAGGGAGTAGTAGAGAGTATGGAGGGGCCAGGATGGCCTGGTGGACGGCCAGGCAAGGTTTACAGTACTTGAGGATGAGGCCAATACAGAGACAGAGGCTCTCCTGTCTGATGGCAGGCCCAGATGTGAATGCTGAGCTGCAGGCTGCAGGGACCAGGCACGTCAGGCCAGTCCACAACAGACCCCACCACCCTAGGGACCACCACGTGATTTATGGGACTCAAAACCCCACTTCCTCTTCCCACTCTGCTTCTGCCCCAGAACGATCTTTATTTGTCCAGGCTGCTCTGTTTCCGTATTCAGATCCAGCCAAGTCTCCGGGAATGAAATGCCTGCCTGCAGGAGAAGAGCACCTTTAAAATACATCAGCTCCCTGTTTTAAAATGTGGCGCTTGTTGGACCTTAGGGACTGGATAATATGGGTCAAGCAGAGGAGGCTGGGTCGAGGAGATATAGCTGGATGGGCTCATTGAGCCCGTCCTACTGTAGCTCCGTCCACCAGCCTCCTCTGGTGTCAAGGCCCATGGAGCATCTCTGTCAACAATTAGACTTTTTGTGGCCAGGAGTATGGACTGGAAAGCTGGCAGCCTCATGTGCAAGATTCTATACTGTTACACTCAGCCTCTGCTGTAGTCAGATCAGGAAATGCCTACATGCACATTGGCAACACATGGCATGGGTTTCCTCTGTTCATTCACCTCTCCTCCAGTAGATGGTGCTCCATTCCACTAAAAATCTTTGATGTCCTCCACTAGACTGCACAGAGCTGCATGAGGACATTTCATAAAAGTCAACAACATTATGAAGTCTATTGTTATCGTTTCTGGGATAATGATAAACTACAGGAAATGCTATATTATATTTTTATATATTGCTATGTTATATGATGTCATGATATCATCCTCATTAAAGAACATGGAAGATAACATTTGAGGCCTTGTGTCTTTCAGGCAAGGCCCGAATCCCCCCCCCCCCCCCCCCAACCCACACACACACACACACACACACATGCAGTCTTGTACAGATAACCGTGTGGGAACACACAATTCAGTCCCATTCAAAATCCTATTTTTCCCTAACTCCTAACCCTAAACTTAACCTGTACTCTTACCGTAACCCTTACCTTAAACCTAACCCTAGTCCAAAAACCTAACCTTAACCCTAACCCAGCTCCTAACCCTAACCCTAAAACCTAACCTAACCTTAGCTCCTAACCATAACCCTTAACGGAATTCTAACCCTAACACTAATTCTAACTTTAACCCTAAACCCCCTAGAAATAGCATTTGACCTTGTGGGGACAAACAAAATGTTGGTCAAAATTTTTGTTAGAATTAGTGTTAGGGTTAGAATTCCGTTAAGGCTTAGGGTTAGGAGCTAGGGTTAGTTTTAGGGTTATGGTTAGGAGCTAGGTTTAGAGTTAGGGTCCCTAAACCCCCTAGAAATAGCATTTGACATTGTGGGGACTAACAAAATGTCCCCAGTTGGTCAAATTTTTGTTTGTTTACAATTCTTGTGGGGAGTTCTGGTCCCACAAGAATAGTTAATAGTCCACACACACACACACACACACACACACACACACAAAATCGTCTTATCTTTTCCTGTCTTCTCGGTACCATACTCTCCCTATCTGCTGTAAATCCCAGCAACGGGGAGTGTGTGGCAGAGATGATTGAAGGTATGATTGTGTTTGGTTAGGGACGAGCTCAGGTGATGCCATATCCAGTGAGTGTATTGCTCCGTGGGCAGGTTCATAAGAACCACAGTTATTTGTGTTTGCCCTGGGATCTATATGAAATCCATGTCTGTGTGTGGTGTTCTAGTCAAGCCCAGCTGGACCTCTCTGTGCTGGGCCTGCCTCTACTGGGTTCTCCCTGGGTGGGTTGGGGGGTTGGATTTGTCTGGGAGTATCAGCACATGGCTCTCACCCTCTCAACTGACAGCTGCCAACACTGCAGTCTGTCTCCCCTGGCGGGTGTCTGACTCTGAACCTCCCACGTCACAAACTTAAGCCCCGTTGGCACGTGTTCCCTCCATACCCCCCCCCCCCCCCCCCCCCCCCCCGCAGCTCACTGCTATCCTGTGCTAGAGGTGACTTCTCTGAGTGAGTTTGGGTATGTAATGGATCAGATATTATATTAAGGTCTATACTGGATCAGATTTTCTATTAAGGTCTATACTGGATCAGATATTATTTTGGGGTCTATACTGGATCAGATATTATATTGGGGTCTATACTGGATCAGATATTATATTAGGGTCTATACTGGATCAGATATTATATTAGGGTCTATACTGGATCAGATATTATATTGGGGTCTATACTGGATCAGATATTATATTGGGTTCTATACTGGATCAGATATTATATTGGGGTCTATACTGGATCAGATATTACATTGGGGTCTATTCTGGATCAGATAGTATATTAGGGTCTATACTGGATCAGATAGTATATTAGGGTCTATACTGGATCAGATAGTATATTAGGGTCTATACTGGATCAGATAGTATATTAGGGTCTATACTGGATCAAATGTTATATTAGGGTCTATACTGGATCAGATATTATATTAAGGTCTATACTGGATCAGATTTTATATTAGGGTCTATACTGGATCAGATATAATATTTGGGTCTATACTGGATCAGATAGTATATTAGGGTCTATACTGGATCAGATATTATATTGGGGTCTATACTGGATCAGATTTTATATTAGGGTCTATACTGGATCAGATATAATATTTGGGTCTATACTGGATCAGATAGTATATTAGGGTCTATACTGGATCAGATGTTATATTAGGGTCTATACTGGATCAGATATTATATTAAGGTCTATACTGGATCAGATTTTATATTAGGGTCTATACTGGATCAGATATAATATTTGGGTCTATACTGGATCAGATAGTATATTAGGGTCTATACTGGATCAGATATTATATTAGGGTCTATACTGGATCAGATATAATATTTGGGTCTATACTGGATCAGATAGTATATTAGGGTCTATACTGGATCAGATATTTCCTCCCTCATGTTCTGTTTTGTTTTACTAATCTTGTTCTGCTTTATCCCTGCTTAACAGAAAGTCAGGATTTCAGTGGCGGTGTGGCTGAGTTATATGTGGTCTCTGGCTCAGTCTGGGGCCAGGACCTGTTAGCAGACAGAGGAGCAGGGGAGGTTTGTGTCTGAAGGGGAGAGTTGTATGTCCCCACTGCCTCTACATAGTAGGGAACACAGTTGTTTACAAAACATTTGGAAAGCAAAAACACACTCCAACATGAAAGAGCTCCCTTTTCCCGTTCGGACTAATACATCTGTGACCCTCTGAGCCCTCAAAGCTGGGGCAACACAATTATCCCGTAGGACGGGATTCTCATCTAAGAATTACTACTGTTTTTCTCACCTTTTGGGATTTTTCCTGGCGGCATGCATACATTATTGCAGTGCTTGTGCTGGGAAAACCTCTTATGGTGTAATTATACTCAATTGCGTTGTCATGCAGAGGTATATCACGGTTGCAGTCACTTTTAAGATTGAAAAGGAAATGAGCATATTATAAAAACGTTCACCTTCAATCGTGAAACCTCCAAAGAAAAAACAACAATCCACATTTAAATGTTCTATTACGTTAAACTTTCAGGTCAGCCACGTTATTTTCACTTGACTGCTCCCTTGTCCTTCACATTACTTACACAGAGTCAATAATGTCTCTCCCAAAGGAAAACAGGCTCATTTTAATTTCCTGGTTAGTTGGCATTCTCGTCTCCTTCAGTAGGTGTCGTTGTGGCTCTCTGTTTAACTCATGTCGCCCAGGCAACGGGGGCACTGCTGTGCACAAGGTTCTCATCGCCTTACCTTTCCAGACGACAGCAGCAACAATAGATGCGGTTTGAAACTCCCCTTAATCTGACTAATCCCCTTCCACTGAGTGGAGACCAGTCCTCTGTCTTTGGACCAGTGGTTGTTATTAAACTGTGCTATGCCCCTGAGGCTCCTATAGCCCTAAACCGGGAATATCAGGCTGGGTGCTGGTCGGTGGGGGGGGGGGGGGGGGGGGGGCTTCCTGACACCCCACAGTCATCATAGATCTACATTCACCCCATTGTGGAAGATGTGCTATCATTTAAAACCAGAAGGGGATTCCAATAACCACTGCCAAACCAAATCATTACACGCTTCTGCGGCTTTCTGTTACTGTGCTATTAACTCTCATTATGAACACAATGGTAGCTACCCACAACGTCGCTCAGGAGTGGAGGGAACAGGCCCCGTCTTCTGGCTGCTGTAAACTGTGAGAGGATGGTTGTTCCTGGCTGATACTGAGACGGAAGGATGCGAACATTGGGTGTCGTGACCCGTGTCCCGCTGCTCTGCTGGGATCCACCTAAACACTGTTGAGGCCTCAGACATGGGCTTTGCCAAGGCTAGGCCAGGTCTGAAGTGAGGCATGGCATGTTTCTCAATATGCATACTACTGTGCCCCACACTCTCATGCGCTTAGTGCATTCTCCAAACATGTTCTCTTGAGTACATTCTTGTGAGGATGAGAGAGTGTGGAGAATGCATAAAGCAATACATTTGAGAAGCACTCGCACTCCCACCACTGTATTGACTTACACCTCACCTCCCTATTCACTGAACCTTCTTCCAGCCAGGACAATGGTAACAATAGACGAGATATACACAAAGCAAAAGTTTTACTTCATAATTATCAGTTAGATATGTGAACCGTAATAATCTAGCTAGCCAGCTAGTTAAACAGGCAAAAATTACCTAAAACTAATGTAATTCAAGGTAGCTACTAATTCTTCATGGCTAGATAGCTAGCCAGTTAGCCAGTTAGCCCTATTAACTTACTATGGACTTACAGTACCCATTCACTGAACCGTCTTCCAGCCAGGACAACAATGGAAATAGAGACGAAACAAGATATACACAAAGCAACCATTTTACTTCATAACTATAAGCTAGATATATGTGAACCATACTAATGTAGCTAACCAGGTAGTTTAACAAGCAAAAAGGACCTAAAACGTATATTATGCAAGATAGATGTACATTCTTTGTGGGTAGCTAGCTAACAGTTCTTTGTGGCTATATAGCAA
Organism: Oncorhynchus clarkii lewisi; assembly: GCF_045791955.1. Lineage (NCBI taxonomy): Eukaryota > Metazoa > Chordata > Actinopteri > Salmoniformes > Salmonidae > Oncorhynchus > Oncorhynchus clarkii. The sequence goes on from NC_092177.1 coordinate 19,085,436, forward strand.
GCTAAGAGTACTAGTACCTAGTCAGTTAGACCTATTTACTTATTATGGGCTTGCTATCTCAAATCAAATACAATTTAATTGGTCACATACACGTGCTTAGCAGATGTTATTGCGGGTGTAGTGAAATGCTTGTGTTTCTAGCTCCAACAGTGCAGTAATATCGAACAAGTAGAATCTAACAATTTCACAACAATACACACAATACCCCTAAATCTAAAGTAAAGGAATGGAATTAAGAATATATAAATATTTGGACGAGCAATGTCAGAGCGGCATAGACTAAGATACAGCAGAATATAATAGAATACAGTATATATGTATGAGATGAGTAATGCAAAATATGTAAACATTATTAAAGTGACTAGTGTCCCATTATTAATGTGGCCAGTGATTTCATGTCTATATAGGGGAGCAGCCTCTAATGTGCTAGCGGTGGCTATTTAACAGTCTGATGAAGCTGTTTTTCAGTCTCTCGGTCTCAGCTTTGGTGCCCCTGTACTGACCTCGCCTTCTGGATGATAGCGGGGTGAACCGGCAGTAGCTTGGGTGGTTGTTGTCCTTGATGATCTTTTTGGCCTTCCTGTGAGATCGGGTACTGTAGGTGTCCTGGAAGGCAGATAGTTTGCCCCCAGTGATACATTGGGCAGACCACACCACCCTCTGGAGAGCCCTGCAGTTGTAGGCGGTGCAGTTGCCGTTCCAGATGGTGATACAGCCCGACAGGATGCTCTCAATTGTGCATCTGTAAAGATTTGTGAGGGTTTAATAAGGTGCAAAGCCAAATTTCTTCAGCTTCCTGAGGCTTCTTCACCACACTGTCTGTCTACAGTATGTAGGCAGGTAAACATGCCTAAATTAACACAACATGGATTTATTAACATATGAGATGTGAATAGGCAACATTTCATTGCGAAGTCGGAGTGTATTTTCTCCCGCTTCAGTTCATATAATGGGCTGCATTTATTTCAAGAATTTCTTTACGTGTTTGCGTCATATTTCTTTGCATACTATCCGTTTGCATCGATGCATGCTTCAAAATATGTACAAATGGAGTACGCATTCGAGAAGTGCCCTCCGTGCTCTGTTTCGCATACCTTGATTTGGACTCATACTCCGACCCTCCCGTGCTCCAATTTGAGTGCTCGGAGCACAGTAGAATGTATTTTGAGAAGCATGAAGTGCACCACTTGACCAGCGCACATTAAAGCACGATATATGGAATATGGTGCCATTTTGGGACATCACAGCAGCTAGGGTAGCAGTAGTTAGAGACACAGCAGCTAGGGTAGCTTTAGCTAGAGTCACAGCAGAACTTATTTGTATTGCTTTTAATCTTTTTAATGAATTTATCTTATTAACACTTTGTTCTAGCTAGCTATTTGTGTAGGCAGCTATCAAGTAAACCCAATGATAGGGTAGCAGTAGCTAGAGTCACAGCAGCTAGGGTAGCGGTAGCTAGAGTCACAGCAGCTTGGGTAGCAGTAGCTAGAATCAAAGCAGCTAGGGAAGCAGTACCTAGAGACACAGCAGCTTGGGTAGCAGTAGCTAGGGTAGCAGTAGCTAGAGTAGCAGTAGCTAGAGTCACAGCAGCTAGAGTCACAGCAGCTAGGGTAGCATTAGCTAGGGTAGCGGTAGCTAGAGTCACAGCAGCTAGGGTAGCAGTTGCTAGAGACACATCAGATAGGGTAGCAGTAGCTAGAGTCACAGCAGCTAGGGTAGCAGTAACTAGAGTCATAGCAGCTAGGGTAGCAGTTGCTAGAGACACAGCATCTAGGGTAGCAGTTGCTAGAGACACAGCAGCTAGGGTAGCAGTAGCTAGAGACACAGGGAAGCCAGTTAAATGACATTAATGATCCTCTGGGTGTGAAGCGGCTGTGGATTTGGACAGGTGCTCTCCCCAGCTACACTCACATTTATAGCAACGCTTGCAGCCAACCCTCTCACTGCCTAGCTGGTGAATAGGACTCTATACTCTACTTGCCTACTGGTTGGTTACCATGGCTCCTGACTGCTTTCATTTTGGTCTTGGAAAGCACAGATAAATAAAATAGAAGGAGGGGAGTGGTGGGGGGTGGAAAGGTTTCCCGTTGTTGGCGTTATGAGCATTCTTCCTGTAGGTCTGGGGCATGTATAGTTAAACTTGAAATTGTTTCTTCTATGGCCTCCCGAGTGGCAAAGCGGTCTAAGGCACTACATCGCAGTGCTTGAGGCATCACTACAGACCAGGTTCGATCCCAGGCTGTGAGAGACCCAAGAGGGGGTGCACAATTGTCCCAGCGTCGTCCAGGTTAGGGGAGGGTTTGGCCGGCCGGGATGTCCTTGTCCCATCGCGATCTAGCGACTCCTTGTGGCTGGTCGGGTGCATGCACACTTACTTCAGTCGCCAGTTGTATGGTGTTTCCTCCAACACATTGGTGAGGCTGGCTTCTGGGTTAAGCGAGCAGTGTGTCAAGAAGCAGTGCGGCTTAGCAGAGTCGTGTTTCAGAGGATGCATGGCTCTTGACCTTCACCTCTCCTGAGTCCGTACGGGAGTTGCAGTGATGGGACAAGACTTTAACTGCCAATCAATATCACAAAAAAGGGGGGGAAAATGTAAAATATTTAGCCGTCTCAAAATGCACATCAGCCAATTAAAATCTTTGATTTACTTACACGTTATAGAACGCTACATTGTAGCTGGTCCCATCAGATAACCTGGCACACGTTGGCCCTATGCTAACCTCACCAGCTCACAGTGACTATTTCCTGTAACAGATTCCTCAACAACCTATCAAAGATTTTAGACTTTAAATCCATGAATCAATGGCATTTCTTAAAATAAGTCAACCCTGGCCACCAGAGGGACATTTTAAACCTACAAATTCAAGGTTTACTTTCGTTCTGTTGATCTGTAACAAAATGTTGTGTGCCAATATTGCATTGATGCATCCTTGACTAGGCTACTAGCTAGCTGCTAGTACTAACATAAGACAAAAAAAAATGTTTTTACCTAAATTAGGACCTTACAACATGTCCGTTTATTGTATGTCATAGGAAAAAAAGAGGAAGAGACTTGTGAAATAGCAGTCCTGTACCATTATCACTGCTTCCTTGTGCCATATACTGTTAATAGAATATAATAACAGAAGCATTCTATTCTGTGAGGCATGTTGTACACGTGGAGAAGGATGAAATCTCAGGGACATCCTTTCTACATAACCATACCTTGAAGCACACAGACTGTATGACATTGGCTTAGCCAGGAAAGGAAAGAAAAAAAAGGCTTTTACTTGACAGATTTTCATCACGATCTGATTGATTTTTGCTGGGTTTTTCCTTTTGCTTAGTAATGTTGTTGGCTTCTGAAACTATACACACTTGAGGGGAGATACATAAATATACCTTTGAATCAATGGTGAACTGAATTTATATCAGTTACCTTGGTAACGGGAGGCTGTGCTATGCAATAAGAGGGAATACATTCAGTACAGTAGGCTAGATGAAGAGCAAAGACTGTTTTTCATGTAAAAGTTCAAATGAATGTTGCGAAACATAGCCAAGGGAAGGAGATAAATCCAAATCTGGCAGTTGTATAACATCATTCATAACCCTAGTTAACCTGCTGGATGCCAATCACGATCAAAGCAATATTATTTTTGATTTACAATAGTCAAGGCCATTACTGGATCCGAGTATAGCTAAATACAATTGAGAGATGCATAACACCAGCCCTGGAATTGACATATTTCTGGAAGCCCATAGCTAATTAGTCCTAATTCAAATATCATCAGAGGTACAGTATGTAATAGTTAAACTGCATATTGAGCAGCTGTGTGCCGGTGATTTGGAGCTAGATTTTTCTCTCTTGTTTTGGATGAGCGGTCACAAAGCTGCAGTGATGATGGAGGGGAAGGCCCATGCCTGGCAGGGCACTACGCTGGCCATTGAAAAATGTAGGCGCACACAAAGAAATGTTGGATCACAATGAAAAATATTTGAGGTAATAAAGCTAGAATCCTTAATTTTTCTAGGCGCACTGGTGCTCCTAAATTTAAATTCCAGGTTGCACAGCAAAATATTTAGGCGCATATGCAAGTAAATTGGTCGCACTTTTAGAGCCCTGCCAGGTATGGAACTCTGGGGCACGGTGGGTTTGGCCCAGGCGCACTCGCTGAGGGATTGATCGGCATGAATTTGAGAAGGAAAGAGCAGTGAAGCAGTTTATTGAGTAGAAGGTGGGGGTTAGGGAGGATATTGGGCCCGGCTCAGCAACTTTTCACTCCCTGTTTGGGGCAGGCTTGCCCCCCTCCTATGGCCCAGTGACATTTGGAGCGTCAGCCCGAGAGACGCATGGCAGAGGCTGATAGATTTACTACTTAATGATCTGCCGATGCCCAGATGGAAGGACAGGACCAAGTTGGGGACAAAGTCTTTGGAATTTGTTGTGTTTTTCAGTGGAATAGAGGTGTGAATCAGCAGAACACTGTAGTCTATTGGTTCACGTCCTCAATAAAAACAGTATATGTTTGCTCCCACATCCTTAAGAGCATGAATCATGATGTTGTTTATTCGTTTGACAGGGACATGGTTCTACTCATGGTGGATGATGCTACAAAAATATCTGGCATGTCAACCCGTTCTCATCCACCCCTAGCTGAGCTATTCTTAGCATCTGATTAAACATGCTCTTTGTGACAACAAAATGAACTTACCCATTTTTCATACAATTTGTGCTTAATAGTTCTAGGTCTGTAAATACAACAAGAAAGATTGCGTTAAACAGAACGCTGAAAGGCACTATATCTATCAGAGTTTGCATATTAGGCTGCCAAGACACGTAATCCTCTCTTGCAAGTAATTCATGTGAGGCAATTTACTTATTTGTACATAAAAAAGCCATCCGGCGAATAGACAACAAACCACAACCAAAGGTTGAAATTATCATGCTCTAAGTACGTTGGGTGTTATGTGGCTGGAAGTCAGAAATGGGCATTGATACAAGAGCTTTTGGAATGGGGTTATCTTGATTTCATTCCTTAGGCGTGGGAACACTCTCTGTTCTTCCTGTTTTCAGGGAACACTATGTTCTTCCTGTTATCAGGGAACACGCTGTTCTTCCTGTTATCAGGGAACACACTATGTTATTACTGTTATCAGGGAACACGCTGTTCTTCCTGTTATCAAGGAACACACTATGTTCTTCCTGTTATCAGGGAACACGCTGTTCTTCCTGTTATCAGGGAACACGCTGTTCTTCCTGTTATCAGGGAACACACTATGTTCTTCCTGTTATCAGGGAACACACTATGTTCTTCCTGTTATCAGGGAACACACTATGTTCTTCCTGTTATCAGGGAACACACTGTTCTTCCTGTTATCAGTGAACAAACCAAGACATGTAATCATCTGCTTCGCTTCAAGTCCTTAGGGACTGTGCAGTATTGTGTTTTTGAATGTATTATTTATTACATTGTTAGCCCATAAAACCTTAAGTGTTATTACATACAGCTGGGAAAAACTATTTGATATCAGAGAGATGTCAACTTACCAGCACAACTAGCACTACGACAAGGAATACGACTTTCCCAAAGCAAATCCTTTGTCTGCACCTCCCAGGGCATTTAAGCTGATTCCAGAGGCCGACCCAAAACAACGCCGTCGGAGGAGAGGGTGCCGGAGCTGTCTTCTAGTAAGATTTCTGATGCGCACACACCACGCACCACTTCCGAGAATATTACTCACTAATGTCCAGTCCCTAGTTAACAAAGTCGACGAAATTAGGGCAAGAGTTGCTTTCCAAAGAGATATCCTGGATTGCGACATACTCTGTTTCACGGAGACATTGCTAGCTGTGGACATGCTGCCGTGGTCCGTACAACCAATGGGATTTTCAGTGCATCGCGCCGACAGGAACAGGACGGCCATCAAGGAACTTCACTGGACTTTATGAAAACTGGAAACCATATATCCTGAGGCTGCATTTATTGTAGCTGGGGATTAAAACAAAGCTAATCTGAGAACAAGTCTACCTAAATTCTATCAGCATATCGATTGCAGTACACGAGCGAGTAACACACCCGACCACTGCTACTCTAACTTACGCAATGCACACAAGGCCCTCCCCCACCCTCCTTTTGGCAAATCTGACCATGACTCCATCTAGTTGCTCCCCTCCTATAGGCAGAAACTAAAACAGGAAGCGTCCGTGCTTAGGTCTATCAAACGCTGGTCTGACCAATCGGATTCCACGCTTCAAGATTGCTTCGAACATGTGGACTGGGATATGTTCCGGGTAGCCTCAGACAATAACATTGATGTATACGCTGACTTGGTGAGCGAGTTTTATAAGGAAGTGTATAGGAGATATTGTACCCACTGTGACTATTAAAACCTTCCATAACCAGAAACCGTGGATTGAACACAGCATTTGCGCAAAACTGAAAGCAGGTACCACCATGGCAAGGCGACTGGAAACATGACCAAATACAAACACTATAGTTATTCCCTCCATAAGGCAATCAAACAAGCAAAGCGTCAGTATAGAGACAAAGTAGAGTCGCAATTCAACGGCTCAAACATGAGACATATCTGGCAGGGTCTACAGACAATCATGGATCGTCGAGGACATCAACGTCTTGCTCCCAGACAAATTAAACAACTTCTTTGCGCGCTTTGAGGAAAATACAGTACCACTGACACGGCCTGCTACCAAAGACTGTGGGCTCTCCATCTCTGTGGCCAACGTGACTAAAATATTTAAACGTGTTAACCCTCGCAAGGTTGCCGGCCTAGACAGCATCCCCAGCCGCATCCACAGAGCATACGCAGACGAGCTGGCTGGTGTGTTTACGGACATATTCATTCAATCTCATCCCAGTCTGTTGTCCCCACATGCTTCAAGATGGCCACCATTGTTCCTGTTCCCAAGAAAGCTAAGGTAACTGAACTAAATGACTATTGCCCTGTAACACTCACTTCTGTAATCATGAAGTGCTTTGAGAGACTAGTCAAGGATCATATCACCTCCACCCTACCTGTTACCCTAGACTCACTCCAATTTGCTTACCGCCCCAATAGGTCCACAGACGATGCAATCGCCATCACACAACACACTGCCCTATCCCATCTGGACAAGAGGAATACCTATGTAAGAATGCTATTCATTGACTACAGCTCAGCATTCAACACCATAGTACCCTCCTAACTCATCATTAAGCTTGAGACCTTGGGTCTCGACCCCGCCCTGTGCAACTGGTTCCTGGACTTCCTGACGGGCCGCCCCTAGGTGGCGAAGGTAGGAAAAAAACATCTCCACTCCGCTGATCCTCAACACTGGGGTCCGACAAGGGTGCGTTCTCAGCCTTCTCCTGTACTCCCTGTTCACCCACGACTGCGTGGTCATGCACACCTCCAACTCAATCATCAAGTTTGTAGATGGTAGGCTTGATTACCAACAATGACGAGGCAGCCTACAGGGAGGAGGTGAGAGCCCTCGGAGTGTGGTGTCAGGAAAATAACCTCTCACTGAATGTCAGCAAAACAATGATCGTGGACTTCAAGAAACAGCAAAGGGAGCACCCCCCTATTCACGGGACAGCAGTGGAGAAGGTGGAAAGTTTTACGTTCCTGAAACGGTCCACGCACACAGACAGTGTGGTGAAGAAGGCGCAACAGGACCTCTTCAACCTCAGGAGGCTGAGAAAATTTAGCTTGTCCCCCGAAAACCCTCACTAACTTTTCAGGTGCACAATTGAGAGCATCCTGATGGGCTGTATCACTGCCTGGTATGGCAATTGCACCGGCCACAAACGCAGGGCTCTCCAGAGGGTGGTGCGATCTGCACAACGCATCACCGGGGGCAAACCAGCTGCCCTCCAGGACACCTACTACACCCGATGTCACAGTAGGGCAAAAAGATAATCAAGGACAACAACCACCCGAGCCACTATCTGTTCACCCTGCTTCCATCCAGAAGGTGAGGTCAGTATAGGTGCATCAAAGATTGGACAGAGAGACTGAAAAACAGCTTCTATCTCAGGGCCATCAGATAGTTAAACATCCACCACTAGCACAGAGAGGTGGCTGCCTACCTACAGACTTGGCCACTTTAATAAATGGAACACTAGTCACTTTAATAGTGTTTACATATCTCGCATTACTCATCTCACATGTACAGTTGAAGTCGGAAGTTTACATACACTTAAGTTGGAGTCATTAAAACTCGTTTTTCAACCACTCCACAAATTTCTTGTTAACCTTTTCGGGCTAGGGTGCAGTATTTTCACATCCGGATGAAAAGCGTGCCCAAAGTTAACAGAAGCTAGGATATGCATATAATTGGTATAGTTAGATAGAAACACTCTAAAGTTTCTAAAATTGTTTGAATAATGTCTGTGAGTATAACAGAACTGATATGGCAGGTGAAAACCTGAGAAAAATCCATCCAGGAAAAAAAAATGTTTACAGGTAACTTATTAGATATTTTGTAGTCATGTAGCGCAAGTTGGAACCAGTGTTTTTCTGGATCAAACACCCCAAATAAATGGACATTTTGGAGATATAATGACCGAATTAATCAAACAAAAGGACCATTTGTGACGTTTATGGGGCATATTGAAGTGCTAACAAAATAATATCTTAAAGGTAAGGCATGAATTATATAGTTATTTCTGCGTTTTGTGTCGCACCTGGCAGGTTGAAATATGAATGTCGTGTTTGCTTGGTGGGGTGCTATCCTCAGATAATCGCACGGTTTGCTTTCGCCATAAATCCTTTTTGAAATCTGACACGTTGGCTGGATTAACAACAAGTGTAGCTTTAATTTGGTGTATTGCATGTGGGATTTCATGAAAGTTTATTATTTATAGTAATTTAATTTGAATTTGGCGCTCTGCCATTTCACCGGATGTTGTCGAGTGGTTCCGCTAGCGGAATGTCTAGCTGTAACAAGTTTTAACAAACTATAGTTTTGGAAAGTCGGTTAGGACATCTACTTTGTGCATGACACAAGTAATTCTTCCAAAAATAGTTTACAGACATATTATTTCACTTATAATTCACTGTATCACACAATTCCAGAAAATGAGGCTTTAGAAGCTTCTGATAGGCTAATTGACGTCATTTGAGTCAATTGGAGGTGTACCTGTGGATGTATTTCAAGGCCTACCTTCAAACTCAGTGCTCTTTGCTTGACATCATGGGAAAATCAAAAGAAATCAGCCAAGACCTCAGAAAAAAAGTGTGGACGTCCGCAAGTCTGGTTCATCCTTGGGAGCAATTTCCAAACACCTGAAGGTACCACATTCATCTGTACAAACAATAGTATGCAAGTATAAACACCATGGGACCACACAGCTGTCATACCGCTCAGGAATGAGACGTGTTCTGTCTCCTAGAGATGAACGTACTTTGGTGCAAAAAGTGCAAATCAATCCCAGAACAGATGCTGGAGGAAACAGGTACAAAGTATATATATATCCACAGTAAAAACAAGTCCTATATTGACATAACCTGAAAGGCCGCTCAGCAAGGAAGAAAGCCAGACTACGCCATAAAAAAAGCCAGACTACGGTTTGCCACTGCACATGGGGACAAAGATCGTACTTTTTGGAGAAATGTCCTTTGGTCTGATGAAACAAAAATAGAACTGTTTGGTCATAATGACCATTGTTATTATGGCCAAACCGGGGGAGGCTTGCAAGCCGAATAAAAGCTGAAATAAATAATTCTCTCTACTCTTATTCTGACATTTCACATTCTTAAAATAAAGTGGTGATCCTAACTGACCTAAGACAGGTAATTTTTACTAGGATTAAATGTCAGGAATTGTGAAAAACTGAGTTTAAATGTATTTGACTAAGGTGTATGTAAACTTCCGACTTCACTGTATATACTTTATACTGTGTCTTTCACTATCTATTATTTACTATCTATTGCATCTTAGCTGCTATGTCACTGCCCAACCATATATTTTATACTTATATATTCTCATCTTATTGCTTTACTAAATTGTGTGTATTAGGTTTTGTTGTGGTATTTGTTAGATATTAGGTTTTGTTGTGGAATTGTTAGATATTACCTGTTAGATACTGCTGCACTGTCGGATCTAGAAGCATAAACATTTCGCTACACTCACAATAAAATCTGCTAACCATGTGTATGCGACCAATACAATTTGATTTGATTTGACACCGTTCTTCCTGATATCAGTGAATCCCCCCGGTCATTCTCGTTATAAGGGAACACTCTGTTCTTCCTGTTATCAGAGAACACTCTATGCTCTTCCTGTTGTCAGGGAAGCACCAAACTCACCATCAAGGATTTACACAGCGGGAGGTCAAACAAGGAACTGACCGCTCTGATTTCCTTTGGGCTAAATATGATGCGTAGGAGATTTTAAAAATGAAATGCACTTTTACTGTCTGGGCCTCTGTGACCTGAGTTTGTGTGTGGGCTTGTGTGAGTGTGTCAGTGTGTGAGTGTGCAATTAATGTGTGTGTGTGTGTGTGTGTTGCTGAGTGCTCCTTCCCCCATGCTCATTAACTCTCTCCTCCATCTCCCTCTGGGAGGAGACGGTGGTGTGGTTCTTGATGACTACTGGGAGAGGGAGAGATAAAGATAAAAGGTTATTCCTATTATTCAGGAGGGGACATCAAAGACACTACCACTCCCTGCATTTCAGAGTGGTTTCATTCTCTCATTGTATTTGCTAATCCTAAAAAGTGGACTTGTCCACTAACAATGTGGCTGGGGAATCGTTTGAAGTTTCAATTGAGGCACTCAGACATGTAAGAGGGCGATAGCACCGCAAGGAAAGCATCACTTTCCCCAAAAATCTTCCGTGTCATTAACATGACTACGAGGATAGGAAACCTACAGTACCGCACAATTTCTTCCCGTCTTTGAAAGACAGACTTGCAGTGAAGTCACTCTTCTCCCATATAAGTCACACAGTGCTTCCAGGCCCTCTGAGTCTCTCTCTCTGGGCAGGTTTTTAGAGTATTTTTTAGCTGTAGCTCCATGGTAGTCAGGTAGAAGCAGCATTGCTCATTAAAGGGTAATGGAAACACTAAGATTTAGAACGTGAAGTATTAGTGGATTGAGTACATCTCTTTCCTTAGATTTACTTCTTAAGGTGTTTCCATTCTCCTTTAATAGCTGTATCTCACTGTCTTGTTTCATGCCATCCAGCCACCCAGCCAGCTCCAACAGATAGATTACTGTCCCCTCGACAGACAGACAGACAGGCAGACAGAGAGAGAGGCCCTGTCTGTCTATGTGTGAATCTCAATTGGCACCCTTTTCCCTATCTAGTCCACTACTTTTGGGCTTTGGTCAAAATAGGGCCCTGGTCAAAAGTAGTGTACTATACATTGAATAGTAGTCCAATAGGGTGCAATTTGGGATACAGACTCTCATTCACCCAGGGGAGGGGGATAAAGGAAAATCCACTGGACCGGGGAGAGGGGGGATCGGAGGGCTGCCCAGAGAGCCTCCCAGGCAGAGGGCGAGGGATCGGAGGGGTGCCCAGAGTGCAGAGAGCCTCCCAGGCAGAGGGCGAGGGTTCGGAGGGTTGCCCAGAGTGCAGAGAGCCTCCCAGGCAGTGCATGACTGGCAGGGTGACGGGCTAATGACAGGCCAGCAGGACAAGGCTGAGCTATTGCCTCATATCATAGTAAGGCCTGCTGTTGGAGTTGCATGGATCTCCTGTCCCTGCTCCGACTGGGCACCCGGCTGGGCTCCTAAACAGTGGTCCTCCTTGCACCACGGTAATTGTCCTGTGTAAACAGAAACAGCTCCCCCACTCTTCCACTTCCTTCTCCTCTACCTCCCTCCTACTCTTCTTCTCCCTCTCCCACACACACACACAAGGCCCTCTCCTATTGCTTCCTTCATGCCCAGAGGTGAGAGGTTGGAAGTAATTGGAAAGGTATCCATTGGAAACAGGCTGTGGTGTTGTGCCCATGCCCACATGGGATGCCCGCCCCCTCCCTGGAGTGCTAAGGCAGCAGGCTGTCTCTTCAACACCCTGGAACTATTGCAGCGTTTCCCTATTGTACCTGAGGGCTTACTATACTGGTTACACAGACACACACCGGTACACACACACACACTGGTACACACACACACGCCGGTACACACACACACGCCGGTACACACACCGGTACACACACACCAGTACACACACACACACACACACACACACACACACACACACACACACACACACACACACACACACACACACACACACACACACACACACACACACACACACACACACACACACACACACACACACACAGTATTTACAAAGTCAATCTTTTCAGAAGGAGATTTCAGCATAGCCCTTCAAAATCTGAGGGTTTCTGTAAATTACTGCCCTTTCCACAAAACTTTTTAGGCCGAAATAATTCCCAGGAGGTTTCACACTGTGCTGAGGAATACCTGATGCGTTTGCCAACAAAGCACAAGCTCTAATTTGCTTATTTCTCACACATAACCGTGCATACATTCACACTCTACAGTCAAACCACCTTTGTACTGTGTTGGTTTGTTGCATTGGTTGTTTGTTTGACCATTGCAGCAGTCAGCTCTTCTCTCCCACTGTTTTGTCCTCTTACCAAGGATGAGGGACGCAATGCAGTCTCAGTGTTTCCCTCTATTTTCATGCTAAATTCTTGCCACCTCTGAAAAAGAAATATTAGATATAAATTGTCTCCAATTAAGCGCAGTCAACAGGGTATGGCATGGCGTTGCAAAATGGAGTGATCTTCAAGATCCCTTTTATCCTCTACAAATCTCCCACTTTACCACCACCAAAGAACCCCCAAACATCACATTGCCTCCACCATGATTGACAGATGACGTCAAGCATTCATTTTTTCTGTCTCACGAATGTTCTTCTTTGTGATCCGAACACCTCAAACTTAGATTTGTCTGTCCATAACACTCTTTTCCAATCTTCCTCTGTCCAGTGTCTGTGTTCTTTTGCCCATATTAATCTTTTATTTTTATTGGCCAGTCTGAAATATGGCTTTTTCTTTGCAACTCTGCCTAGAGGGCCAGCATCCCGGAGTCGCGTCTTCACTGTTGACGTGTTTTGCGGGTACTGTTTAATGACGCTACCAGTTGAGGACTTGTGAGGCATCTGTTTCTCAAACTAGACACTAATGTACTTGTCCTCTTGCTCAGTTGTGCACCGGGGCCTCCCACTCGTCTTTCTATTCTGGTTAGCGCCAGTTTGCACTGTTCTGTGAAGGGAGTAGTACACAGTGTTGTACGAGATCTTTCGTTTCTTGTCAATTTTTTGCATGGAATAGCCTTCATTTCTCATAACAAGAATAGACTGACAAGTTTCAGAGGAAAGTTATTTGTTTCTGGCCATTTTGAGCCTGTAATCGAACCCACAAATACTGATGCTCCAGATAGTCAACTAGTCTAAAGTGTAATGAACACGATGGGAGACAGAGAGCTGGTTTCAAGTGCAGGGTGCAGCAGGTTTTTATTTGTAAAGGACCACAGTAGGAGGCAGGTAGCTGGGTCCAGGGGCAGGCAGAAGGTCATACACAGGGGGTCCAAAAAGGCAACAGTACAGGCAGGGAAATGTCGTCCGGGAGATCAGGCAATAGGTTGATAACAGGAAAACCGATAGGCTAAAGTACAGGCAGGGAAGAGGCAAAAGGCATCGTTAGTGAGGCAGGCAAAAATTATCATACACGGGAGGAGTCAATTATTGGGCAAACCAGCGCTCCGAATAGAAGCGTGTCACAAAACAAACAATACCTCACAATGATTGGGTGCAAAGAACTGAACTAAATAGTCTGTGATAATGAGGTGTGTGAACAGGTGATCAGAATTCAGGTGATTGGGATCTGGAGAGTGAGCTGCGTCCGGGGGATCTACGTGTTTGAGAGTGTGAGTTGGAAGCAGACATTACATACAGAAGGCCAGTTGTATTGCTTCGTTAATCAGAACACGTGTTCAGCTGTGCAAGCATAATTGCAAAATGGTTTTCTAATGATCAGTTAGCCTTTTAAAATGATAAACTTGGATTAGCTAACACAACGTGCCATTGGAACACATGAGTGACGGTTGCTGATAATGGGACGGAAATACTTCTCAGTTTCATCAGCTGTCCGGGTAGCTGGTCTCAGATGATCCCGCAGGTAAAGAAGCTGGATGTGTAGGTCCTGGACTGGCATGGTTACATGTGGTTTGCAGTTGTGGGGCCGGTTGGACATACTGCCAAATAAAAAATAAAAATATTGGAAGATGCTTATGGTAGAGAAATTAACATTCAATTCTCTGGAAACAGCTCTGGTGGACGTTCCTGCAGTCAGCATGCCAATTGCACGCACCCTCAAAACTTGAGACATCTGTGTCATTAATTTTATTGTCCCCAGCACAAGGTGCACCTGTGTAATGATCATGCTGTTTAATCAGTTTCATGATATGTCACACCTGTCAGGTGGATGGATTATCTTGGCAAAGGAGAAATGTTCACTAACAGGGATGGAAACTAATTTGTGCACCAAATTTGAGCAAAATAATATTTTTGTGCGTATGGAAAAATGATTGGATCTTTTATTTCAGTTGTTCCGTTTATATTTTTGCAGAGACACGCTTTTAAATGGATAGTAGTTGGCTCAATGACCGGACGTCTACGGGAACAGCTAGCATGTCATTGCGCTAATGCTAGTAGCAATGCAACCCCCCCTCCCTCCCCCACCCTTGCCACCACTGCGGAAAAAATCTTGGTGGAAACACTGCAGTCTGATTGTGCTCTGCTGTGCTCTGCCATGGCTGTGCCAGTTAAATAAGGACCCACACAATTAGGCCCCTCCCAGCCCTGGGCCCTGTAATGAATCCCCTCACTGATGAGTAATGTGTTGGCCTGTCTGTCGCTTGGCTAATAGAGCTTTGTCTCTTCTAGCTCTGCACCGGGGAAAATGAATGGCTGACAAATGAGCCGCGTCCTCTGGCAGAGCCCGGTCCCTCTGTGTGTTTAGTTCCCAGGACAGGGATGGGGGACCAGCCATGGGCATGAGGCAGGCCCAGTGCTAGGTGCCTAGGTCTGCAGGTAGCAGACCTAGGCCGCCAGGCCCAGTGCTGCACTGGCTGTGTTGGGCTTAGAAATGTTCCCTGATGCCCTTTTTACTTCCACTATTCCCATCCATATGGGCTGCCACACTTCATCAACAGATATCACCGGTTGGCTGGTACTGACTGCCATTCACTAAGGTGTGTCAGCATTAGGGCTAATACCCCTTTTGTCAGCAGAAACTAATTGGTGCTGATTCATTTGTTTTGTCCATCATTACCAGAATGTATATCCTATACTGTTGGAGAACAAGCAATGTACTGTTTAGAAAATAATATGCTGTAATTCCTTCTTTATCTAGAATACCTGGATGTTGTGTTGTTATAATAATGAGTGTGAGCTCTTTCGTTTTTGTATTGCTCACTAATGACAGGTCACGTCCACCATGTTCATGCTGCTCCAATATGAGGCACCTGAGAGCTCCATATGGACCCCAAGGGAGCTGCCCAGACCACTGATCCTGTCTTCTGTCACTACAGCAACAGCCGTGGCCATTAGCACAGCCTTAATTACACAGCAGTCAGTGAGTCTTGATGCCCTCCTCCCCCCTCTCCTCCCCCTTCCCCTCCACAACCCTCTGTCGCTGCAGCCTGTTGTCTATCTCATGCTCAGCCCCCACATCCACAACAATCCATCACACAGGCTTGGCATGGGGAGAGCTCATGGATAGGCGGGCCACTGTCTCTCTCCTACCAACCTGGAGAACATAAGCTCTGTCACAACCTCAGGATCTGAGTTTCTATTTACATGTGAGCCTCTGCCACTGGCATGCTACAGAGAGAGAGAGAGAGGACGTACAATGACGTCGTAGTCCTTATGATGAAAGAAACAGAACAGGAGGATGAGAAGAAAAGAGAGAAAAAAGCACAGCCATCAACAAACATAGTTCTCCTCCGTAGGGGTCTGGGTAATGAGTGGGCTGGTAGCAGGAGGTGGTGGTGTTCTGCCGTACCGCTGAGTGTAAATCCATCAACCTTGGAGACAACATCATGTGAAGACATTCATATGGCGAGTGTGTGTGACATCTAGGTACTGTAGCGATGCATGCCATTCGTCACACCTGGAGAGACATGCTTCCGACAACCAATCCAATCCCGGCGCTTTACGAATTCTTGTTTTTTCTTTCTGTTTCGTGTTGGATCAATTTCTTCCTCCATATATTATTAATTTGATACAATTTGTAATTCTGAGCAGGCAATACATTTCAAATGAATTCAATCGGAGAATCAGACTTGTAGATCTGTAGACCCCCCCCCCCCCCCCACACACACACACACACGCACACACACAAATATCAGCCATTGGAAGAGGAGGCTCTTGAATTCTAGAAAACCGGCACCAATTTGCAGTGCATTATGAAATGTCTCCTCATAGACATTTAAGGCCGTATTTAAGCTTGCATTGTTTTTTTTTTACCTTGTAGCAGCACTAAGCAAGTTTAACTAATGGCCTCAGATGACTAGCAATGGACATCAAACCAGCAACAAGATGAGCCTGGTGGAGCGACGCTTTACCCCAGGGTATCGGGGCACTGTAACAGCATCGCTAATTGCCCCTCAGGCAGCCTCTGCGCAGGGAACCTCTTTTGAATAAATATGTTGAAACACTAAACAATGTAGCCAACTAAGATGTGTGTATAAAAGACACACACAGCCAGAGACAAATACAACCGCTTCTCTCCAGGTGATATTGATTTGACCTGCTGTGAGTACATGGGAATATCACCAGCATAGTGCTTGATGCTTTTAGCACCCTGCCTATGAATGTGTCCTGTATGAGTAACTTAAGTGCTCCCTCTATCCTCCAGTTCAGGGATGCTAGATGTGCTGCATGCTAGTTTATTAAAGGTACATTGCTTGATGACTATGTGGGGAATGAAAGAGGCCATATTCTATACTGTCATTCAGAAATATGCATTCAGCTTGAAGATCCCCTTTCCCTTGAATCATTGAATGATTCATGTTGTGAAAGTTTATTTGTGTTAAAGAATATTTGTGACCACGCTATATCTCAACATCTTCTGTTTGCGGAGATACATGGCATTTCATCCCAACAAGGACATATTTTAGATTACAGTAACAAAACCTGATTTAATAAGATGGCAAAGGCTTCAGCTTTTCTGCTTGCTATTCACCTCACATTCCAATGCAACACAAACTGCTGCATCGCCAGATGGAATTTACACATTGTAATCAATGGTTTATTCCTGTTGAGGAGACGTGGTTGAGCCTGATATTGCCCTCCTGCTGGGAGTGAAGGAACGCCATCGATAATGCTCCGGCTCCAGTCTGAATGAGGTAACAAACGGGAGCGCAGTTCCACACTGGGATTAGGAACCATGACTCAGGCACACTAGAGAGAGGAACGGGAATGGGGCTGCCTCAAACTGACTGACTCACAGCCCCATGCAGATGTAGATTCACTGGCCAACGTGCAGTGAAAGTCCATGAAATTATGTTTGTCCCACTACTGCTAGCCCCATTGCGTCTTTTCTCTTTGTTCAGCAGCGTAGGGCCTTGAAATAAACCAGTGATCAATGTTCATCTTCTGGCATATTGGCATACAAGTTTGTCCGTTTTAATGAACTCGCTCTGGCAGTTCTATTAAATCAGAGGCGATTATTATCTTGGCTTTTTATGATTTGGTTCATTGGACCGCAGAATGAACTCTATATTAAATAGCATTCATTGAACATTTCCTATTTGTGCCAGTAACCATTATATTCAGTGTTCCAACACAGTCTACTGATGTCTTCCATTGCATGAAGATTCATCAGGGCCCTTATGAGAAAGAGATGAAAAGTTATTCACAACAGATTATGGGGTAGTTGGTTGATAGAAACTCTCTCCTCTCTGGTTTATGAGAATACTTTTGCTAACGTATGCTCTTCTATAAACACATCCACCACTGTCTCTAACATCACATGGGAGGTGAACTTTCAGAGAGCCATAGATAGAATGTGTTTAGTCACTGTATGTAGTCACATCATGAGAGTCAATTAATGCTCTTCTTTAAGTTAAAAGACAGGCCATTTTGTAGTTATATCACACCTGTAAATGCCCATCAGGGAGCAAGCCTATGATATGGCTTGTCATGATACAGGGTTGCTTTTCCCAGTTAGGGGACATTTACTGTGATCCTAACCTCCCGGTGTCATCGCTCCAAACAGAACCCTCGTAATGAGAATACGCCCAACAACAAAGATACATCTCCTGTATTTGCAGAGTGGGCGTGTGTCATACCTTTTAACTGGGATGCCTGGGTGGCTTTGATCCCCCAGAAATCAGTGGGGTTTGTTGAGCTGAATGCGGTGCGGGGAGGTTGAGCGGGCCACTAATGCGCTTTGTGTTTATGGGGCTGCTGCCATGTACTGTGCTGATGCATACTGGAGACTTGCCTGTGCCTCTGGGTGGAAGACACACTTCCCAGGCTGCACAATGGATTGGTTATGCATGATTTAAGAGATTTGGGGGATGCTCTGTGCAGATGGAAAGCTGCCTTTCTTTTCCCTGTTGAGGCTGTAAATCACCACTGGAAACGCCTCTTTGGAAAACAGCTGACCTCCACCACTCTCTGTCTGTCAGTGAATTCATTCCTCATTCAAGTTACTCACAACTGATTAGTATGCACAACTACAGTGACATGTTCTGTTCTTGAACACTGAGCGTTAATTGCTTAAACTTGTGCCATGGCATTGATACATCAAGTATTTTTGGGCGCTGCAGTTCCTCTTGCAGTTCCTACTTCTCTTTTTTGATGCTTCTATCACCCTCGCTGGTCTTGTTGCCTTATTGGAAACCAACCCAGTAAGGACCTGGTGTCCTTTACGATTAAGAGCAGTGGTCTGGTGCTCCGGTCTCTCCTCTGTAGACTTTGATAATAAGTAATGTCCCCTCCTTAGTAACCTAACACAGTAAGGGGCTCTCCTCTCCTCTTCACTAACCTAACACAATAAGGGCATTGGTCATCTGAGAGAGCTGGCATCTGCTGTTGTCTGCCATCACTACAGGGGGTAGGGAGAGGGCACAGGAATGGCACCCCAGGAGTTGGGGGGGGGGGGGGGGGTGACTCTCACAGTGCAGCTGTTCTATTATCTCCCCCCTATAACGCAAGGTGACCTGATAGTGGCCCCCCCAGTTCTGATGGAGTGGCAGATGATGGCCCAGATCCCTGCTCCCTGCATGGGAAAAATACATCCTACTGACACAGACCTCCTCTGGGGAGATGGCATAATGACATAGTCCCTTGTCTGAGGATGCTGTTCTGCTCCTCCCAACATGACTCACAGAGAAAGAGGGGGAGCAGAGAGATGGAAGTAAAATGAGAGAGGAAGGGGGAGAAGGGATATACTGTATAGAGAGACGGAGGTATAGAGGGAGACATTTTAGCTCAAATATACAGTACCAGTCAAAAGTTTGGACACACCTACCCATTCAAGGGTTTTTCCTTTTTTGTACTATTTTCTAAATTGTAGAATAATAGTGAGACATCAAAACTATGAAATAACACATATGGAATCATATAGTAACCAAAAAAGTGTTAAATAAAACAAAATCTATAAATCTATATATCTATATATTTTAGATTTTAGATTCTTCAATGTAGCCACACTTTGCCTTGATGACAGCTTTGCACACTCTTGTAATTGTCTCTGCCAACTTCACCTGGGATTCTTTTTCAACAGTCTTAAAGGAGTTCCCACATACGCTGAACACTTGTTGGCTGCTTTTCCTTCACTCTGTAGTCCAACTCATCCCAAAGCATCTCAATTGGGTTGAGGTCTGGTGATTGTGGAGGCCAGATCATCTGATGCAGCACTCCATTGGTCTCCTTCTTGATCAAATAGCCCTCACACAGCCAGGAGCTATGTTGGGTCATTGTCTTATTGAAAAACAAATGATAGCCCCAATAAGCGCAAACCAGATGGGATGGCGTATTGCTGCAGAATGCTGTGGTAGCCGTGCTGGTTAAGTGTGCCTTGAATTCTAAATAAATCACAAACAGTGTCACCAGCAAAGCACCCGCACAACATCACACCTCCTCCTCCATGCTTCACAGCGGGAACCACACATGCGAACATTATCCGTTCACCTACTCTGCCTCAGAAAGACACGGCGGTTGGAACCCAAAATGGAACCCAAAAATCTCAAATTTGGACTCATCAGACCCAATGACAGATTTCCACTCGTCTAATGTCCATTGCTCATGTTTCTTGGCCCAAGCAAGTTTCTTCTTCTTATTGGTGTCCTTTAGTAGTGGCTTTTTTGCAGCAATTTGACCATGAAGGCCTGATTCATGCAGTCTCCTCTGAACAGTTGATGTTGAGATGTGTCTGTTACTTGAACTCTGTGAAGCATTTATTTGGGCTGCAATTTCTGAAGTTGGTAACTCTAATGAACTTATCCTCTGCAGCAGAAATAAATCTGGGTCTTCCTTCCTCTTCCTTTCCTGTGGCGGTCCTCATGAGAGTCAGTTTCATCATAACGCTTGATGGGTTTTTACAACTGCACTTGAAGTAACTTTCAAAGTTCTTGACATTTTTCAGATTGACTGACCTTCATGTCTTAAAGTAATGATGGACTGTCATTTCTCTTTGCTTATTTGAGCTGTTCTTGCCATAATATGGACTTGATATTTTACCAAATAGGGCTATCTTCTGTATACGACCCATAACTTGTCACAACACAACTGATTGGCTCAAACGCATTAAGAAGGAAAGAAATTCCACAAATTAGCTTTTAACAAGGCACTACAGTAATTGAAATGCAATCCAGGTGACTACCTCATGAAGCTGGTTGAGAGAATGCCAAGAGTGTGCAAAGCTGTCATCAAGGCAAAGGGTGGCTACTTTGAAGAATCTCAAATATAAAATATATTTTGATTTGTTTATTTTAATTTTATTTAACCTTTATTTAACACTTGTTTGGTTACTACATGATTCCATATGTGCTATTTCATAGTTTTGATGTCTTCACTATTATTCTACAATGTAGAAAATAGTAAAAATAAAACCCTGGAATGAGTAGGTGTGTCCAAACTTTTGACTGGTATTGTATTTATTTTTCTCCACCTCTATTTGCCTGACTGTATGAAGAATATCTGTGTTGAATACACTACAGAAGGTCCATCCATAATAAAACCATCTGGGGCCCTTTGAGAACTGGAAATGGAAACAACTGGAACTGGAAACAACTGGAAATGATTTATTTAGTGATAAACTGTTTTCCAAGGTGATGAGTTTCATAGCCTTTTGTAGAATAACTTAGATACTTTTCAAAATATCAAACAAGCCATACTTGTTGCCTTACCTTCTCTGCTATGCAATCTGCTTTCCGAGCTGGTCATGGGTGCACCTCAGCCACGCTGATTGCTCAAATGACTGCCTCGCCTGGTTCACCAACTACTTCTCAGACAGAGTTCAGTGTGTCAAATCGGAGGGCCTGTTGTCCGGACCTCTGGTAGTCTCTATAGGGAGGCCGACTCACTTCTCTGTATACATCAATGACGTCGCTCTTGCTGCTGGTGATTCTCTGATCCACCTCTACGCAGACGATACCATTTGGTATACTTCTGGCCCTTCTTTGGACACTGTGTTAACTAACTTCCAGATGAGCTTCAATGCCATACAACTCTCGTTCCGTGGCCTCCAACTGCTCTTAAATGCAAGTAAAACTAAATGCATACTCTTCATCCGATCGCTACCAACACCTGCCCGCCCGTCCAGCATCACTACTCTGGACGGTTCTGACTTAGAATATGTGGACATCCTCAAATACCTAGGTGTCTGGTTAGACTGTAAACTCTCCTTCCAGACTCATATTAAGCATCTCCAACCCAAATTTAAATCTAGAATCTACTTCCTATATCGCAACAAAGCATCCTTCACTCATGCTGCCAAACATACCCTAGTAAAACTGACTATCCTATCCTATCCTACTGATCCTTGACTTCGGCAATGTAATTTACAAAATAGCCTCCAACACTCTACTCTGCAAATTGGATGCAGTATATCACAGTGCCTTCTGTTTTGTCACCAAAGCCCCATATACTACCCACCACTGCGACCTGTATGCTCTCGTTGGCTGGCCCTCGCTTCATATTCGTCGCCAAACCCACTTGCTCCAGGTAAGGATAAGTCTTTGCTAGGTAAAGCCCCGCCTTATCTCAGCTCATTGGTCACCATAGCAGCACCCACCCATAGCACGAACTCCAGCAGGTATATTTCACTGGTCACCCCCAAAGCCAATTCCTCCTTTGGCCACCTTTCCTTCCAGTTCTCTGCTGCCAATGACTGGAACGAATTGCAAAAATCACTGAAGCTGAAAATCACTGAGACTCATATCTCTCTCACTAAATTTAAGCACCAGCTGTTAGAGCAGCTCACAGATCACTGTACCTGTACATAGCCCATCTTGTAAATAGCCCATACAACTACCTCATCCCCATACTGTTATTTTTGTTGTTGTTGCTCTTTAGACCCCAGTATCTCTACTTGAACATTCATCTTCTGCACATTTATCACTCCAGTGTTTAATTGCTAAATTGTAATTATTTCACCTCTTTATTGTCTTACCTCCCTTATCTTACCTCATTTGCACACACTGTATATATACTTTTTTTCTATTGTGTTATTGACTGTATGTTTGTTTATTCCATGTGTAACTCTGTGTTGTTGTTTGTGTGGCACTGCTTTGCTTTATCTTGGCCAGGTCGCAGTTGTAAATGAGAACTTGTTCTCAACTAGCCTACCTGGTTAAATAAAGGTGAAAAATAAGTAATGCCTCTACTTAAACCACGTACTATGTCTGTAGCCTGAAGATCGAGTTTCTTCCTTTTTAATGAAAAGTGTACTTTAAAGGGATTCTTTACACAAATTATGTCATTTAGCTACAAATACAGGCTATGAAGTCAAGGAATTTGGATGCATTGTACTGTTTCACTGAAAGAGCAGGGAAGCCTTGAATGCTTTCTCACAGTACGTGTGCTTGTGTACGTGTGTGTGCGTATTCTAAATGACACAGTCTCCCCAGAGGAATTGGGGTAAATCAAATTACAGTGAAAAAAGAGAGCCTGGTTGAAGTTTGAGCCTGTGAAATAAAAACATTAATCTTAATAAGCTTCCCTGAGGAAATCGCACAAGATTGCTGTGTGTTATTATATTTGATTACAGCATTGTGCGTTAGTGTAAAAAGCTCCCCTCTATTCTGTGTGGGCATGTGGAAAGAAATGGGTCTCTCTGGCTTCTGAATGCAGTGGATAATCTGGGCACAAACAAGCCGGTGTTTGAATGAATTACTCACAGCACTCAATGAAAGCTGAGTGCCATTTGAGTGACTGGTCTTGGCTGGGAGACTTGAACTCACTAGAGCCAGGCATGTGGATGCTATGCTATTAGGCTCAGTCCATAGGGTTAGGTGAATAGTACACCTGCTGCATCAGACAGACCAGTGGTATTAGGCATCCTTATCAATGTTAAATTGAGCATAACTTGATATTACAAATAAAAAAATCAATAATCTTTCATGGTTTAAGTAGAAATGTGAATAGTTGAAAGTGACAGAGAGATCATTGAAGACACTTTGGGATTGAAGGGCTAAGATTTTGTCCAATTTATCTCCTTGGTTGCTGAATTCTATAAGGCTCAGGACACTCCTGACAATCCTTGTGCGCTTCTCTGTGAAGAAGAGCAATGGAATAGCCAAGTTACAATTTCCCATCTCAGACGGCTAAGCTCTTGATCTGTCTGCAGAACCCTTACCTCTGAGGCTTTGATCTTTGCTCTTTTGGCTGAGTTAAAAGAAAAAGAAACACTAATGAAACCAGCTCACTTGGCCTTTTTTCTGCCAAGCAGGGAAAGAAAAAAAAACGTATATTCTGTTCCGTTTCAAGGGCCCCAATGTCCTAGGCTGTTATGGAATACTAAAGTGTGTCCCACTCCCCTCCCTCCCCAGCCCTCCTTTTGGACTGAACGTCTGTATGGAAGCCAGAATTTAAATGTCTCGACTGTCACTGACTAAGTGACCTTTTCTAATGGCAACACAATGAGTTTAGCTCTTCTTAACCACACAATGAGTTGGAACACGACACCTGCTCGGTATATTAAGAACAAACTGACATAGGAAAGAGTGAAGTACACCTTGGCTTTAATTGAACATACATACATGTTGGTGATAAGCACATGGCACATTAAGTAGTCAGGGAGTAGTGTGTTCCTCTCAGGTGCATTGCCAGCCCGGAAATCCGTTTATCATGCTGACTAGCAGCCAGGCTCCTAAAAAACAAACAAAGCTATCTCACAGGAGACTAATTTACCATGAAACCCAGTCCTGAAACTCACCTCATTCATTCTAGCACATTTCACTGACACAAAATGAAGGATTGCACTAAAACAAGTGTGCTCTCTACAGGACTACCAAGGGTAAGAGGTATCAGCTTCTGATTGAATCATGCTGGTGGATGACTAATGATATGACCAGGGCTGGCATTTGTAGTCTTGTGCCTCTATTGCAACATTCATTCTTATTTAATATGGACCCACAACACAGAGACATGTTTCTACTGCTATGTCGGCTAAGAGGTTACTCTGTCCGATCCAGTCTACCCCAAACTAAGAAATATATAGTGTCAGAGGAAGGCCCTAAAAATTTCCAAAATTGCATCCTAAGTCATAGACTGTTCTTTCTGCTATGGCACAGCAAGCGATACCGATAAACCAAGTCTGGAACCAACAGGACCCTGAACAGCATCTACCACCAAACCTTAAGACTGCTCAACAGTTAACTATATAGCTACCCGGAACCAAGAGGACCCTGAGTTTTTCCTAGCCACCGTGCTTCTATACCTGCATTGCTTGCTGTTTGGGGTTTTCGGCTGGGTTTCTGTACAGTACTTTGAGATATCAGCTGGTGTAAGAAGGACTTTATAAATACATTTGATTTGATTCTACCCCCAAGCCTTAAGACTGCTCAACAGTTAACCATATAGCTACCTGGAACATCTGCATTGACCCTTGACTGTTTTGACTCATCACTCACACTGCTGCTACAGTTTATTATATATCCTGTTGCCCAGTCACTTTATCCCTACCTACTGTATATGTTCATAGCTACCTCAGCTACCTTTTATTCCTGCACATCCACTAGTAATGGCAACCCATGTATATATCCAATCGTTACTCATTCTGCATTTATTCCTTGTGTTATTATTTTTCTATTATTTCTATTTTTTTTCTCTGCGTTGTTGGGAATGACCCGTAAGTAAGCATTTCACTGTTAGTCTACACCTGTTGTTTATGAAGCATGTGATAGTTTGATTTGATAGTGCCACCCATGAAATGCACACTTGCTTAAGTTAAGTAACTGAGTCACTGAGTTCTGTTTTCATTGGATGTCGTCTGAGATGGCTGGGGATATCTGTCTCAGGTGGACTGGGTTCTGGAGCAGAGAACTCCTTCCTCTTCAGTACTTGTGGGGAGTGGATGTGGTTAAGACCAACAATCCAGGAAGACTCCATCATAGGGGGAACAAGGATCCTGTCAATAACTTAGACACTTTTATGTTGTAGACTGTAAATACTGTATATAGAGTGGCTTGCGAAAGTATTCACCCCCCTTGGCATTTTTCCTATTATGTTGCCTTAGGGGTGGTTTGTATCATTTGATGTACACAACATGCCTACCACTTCGAAGATGGAAAATATTTTTTATTGTGAAACAAACAAGAAATAAGACAAAAAAACAGAACTTGAGCGTACATAAGTATTCACCCCCCCAAATTCAATACTTTGTAGAGCCACCTTTTGCAGCAATTATAGCTGCAAGCCTCTTGGGGTATGTCTCTTTAAGCTTGGCACATCTTGCCACTGAGGTGTTTGCCCATTCTTCAAGGCAATACTGCTCTATTCTCTCAAGATGGATGGGTTCCGCTGGTGTACAGCTATCTTTAAATCATACCACAGATTCTCAATTAGATTGAGGTCTGGGCTTTGATTAGGCCATTCCAAGACATTTAAATGTTTCCCCTTAAACCACCCAAGTGTTGCTTTAGCAGCATGCTTAGGGTCATTGTCCTGCTGGAAGGTGAACCTATGTCCCAGTCTCAAATCTCTGAAAGACTGAAACAGGTTTCCTTCAAGAATTTCCCTGTATTTAGCGCCATCCATCATTCCTTCGATTCGGACCAGTTACCCAGTCCCTGCCGATGAAAAACATCCCCACAGCATGATGCTGCCATCACCATGCCTCACTGTGAGGATGGTGTTCTCAGGGTGATGAGAGGTTTGGGTTTGGGTTTGCAGTGGAGTGTATGGCTTAAAGTGGTCCTATGGACAGATACTCCAATCTCCGTTGTGGAGCTTTGCAGCTCCTTCAGGATTATCTTTGGTCTCTTTGTTGTCTCTCTGATTAATGCTCTCCTTGCCGGGACTGTGAGTTTTGGTGGGCGGCCCTCTCTTGGCAGGTTTGTTGTGGTGCCATATTCTTTCAGTTTTTTAATAATGGATTTAATGGTGCTCCGTGGGATGTTCAAAGGTTCTTATATTTTTTTTATAACCCAACCCTGATCTGTACTTCTCCACAACTTTCTCCCTGACCTGTTTGGAGAACTCTAAGCTCTTCATGGTGCCGCTTGCTTGGTGGTGACCCTTGCTTTGTGTTGTTGCAGATTCTGGGGCCTTTCAGAACAAGTGTATATGTACTGAGATCATGTGACAGATCATGTGACACTTAGATTGCACACAGGTGGACTTGATTTAACTAATTATGTGACTTCTGAAGGTAATTGGTTGCACCAGATCTTATTTAGACGCTTCATAGCAAAGGGTGAATGAATATGCACGCACCACTTTTCCATTTTTATTTATTTTCATTTTTTTGAAACAAGTTACTTTTTTTTCACTTCACCAATTTGGACTATTTTGTGTATGACATGAAATCCCCCCAAAATCCATTTAAATGACAGGTTGTAATGCAACAAAATAGGAAAAACGCCAAGGGGATGCCAAGGGGATGAATACTTTCGCAAGGGACTGTACATATATTTAATCTCACAGCCTCAATGTGTTCCTGTATACCTCCATAAAACTATATACAGTTGAAGTTGGAAGTTTACATACACCTTAGCCAAATACATTTAATCTCAGTTCTTCACAATTCCTGACCTAGTAAAGATTCTCAGTCTTTGGTCAGTTAGGATCACCACTTTATTTTAAGAATGTGAAATGACAGAATAATAGAACAGAGAATTATTTATTTCAGCTTCTATTTTTTTTCCATTACATTCCCAGTGGGTCTGAAGTTTAAGTACACTCAAGTAGTATTAGGTAGCATTGCCTTTAAATTGTTCGGTTCAAACGTTTCGGGTAACCTTCCACAAGCTTCCCACAATAAATTGGGTGAATTTTGGCCCATTCCTCATGACAGAGCTGGTGTAATTGAGTCAGGTTTGTAGGCCTCTTTGCTCGCACACACTTTTTCAGTTCTTCCCACAAATTTTCTATAGGATTGAGGTCAGGACTTTGTGATGGCCACTCCAATACCTTGACTCTGTTGTCCTTAAGCCATTTTGCCACAACTTTGGAAGTATGCTTGGGGTCGTTGTCCATTTGGAAGACCCAAATGGACACTGACCCAAATGGACAATGTCATCCAAGCTTTAACTTCCTTACTGATGTCTTGAGATGTTGCTTCAATATGTCCACATAATTTTCCTTTCCTCATGATGCTATCTATTTTGTGAAGTGCACCAGTCCCTCCTGCAGCAAAGCACACCCACAACATGATGCTGCCACACCCATGCATCACATTTGGGATGGTGTTCTTTAGCTTGCAAGCCTCCCCCTTTTCCCTCCAAACATAACGATGGTCATTATGGCCAAACAGTTCTATTTTTGTTTCATCAGACCAGAGGACATTCCTCCAAAAAGTATGATCTTTGTCCCCATGTGCAGCTGCAAACCGTAGTTTTTGGGCAGTTTTGGTGCAGTGGCTTCTTCAGTCTTTCAGGTTCTGCCAATATAGGACTCCTTTTACTGTGGATATAGATACTTTTGTACCTGTTTCCTCCAGCATCTTCACACAGTCTTTTGCTGTTGTTCTGGGATTGATTTGCACTTTTCGCAACCAAAGTATGTTCATCTCTAGGAGACAGAGCGCTCCTCCTTGAGCAGTATGATGGCTTTCTGGTCCCATGGTGTTTATACTTGCGTACAATTGTCTGGACAGATGAATGTGGTACCTTCGGGCATTTGGAAATTGCTCCCAAGGATGAGGTCTACAATGTTTTTTCTGAGGTCTTGGCTGATTCCTTTTGATTTTCCCATGATGTCAAGCAAAGAGGCACTGAGTTTAAAGGTAGGCCTTGAAATACATCCACAGGTACACCTCCAATTGACTCAAATGATGTCAATTAGCCTATCAGAAGCTTCTAAAGCCATGACATCAATTTCTGGAGGTTTCCAAGTTGTTTAAAGGCACAGTCAACTTAGTGTATGTAAACTTCTGACCCAATGGAATTGTGATACAGTGAATTATAAGGGAAATAATCTGTCTGTAAACAATTGTTGGAAAAATGACTTGTGTCACGCACAAAGTAGATGTCCTAACCGACTTGTCAAAACTATAGTTTGTTAACAATACATTTGTGGAGTGGTTTGAAAACGAGCTGTAATGACTCCAACCTAAGTGTATGTAAACTTACGACTTCAGCTGTACCTGTAGGTGGCATTCTGGACAAAACCATAGTGGTTTCCTTGAGAGGAAAGCTGTATTCATACTGCAGCAACATAAGCTACTGTGCTTTTCAAATCAAATTAGCAAAACACTGCTCTGAATAATTAGCCTAATGAAAACAATTTCACAGGCCTTAACATCAATAAACAGAGGTTTGTCAACAGCGGCCATGGCACAGCATGTAATTACACCTTTTATCAGGTTCTAAGTATCTCCTTTCGCTCAATGACTTCACCCCTCACCCCTATTCCACAGCTCAAGACTGTATTCCTGTACTGAGAGAGAGAGAGAGAGAGAGAGAAAAGGAGGAGGAAGATGGATGGAGACATAGAGACAAAAGGAGGAGGAAGATGGAGAGAGACATAGAGACAAAAGGAGGAGGAAGATGGAGAGAGGCATAGAGACAAAAGGAGGAGGAAGATGGAGAGAGACATAGAGACAAAAGGAGGAGGAAGATGGAGAGAGACAGAGACAAAAGGAGGAGGAAGATGGAGAGAGACATAGAGACAAAAGGAGGAGGAAGATGGAGAGAGACATAGAGACAAAAGGAGGAGGAAGATGGAGAGAGACATAGAGACAAAAGGAGGAGGAAGATGGAGAGAGACATAGAGACAAAAGGAAGAGGAAGATGGAGATGGAGAGAGACAGATGGAGTTGAGAAGTGAAATGGGTGTAGACAGAGAGCAAAAGAGAGAGAGAGAGAGACAGATCAATAGAGAGGGGGGGGGGGGGGGGGGGGTAAGAGCTGTCTAGTTAAGCAGTCATCCTCCTATAGCTGAACACCCAGATTGATCTCCCCAGCTGGACCTGGTGGATCACGTAGATCCCATCCACAGCTGTAGTATATATCTTCTACTAACATACATAGTTCATGGGGAACAAAATGAGGCCCAGCCAAAAGCAGCTTGTGACATGATAGAGAGATGAAACAGATTGACTGGTGAACTGCCCTGGGGCGACTGACATGCTGATAACCAACATGGTGTCCACACTGAGAAAGATGTAGAGGAAAACACAGTGATGGATCGGCAACGCATAAAGGGAATGAGGAATGAGTGGGGATAGACATCAACAAGGTTGTTGGACGCTATAAACGCACAGTGAATATGTAGCTTGCTCATAATTCTTACTGCAAAGCAAAGACTGTCAACAAGGTATTTCAGTAAATACGTGACAAAAGCTATTATCCGCAATGTCTTCTTCACATCTGGAATATATGAAGACCCTGGGGTGTTACTGGGTCTAAAACCAGCTAATTGAACTACATTTCAGGCCCGTCCTGACTATATTTAGCCGAAACGTAGGTTGATGCCATACTGTTCCAGGACAAGCTCTGCCTTTGTAAACAGCTGACAGGAAGATTAACCTCTTTCACAGCAAAAAGTCTCACTATGAGCCCTGCTGCCAGGAGAGCTGAGGGATCCTGGGTCCTATACGCTGCTACATCTCCCCACAATTAATGTATTCAGGTCATTAATTAAGTACAACAGAGGTCTTATGAATATGGCTTAGGTCGAAGGTCAACACTCTTGTCAGTTGATAATGATTTGGATACTCCTGAGGCACTGTGGGTATAGGTTCCAGAAGACAGCAGCAGTTAGTGTAGCAGAGTCAAGAAGGCACCTTTACTCTCCTCAACTCCACAAGGCCTCCTGGTGGGGTGGATATGTTGTCAGCCCCGTCTAATGAAGAGTAACGCACGCACGCATGCACACACACAGACATATACACACACACACACACACTCATTTAACCTGTGTATGTAAGAGTTCTCATTCACGGTAGATATCTCATAGGTGGTTTCCTCATGACATCGTAGACGGTGCACTTTTATATTGAATAACGCTTACAGGTGATGTTACACCTTGGTAACTCTTAACTCCTCAAAATACACGTAATGGTCGCTCGCCAGATTGTGTTTTACGTTTTCCAACGGCAGGCCTCAAAATAAATTAATAGTAAGATGTGTAGCTTTTCTGTTCTGACGTACACCAGCAGGCTTTTTGCTGTGCTCAAGTGCATAGGGAAGAGTTTTAATCCCTATTTCTGTTTTAATCTTTGCTGTGGTAGTTACCTTGGCTCCTGCTGGATTTAAAGGCTCGCTGCAGCTCCATTCAGCCTGGTTTCCCACCACCTGCTGGCATGGCTCCTTCCTGCTAGCAGAGCAGAGCCCTGAGCTCCTCACATTACATAATGAACAACACATCCCAGCTAGCATAATGACTACTGACAGAGAACAACACATCCCAGCTAGCGTAATGACTACTCACAGAGAACAACACATCCCAGCTAGCATAATGACTACTCACAGAGAACACATCCCAGCTAGCGTAATGACTACTCACAGAGAACAACACATTCCAGCTAGCGTAATGACTACTCACAGAGAACAACACATCCCAGATAGCATAATGACTATTCACAGAGAACAACACATCCCAGCTAAAGTAATGACTACACACAGAGAACAATAAATCCCAGCTAGCGTAATGACTACACACAGAGAACAACACATCCCAGCTAGCGTAATGACTACACACAGAGAACAACACATCCCAGCTTGCGTAATGACTACACACCGAGAACAACACATCCAAGCTAGCGTAATGACTACACACAGAGAACAACATAAACAAACAAGGGGAGGCTGAATGAATCCGCTTTGATCTACACCCAAACAATATTCTATCTGAGGAATAGAATTGTGGAATCAATTTATGGCTGCTTTGGAGCTTGTTGTTCTTTGGGTAGGAGGCGATCTTTATCTGTTGTTTATGATCTTCATGACTCTATTGATCTGGCTACAGCCACGCCAACAGTGGAGGGGAGCCAGTGTGCAAATAGAGCTAGCTTTTGCCCATCTCTCTTTAAAAGATGGCAGGGGTAATCAAACTGGCTGCTCTTTCTGTCTCTCTGCAGCACTATAGCTGCACTGCATCTCTGCTGCTGCCTCCTCTTTCTGTTTGCCCCTCCTCCTTTTGGTTTGTCTCTGCTTATCACTGTGTTTCTTCCTTAACGAACAGTGCTCAGCTCCCCTGGCTCTTATGACACTTGGGCATTAATTTGATGAATGTTTTAATCCTCAGTGACTAGGCGCCGCAGGCACAAAAGGAAGGCGGCCCTCCTGCAGCCATCCATCACGTTGCTGCTGCCTCGCTCCCGGCTGATGCTAGATGCTGCTTCTGTTTATGGGCCCGTCGGGCCGGCAGTACTCAGCACCAGGACGGTGACAGTCCTAAAAGACCGGCTTTCTGTTTGGAGAACGTGTGTTCCCAGATTCCAGACAGTCGGCTTTATGACGGGAGACAGCTGATGATGTCCCAGGGTGACAATAGCCATTGTAATTGCATCAAAACACATTAGTTCTAATTAAGATTTGAGCGTCACAGAATGCGCACAAAGACCCCCGGTCATTAAGGCTCTCTAGATGGAGCTTTCTGTTCTTCATTAAAATAATTTGAATCTGATACATGCGTCAATCTGAACAATGAATCGCTCAAATATAATGGTCTGTGATTGTCTATTTATTTAACTAGGCAAGTCAGTTAAGAACAAATTCTTATTTTCAACGACAGCCTAGTAACAGTGGCAAGGCCTTGTTCAGAGGCAGAACGACAGATTTTTTACCTTGTCAGCCCAGGGATTCGATCTTGCAACCTTTCAGTTACAAGTCCAACGCTCTAACCACTAGACTACCTGCTGCCCATTTTGACTTATAGAAGGAATTTATTGGTTGGTTAATCAATCTTTCTATTACTTAATTCATCACTGCCAATGCTCTTTCTCTTTTACTGCATCCCGTTTCTGAAATATGAGAAGAAGAAATATGTAGAGTTATAGGAGGTTGGTGGCACCTTAATTAGGGAGTACAGGCTCGTGGTAATGGCTGGAGCAGTATTAATGGAATGATATCAAATACATCAAACACATGGTTTTGGTTTCCATGTGTTTGATGCCATTCCATTTGCTCCGGCCATTATTATGATCCATCCTCCCCTCAGCAGTATGTGTTTGACTTGCGGCTGTCGCAGGGCTGACAGGTGTTGACTGCTCCCTCACTGAATGATCTCTCAGTGGTTCCTCTCACAGTCAGTTGTGGTGTAGATAAGATCAGTTCTGGGTCACCTGATCCAAGCCTCAAGTAGTGTTTCCCTTCCCAACATGATTTCTCCAGACACTGTAGATAGAACAGTAGGTCTGACAAGTGCACCATTCTCTTAATCAGAGACTGGTAGCAGCACGGTGGTGAGGGGCCTTGTGGGCCAGGATCGTGCACGTTTTAGTGATGCTTTTCAATGAAGCTATTGAAGACCTGTGGTAGGGAGTTAAACAAACCCCTCATGAAGGAAGTGCCCAACATCCCAATGATGACAAGATCTACAGTAGAAAGGATATGGGGCTTCAGCCCAATTTAGGCAGTTTCGATACCATCCCCTCCCAACAATGATGAAAAGATGAAATAACGACTTTGAACAACAAGAAGGAATCGGACAAAGCATCCTATGGCAATTGGGTTGGATGGGCTCGGTGCTCAGCTGCCTTACACACGTATCCATTTTTCAAATCAACCTGAAGATGTTTCTGCCCAGCGGCCTAACCTCCAGACAGCCACCGGTGCCCCTGCATGTTATGGAGCATCATGGGAGCCTTAGGAGCACTAATGGCTTGTGACACAGATCTCTGGGAGGCCTCACCCCGAGCCTCAGGGGACCGACCCCTCTCCTCTCCTCTCCTCTCCTCTCCTCTCCTCTCCTCTCCTCCCTCCCTCCCTCCCTCCCTCCCTCCCTCCCTCCCTCCCTCCCTCAGTCAAACCGTCTCCATGTCCTTCACATGGAAGAATAAAGCACAAACAAACTCAGGTGTCGAGGAAGATTAACTGCAAGATCAAGGAGAAAATAAAACATACAAACCCCAGAAGCAGGGGAGGGGATTTCTCTCCTCTCCTCTCCAGATTTCCCCTGAGGGAGAAGGAATTAATATTTCATGTCCAAGACAGGGGAGGGCTTTCATACAAAATACATACTTCAGGATATAAACAATGATAAACTGCAGTAATGAAGAGTCTGATCTCTCACAGTGGTGGGCCATGATATGGACGCAGCCACCCAATTGTCTGCAGTACTGTGTGTTTTAAAGGACAGCTCGTCCTCACACTGTTTCAATGAGTTGATAAAGAATGTCTCTGTCAATTGGCAACTGACTGTGTCTTATACTGTAGATCAATGTTGAGAACAGCCACAGAGCTGCCTCCATTTCCAACACAGCCCACTCTTCCTCCACATTGTGTGAATAATTACACTTGATTTAATTTAGAGTTGGAAAGAAGCCTGAGTGCAACAAAGACAGCATTTTCTGCATTCATTTGAATTCAGTAATTTCAATGGAAACTCATACTCAATCCATATTGATTAAAACGTTAATAGACAGTGTATTGGTGGAGAGCACCCTAGTCATGCTTGCTTCAGCCCATCATTCAACCCCCCCCCCCGCCTCCTCCAGTGAAATAGAGTCAGTGTCATCGCTCAGGGAGAGAAAGACCCTGCTCTGAATGCTCTTGGCATGTAACATAAAGGATTACCCAACCAACCTCGCTAATTTTCAGCCGCTGCAGAGGAAAAGATTACTTCTCCAACGAGAACAATGGCCAAGTATGGACCTTGAGAATAAATCTGAAAAAATACTTTGAATGCGAGCACGATTCTGATCTTCGAGCTTTTGATGTTGTTGAAAATACAGTGCAGCAACTACCTGTACTGGAACATTGATTTCTCTGTTGACCCCTCAGGTGGGAAACTAAACGTCCCAATTTAGCAGTCTGGGCTGTTGGGAGATGGATTACGTGACATTTCGAATATATTGATTGCTTCCTGTAAAACAAGCGGGAGCAGTGAGATAAGCATGCCAGGGAGGCAGTGTGACAGAGGCTACCTGGAACGCTCCAAGCATCATCCATACGCCAAACATTCTGAGTTACCAAGTCACCAAGGTCACTGTGATTACATGTCAGTATCTTCCGTCATACGATTAGCTAGCTGTGTTAGCAGTACTGAGCATACTGATCAGCTCCCCAGACTGTCGACTGTGCAGAGCTACTGCGGGTCTCACCATGTGTCTGCTAACACAAGGTGTGTAAGGGTCTATATGGATACAGTACCTGAATGAATAAATGAGAGTGAATAAATGAAACTAATGTGTGCAAGCACAATATCTAGTGTGAAGTAGTCCAACTGGGTGCTACAAGTCTGTGTGATGCTTCAAGGTGTGTTATTCCCCACCACATTATATGGAGCTCCAGAATGACACAGCAGAGAACTAACCCAGTTAATGGTCAGTTCTGGTTAAATAGAACCACATTCAGTAACAAGCAACGCTGGAGGATGTACAGCTAACCCAAAGCAACCTTTCTGGCAAATACAGTAGTGAAGGGTCTTTTGGCACATTTAGTGAAACATATGATGGAAGCTTACAAGACAGTGATGGAGAGATCTGTCTATGTCCAGGGTCTGTTAACTAAGATGTTTTGGGGGTGTTCGTGTCAGGATCCTCAGATGATAGAAGTCTGAGCTCAGAAAGAGTGTTCCCTTCAGTCAAACTTTGTGTTCTGTATGTGGGCTTCTCCCCGGTGAAGGGAAAGCTTTGACGGGGGCCGTGCCACCTGTAAAGATGGTCCTGAACTCTTTCATTGATCTGAACCTTTTAGAAATCCTTGTTCAGCTGCTTCTACGCCACCCGTCCCTTTCCTTCCTTCCTCACTGACAACATCTCTCTGTCTACCTGTCAGTGGACTCAAGGAGTGAGGAGCATGGAGGTGCAGAGGTATCTCAAAGGTTAGGCCTCGTCTCTGATACATGAACCAAACTCATTGGATCTCCCCATCAATCCCCTTTCCACCTCCCCAAAAATGAGCATTTCCCACAGCCAGCCTTGGATAATAGACCTCTTTCCTCTGGGCTCGTTGTTAAAGTCAGATTATACATATATATTGTACCACTCTGAGGCTCTGCTTGCACAGCAGAAAGGAGAGAGGGAAGCCTGCAGCACTCAGAAATGCCTGTGTCCTCATGCCACAATATCAAACGCTATCCATTATTCATCCGATTCCATTTAAACGTGTCCCCATCAGAGGCGTGCATTGATTGCCATGCCAGCCACTACTGCTAAACTTCAGGTAATTATGGCGAATGGGGAATCTGGGAGAGATCCGGTTTCACAGAGCTGCTGTTATTTTGGGTGTTTTATGTCATTGTCTCCCCTGAGTGCCACTGATTATACGATAGAGATTAACATTTGAAGGCATTATCAATTCCCTAATTATAATTACGGGAAGAAGGGAGAGAGTCAGATAAGAAGCTATGAAGTGGAACATCCCTTTTCCTCTGTAAAAACAGAAGAGCTCTGGCACAGGGAGAATATCAAGGTGTATGCAGAAAGATATTCATGTGTTTATGACTGTCAGTAAATTCATTGAATTTATTGAATCCATGAAAGAAAAGCCTTAGCTACCTAAAACGGATTTCATGAGTCGTGCCTCAGCGTTTCTTTTGCTGGAACCTTCACTGCTTTTGTAGTAGAATGGGCTTCTATGGGCCCACAATGATAAATTGTACCTGAGTGCTTTGGTTACCATAGTAACGCTTTATCCCCATTATGGCCGGGAAAGGGCAAAGAAAAAAAATCAGTTTTAGACACCTCTGGATAAATGGAAAAAAAATCCCCTATATTCAAAGGAAAGCCTTTGTATGACACCTTGGGTCATGACACTGGCTATACATTTAATACAGCAACACATTCATCTGGTTAGTAATTTTTTACCCGGTCTTGAACTAAACACATCTATGCACAGACAGTGTATTGTTAATTAGTGTTAGTCTGGATCCACAGCAGTGAATGCCTCCCAGCAGCCCAGAGGCAGAGCTAGGGGGGGGGGGGTATATATGGAAAGGTTTATTGTGGTAAGTGAGCCCATGAGCCTAGCAGTAGCACCACCAGCCATGTTTCACCTCACTTGTACCGCCCAGACAAAACTCATGGGGGTTAGCTAGCACCAAGAAACAGGGAGGCCATGGAAAGGGAGTGTGTACAAAACAGGGAGGTCAGGGATTGTGTGTTATATATATGCCATTTAGTTTTTATACAAAGTGACTTACAGTCATGCAAGCATACATTTTATGTATGGGTGGTCCCGGGAATTGAACCCACTATCCTGGCATTACAAGCACTATGTTCTACCAAGCAAGCTACAGAAGACCCCCATTATCAATTTAAATCAAACATCTGCATTTCCATTTCCTAATATTCCCTCAACACAAAAAAGCTAGATGGTCTTTCAGGGAAGGAGTTTGTGTTTCAGGGAAAGAAAGTGTGCATTTCAGACAAGCCCTGAAACCTCTTTGCAAAAGCCATGACAATGTTTTCATTAACTCACCCAGTGTAAATCAGCAGGTTCCCCCTCTGTTCCCCCTGGTTCCTGCATGGTCAGCTGTTCAGAGTGCACAGTGCCTCAGCGTGCCAGGAAACACTGCTCAGCTTTTGTCATAGGGTGTGTCTATTATAGTGCACAAGTTTTGACCAGGGCCGGTTTCCCAATAGACATCTTAAGGCTAAGTTAATTGTTAGAACCTTCATATGAACCTCTAAGGCTTTTCCCAAAACCATCTTATTAAGGGATCATACATTTTTTTTAAATTTTCACCTAAAATGACATACCCAAATCTGACTGCCTGTAGCTCAGGACCTGAAGCAAGGATATGCATGTTATTGATACCATTTGAAAGGAAACACTTTGATGTTTGTGGAAATGTGAAATTAATGTAGGTGAATATAACACTTTAAATCTGGTAAACGATAATAAAATCAAAAAAACATGCATTTTTTTTTCTTCATCATCTTTGAATTGTTGCCGAATTGGTGCAGAATTGGTCAATTGATACATTTTCAAGTACATAACTATAGAGAACATACAAAAATGATATGGTAATATAAAATGTAAGTTTACACACTCCCAGGAATGTCCTACATGATGGATCATTAGCTTATACACCAACTTTCACACATCTAGATGGCAGGGTGGGTGTGGAGCCAGATACAGCAGGGGTTCAAACTGTAGAAACCAGTTCCTACATTTCAACATAAAAAAATATTTTTTCAAACAAAACAACACTACATTTTATCTCTGGGACCCTCAGAATGACAAATCAGAGCAGGATTACTGAATGTAAGTACATTATTTACTTTCAAAGGTGAATGTATCAAATCAGTTGCCGTGATAAAAGTTTTTTGTTGCTGTCACTCTCCTCAAACAATACCATGGTATTTTTTCACTATTATAGCTACTGTAAATTGGACAGTGCAGTTAGATTAACAATAATTTAACCCATATAAGACATGTCTATGTTCTGGAAAATGTTCTTGTTACTTACAATGCCATGCTAATCATATTAGCGCACGTTAGCTCAACTGCGCCGGTGGAGGGACACCGATCTCGTAGAGGTTTTAACGTTGCACTTGAAAATGCTTGAAATCTTATTCCAGCCTTAGGCCACTCGTAGAACTGCTAAGTGCGTCGTTAGATCCTTTCTTCTCTCTCCCGCGTCACTTTATACACAAGATCTTCATTAAACATAGAATCACATGATTTATCCGTCTCTCTGTTACCAGCAATAACTTCAGAACAAAGTTTATTACAAATACAAAGTTACCAATGTCTTTGCAATTGATACAAACAAGCGACGTATAAAAAACTGCTTAAAATGAAAACCTAAATGACTGCAGTAAAATATAAAATATAAACAGTAGGCTATAAGCCTATTTCAATAATATTGAAATACATTTCATGTTCAATCAATTTGTTCTATTTTGCTACTTGTAGGCTACTGTATTTAATGTGTCTCAATATATTTAATTATGTGTAGCCCAACATGTGCATAATGATGCGCCAAATCTGTGATTTTTTATTTATTACATATTTGTATTAAATAGGCTTATTTTTTATTGGGTAAGCAGTAGAATAAGCTGCCTCAATATTTGCAGCCATAGGTGGTAATACAGTATCTCTCTAGGAGCTGATCCGTCATCATATTGTGAAATTCTTCTAACGTTAAGGAAAGATTTGAATGGAGAAAGCTGATCCAGAGCAGCGCTCCCTGTTTTTTCCGATCCTATCAGTATGGACACATGCTCCAACGACACACTTTACGACCATTCTCTCTGTGTGGTGTTTTGGGAAAAGCATGTTACATCTTCAGCCGTTGTAAGATTAAAACAATCGTAAGCCTAAATTCCATCGCGATGGGGAAACCGGGCCCAAGGCCCAAAGGGAATATGCACTATACAGTATGGAATAGTCAGCGCCATTTGGGAGTCATCCTCCTTCTCTTCCTCTATTTCCCTTCAGGAGGGAACCTACTGTCTCACTCGTCTCTCCCGTGGGTTCCAGTCCCCTGGCTGGGGTTATCGAGAAGGGGCAGGCAGTGTCTCAATGGCCAGTGGGTGGTGGGGAGCGAGTGGAGGGAGGGAAGCCGTAGAGGCAATGTAGTTAATCAGCTGCTTCACTTGTCATGTTCTCCTGCACACACTCCGGCCATCACTTCATTATACTGCCCAGCCAGTGTGGGCGTGTGGGATGAATGATCTGTTACAACTGTGACTACCTACTGTTATATCAGAGTACTACGCAGTGCTATATTAAAACGCAACATGCAACAATCCCGGTATTTTTGTGCATTCAAATTGCCGTCGATAAAATGCAATGGTGTTCGTTGTCCGTAGCTTACGCCTGCCCATTACCATACCGCCACCATGGGGCACTCTGTTCACAACGTTGCCATTAGCAAACCGCTCACCCACATGACGCCATACACATGACGCCATCTGCCCGGCACAATTGAAACCGGAATTTATCTGTGAAAAGCACACTTTTCCAGCAAGCCAGTGGCCATCGAGGGTGGGCATTTGCCCGCTGAAGTCAGTTACGATGTCGAACTTCAGTCCGGAATTTAGACCTTGGTGAGGACGACAAGCACAGACATGAGCTTCCATGAGACGGTTTCTGACAGTTTGTGCAGAAATTCTTTGGATGTGCAAAACCACAGTTTCATCAGCTGTCCGGGTGGCTGGTCTCAGACAATCCTGCATGTTAAGAAGCCGGATGGGGCATGGTTACACGTGGTCTTCGGTTGTGAGGCCATGTTGGACGTACTGCCAAATTCTCTAAAACAAAGTTGGAGGTGGCTTATGTTAGAGAAATTAAATTAAATTTAACATTAAATTCTCTGGCAACAGCTCTGGTGGACATTCCTGTATTCAGCGTGCCAATTGCACGCTCCTTCAAAACTTGAGACATCTGTGGCATTGCTATGTGTGACTGGCCTTTTATTGTTCCAAGCTCAATGTGCACCTGTGTAATGATCATGCTGTATAATCAGCTTCTTGATATGCCACAACTGTCAGGTGAATGGAGTATCTTGGCAAAGGATAAATGCTCAAGAACAGGGATGTAAACAAATGTGTGCACAACATTTGAGAGAAATAAGCTTTTTGGCACATTTCTGGGATCTTTTATTTCAACTCATGAAACATGGAACTTTAAATGTTGCATTCATATTTTTTTCAGTATGGCTTACAAAAAAGTGAATGGTGTCCTGTTGCTGTTGGGCAAGTTGGACATGGTTTGAGTTGAAGATTCATTATTGTAATATGATTGAGAATGAAGTAGAAGTTTGGAAGTTCAGGGATGAGTTTTTGGTTTATTTATTCCTTATTGGTTTTAATATTCCTTTTGAAATCCACATCACACTCTGGAAATCTGATATGCCCCTACAGTACTATCTTCAACAATATATTGAAAAACTTGCCAAATAAATGTTTTTATTTAAGTGATAATGCCCGATAAGCTGGTGTTTGGAGGATATATTGGCCTGGGTGTAGGCCCGAGACAATGTCATTCTGTCCATGAGCTGTTCTTGTCCTTTAATGTTCTGTTTATGTCATGTTTTATATGGACCCCAGGATGAGTAGCTGCTACTTTTGCAACAGTTAATAGGGATCCTAATAAAATACCAAATACCAAAACGTGCCGATATATCCTCAAAACACCGTCTTCAAGGGCATTATAACTTTTATACAACGGCTTACCAACATATAAAAAAAATGGTTGACATATTTTCATGAACTTTATTTTGATGAATTTATTCAACAATTTCATCCTTCCACAAGATATAGTCCCAACACAAATCTAGGGTTGCTACCCAAGCCGGCTGGTCTTTTGTTCTATTGGTTCAGTTGCTAGGGACGCAACCCAGTCGTTCAGTCTTTTTGTTCTATGTCTACAGTATGGATGCAGTATGCTTGCTAGCTAGCCAACTACGGCTAATTTACAGTCACATCAAGCAGTGCAACCAGAATAACAACAAAGTAGCTTTGTTTGCATTTGTTTAAGCTGTTTTCTAGTGAAATGTATTTGGATACCTCCATAACAATGAGCTAATGATGCGAGACTTCGCCTGGCATAGAAAATGGGCTCTCTCATCAGGACACTGTTGTCCAGAGGAGCTTGCCAACAACACAGCTAACACAATCACTTCAAACTGGAAAGACTGCAAACTAGCTGCACTTCGTTTCGTTTGACTGCTGATTCATGATTTCAACTGGCTGAGAAACGCTGCCTGCCTGTCTGTCGTTCCGACTCCCGAAACGTTCATTACTATGGGACAGCTGGAGATCGAATATGAATATTGAAACAATGTTGCAAATGTCGGAGAGACAGAAAATTAAATGTTAGTCTAAAAGAAATGTGAGATAATGTCTAGATGCGTTTTATAGTGGAAATCAAGTTCATAAACTGCCTGGCTGGGCTGATGAGACAGTGGAAGCGCAGTCAGACGGATTAGAGTAAATAGACATTTTATCGTCATAGATTTAGCCGGTGGTAACTTGTGGAATAGACACCGGCTGGAATGCAGTTTTAACCAATCAGCATTCTGGATTACACCCACCCGTTTTCAATATTCATTAGTGTATGTACAAAAAGTTTATGAAATCAAAATACTACTCATATTACAGAGCAAGCGGAATAGCATCAAATGACAGCAATTTTTTTATTTGTTGCACCTCTACGGATGAAACACTATGGCCTGAGTGAGGCCGAAAAGTCCTAAATATGCCAACTTTGATGAATTATTTGTCAAATATGCTTTTAGATACAATATCTGTCAACAATCCTTCCTCCAAAGGACTATTCTATGAATTACATTTTGTGAACATCCCAAAAAATCATGTTTTTTATTGTCTGGGTTTCGTGAGGAATCACTCAATACCTAATGCTCACAGCTGGCTGTCCAATTAGCTTAGGGTTGCTACAACATTTTTGCGTTGCATAGTAATCTCAGCTAATTTCACCACAAATTATAATACATTATTCATTATATGTGTCATCAAGGAACGCTTGTCAGAGACAAATACTTTAATCAACCAAAATGAAAAGAGGAAGACAAATTATAATGGCACATTATGTAAAAAAGAAGTGTCTCCACAGATGTTTCGAACAACAAAATGACCCCCCTGCCACTAATTATAGCCATCAGTAAAGATGGAGCTCTATAACACTAATGACTAGAAAGAAAAACACTGGCCATTGGAGGACACACACTCATCCAGCTGTATATCTGGGTAGCCAGTTAGTTTCCTTGATAATGTGCTGTCATAAAGCTTACGTAATGCACTCATTAACATTTAGGTTCTGTCTTGAGAGATTATTTTTTTTTCTGCAGAAATAGCATCAACATTCGGTTGATGGCAAAAACTGTATGTGACATGCATTAAAACATGCATTTGCATGCTGAAGACAGTGCTAAGGAACTTGATTTCGATTTCCTCATCAACAACTGTCATAAACAGAGTTGACAGAACTCTGCTGGTTTGTCGGTCCTCTGTCTGACCGTGGTCTCTTCCACTGAGACGGCCACTGTTCTCGGTCTCCTGTCCAGAAGGATAATTTCCTGATCCTGCCAGTCCAGTCAACATGCTGAGACATTTCTTAGTCTCCTTATTTTATCCTTGTCCAGCTCCTTTCTTCTGTGTCAGGATTACCAGCAATTCCCCTAGCACGTTCTTCACGCTACATGCCACAATTCTGCATGCCATGGAGAGAGAGAATTGGAGCACTCCGGTTCACTGTGCCCTCAATCCGCTGCCATGATCATCCATCTTTGTCGACTGGGCTGGATCCCCTGCCAAACCCTCTAGATCATCCCAGCCGGGAATGCTTTCCTCCTGAGCCGATTCTCCTCCTGTGAAGGAGAGGCTTTCCACCTCCGGCTCCCAGCGCTTGGCATCCAGCAACAAGCTTTGTCCTATCAGGGAGCAGCTGGAGAAAGAGCAACAGGGATGAGGGCTATCCTCCTTCCTCATTTCATGTCTCACCGCTTAAGACCCTTTTCTCTCTCAAATCCAATTACCGAGCAGTCCCTCCGTCCGTCCCCCCCCTAAGAGTGGAGGGGGAAATGTTGCCTCCTGATAAATTCTTCACCAAACTTTTCAATATTTCTGGAAGTAACTTCTCAATCTAATAAGGAAATCACAGCAGGCTGTGTCACATAAGATTAAGGGGGAAATATAATCATTATATATGGTGAAATTTATTTTTATCGAATGATACGTTGATAACAGAATTGAAGGCTATTTAGAATCGGCTTGGGGAAGAGGCGTTGCAGTGAAGAGTAGAAACCTGCCTCATCATGAATGTCTGATTGTAACATTTTGCTTGCTGGCGGTGACAATGATAAAGTGAAAAATACAGAAAGAGAGAGGGTAAGAGGAGGGGGCATAATGAGTCTCGGCCTGTCTCTCTCTCTCTCCCTTTCCCACTTCACCAAGGAGGACCTAAATCCTGACCCAGATACTCCTTCCTCCCTCCCTCTACTTCCATGCTCTGCTCTGATCATAGGCCTCATCCAAACAACACTCTAGGTGAGCCTTTGATAAGAGCCAACACCCACATTAACCCAGCTGGGAACAAACGACCATGACCCCAGCTGGGAAGAAACGACCATGAATCCAGCTGGGAACAAACCACCATGAATCCAGCTGGGAACAAACCACCATGAACCAAGCCGGGGAACAAACCAGCATGAACCCACCCGGGGAACAAACCACCATGATTCCAGCTGGGAACAAATCACCATGAATCCAGCTGGGAACAAACCACCATGAACCAAGCCGGGGAACAAACCAGCATGAACCCAGCTGGGAACAAACCAGCATGAATCCAGCTGGGAACAAACCACCATGAACCCACCCGGGGAACAAACCACCATGAATCCAGCTGGGAACAAACCACCATGAATCCAGCTGGGAACAAACCACCATGAACCAAGCCGGGGAACAAACCAGCATGAACCCAGCTGGGAACAAACCACCATGAATCCAGCTGGGAACAAACCACCATGAACCCAGCTGGGAACAAACCACCATGAACCAAGCCGGGGAACAAACCAGCATGAACCCAGCTGGGAACAAACCAGCATGAATCCAGCTGGGAACAAACCACCATGAATCCAGCTGGGAACAAACCACCATGAATCCAGCTGGGAACAAACCAGCATGAACCCAGCTGGGAACAAACCACCATGAACCAAGCCGGGGAACAAACCAGCATGAACCCAGCTGGGAACAAACCAGCATGAATCCAGCTGGGAACAAACCACCATGAATCCAGCTGGGAACAAACCACCATGAACCAAGCCGGGGAACAAACCAGCATGAACCCAGCTGGGAACAAACCAGCATGAACCCACCCGGGGAACAAACCAGCATGAACCCAGCTGGGAACAAACTAACCATGAATCCAGCTGGGAACAAATCAGCATGATTCCAGCTGGGAACAAACCACCATGAATCCAGCTGGGAACAAACCACCATGAACCCAGCTGGGAACAAACCAGCATGAACCCAGCTGGGAACAAACCACTATGAATCCAGCTGGGAACAAATCACTATGAATCCAGCTGGGAAGACACCAGCATGAATCCAGCTGGGAACAAACCAGCATGAACCCAGCTGGGAACAAACCAGCATGAACCCAGCTGGGACCAAACCAGCACGAACCCAGCTGGGAACAAACCAGCATGAATCCAGCTGGGAACA
The DNA here is from genome assembly GCF_045791955.1 of Oncorhynchus clarkii lewisi. NCBI lineage: Eukaryota > Metazoa > Chordata > Actinopteri > Salmoniformes > Salmonidae > Oncorhynchus > Oncorhynchus clarkii. The sequence continues at coordinate 19,130,384 of NC_092177.1, forward strand.
AACCACTATGAACCCAGCTTGGATCAAACCACTATGAACCCAGCTGAAAACAAACCAGCATGAACCCAGCTGGGATCAAACCACTATGAACTCAGCTGGGAACAAACCAGCATGAACCCAGCTGGGATCAAACCACTATGAACCCAGCTGGGAACAAACCACTATGAACCAAGCTAGAAACAAACCACTATGTACTCAGCTGGAAACAAACCACTATGAATCCAGCTGGGAACAAACCACCATGAACCCAGCTGGGATCAAACCAGCATGAACCCAGCTGGGAACAAACCAGCATGAACTCAGCTGGGATCAAACCACTATGAACCCAACTGGGAACAAACCACTATGAACCCAGCTGGGAACAAACCACTATGAATCCAGCTGGAAACAAACCACCATGAACCCAGCTGGGAACAAAAAACCATGAACCCACCCGGGGAACAAACCAGCATGAACCCACCCGGGAACAAACCAGCATGAAACCACCCGGGGAACAAACCAGCATGAACCCACCCGGGGAACAAACCACTATGAACCCAGCTGGAAACAAACCACTATGAACCCAGCTGGAAACAAACCACTATGAATCCAGCTGGGAACAAACCACCATGAACCCAGCTGGGAACAAACCACCATGAACCCAGCCGGGGAACAACCCAGCATGAACCCAGCCGGGGAACAAACCAGCATGAACCCACCCGGGGAACAAACCAGCATGAACCCACCCGGGGAACAAACCACTATGAACCCAGCTGGAAACAAACCACTATGAATCCAGCTGGGAACAAACCACCATGAACCCAGCTGGGAACAAACCAGCATGAACCCAGCTGGGATCAAACCAGCATGAACCCAGCTGGGATCAAACCAGCATGATTCCAGGTGGGAACTAACCAGCATGAACCCAGCTGGGATCAAAACACTATGAACCAAGCTGGGTTTCAAACCACCATGAACCCACACGGGGAACAAACCACCATGAACCCACCCGGGGAGCAAACCAGCATGAACCCACCTGGGGAACAAACCAGCATGAACCCACCCGGAGAACAAACCACCATGAACCCACCCGGGGAACAAACCACCATGAACCCACCCGGGGAGCAAACCAGCATGAACCCACCTGGGGAACAAACCAGCATGAACCCACCCGGAGAACAAACCACCATGAACCCACCCGGGGAACAAACCACCATGAACCCACCCGGGGGAGCAAACCAGCATGAACCCACCTGGGGAACAAACCAGCATGAACCCACCCGGGGAACAAACCACCATGAACCCACCCGGGGAACAAACCACCATGAACCCAGCTGGAAACAAACCACTATGAACCCAGCTGGAAACAAACCACTATGAATCCAGCTGGGAACAAACCACCATGAACCCAGCTGGGAACAAACCAGCATGAACCCAGCTGGAATCAAACCAGCATGAACCCAGCTGGGAACAAACCAGCATGAACCCAGCTGGGATCAAACCACTATGAACCAAGCTGGGATCAAACCACTATGAATCCAGCTGGAAACAAACCACTATGAACCCAGCTGGGAACAAACCACCATGAACCCACCCGGGGAACAAACCACCATGAACCCACCTGGGGAGCAAACCAGCATGAACCCACCTGGGGAACAAACCACCATGAACCCACCGGGGAACAAACCACCATGAACCCACACGGGGAACAAACCAGCATGAACCCACCCGGGGAACAAACCACCATGAACCCACCCGGGGAACAAACCACCATGAACCCAGCTGGGAACAAACCACCAGAGAGAGATAGAGGGAGATGTCAGTGGGGAGCACAGCTGGGCTGGGAAGCCCGGGGGGGAGGGAGAGGTAGGGAGATGGAGAGATTGAGGGAGAGGGAAAGATTGAGTGAGAAAGAGAGAGATGGAGGGAGATATGGAGTGAGAGAGAGGGAGAGTCACCGTTGCCCTAGAGCACACCAAAAACGGAACATAACTTGGCCTAAGCATCAGAGCCTCCGGTAACTTCCACAAAGCTGTGAATGATCTGAGAGACAAGACAAGAAGAGCCTTCTATGCCATCAAAAGGAACATCAAATTTGACATACCAATTAGGATCTGGCTAAAAATACTTGAATCGGTTATACAGCCCATTGCCCTTTATGTTTGTGAGGTCTGGGATCCGCTCACCAACCAAGAATTCCCAAAATGGGACAAACACCAAATTGAGCCTCAGCATGCAGAATTTTGCAAAAATATTCTCAGCGTACAACGTAAAATACCAAATAATGCATGCAGAGCAGAATTAGACCGATACCTGCTATTTATCAAAATCCAGAAAAGAGACGTTAAATTCTACAACCACCTAAAAGGAAGCATTTCCCAAACCTTCCATAACAAAGCCATCACCTACAGAGAAATATACTGGAGAAGAGCCCCTTAAGCAAGCTGGTCCTGGGGCTCTGTTCACAAACACAAACAGACCCCACAGTGCCCCAGGACAGCAAAACAATTAGACCCAACCAAATCAAGAGAAAACTAAAAGATAATTACTTGACACATTGGAAAGAATTTACCAAAAAACAGAACAAACTAGAATGCTATTTGTCCCTAAACAGAGAGTACACCGTGGCAGAATACCTGACCACTGTGACTGACCCAAAATTAAGGAAATCATTGACTATGTACAGACTCAGTGAGCATAGCCAAAGGTAGACCTGGCTCCCAAGAAAAGACAGCCTATGTGCACACTGCCTACAAAATAAGGTGGAAACTGAGCTGCACTTCTTAACCTCCTGCCAAATGTATGACCATATTATAGATACATATTTCCCTCAGATTACACAGACCCACAAAGAATTTGAAAAAATATCCAATTTTGATAAACTCCTATTGGGTGAAATACCAGTGTGCCATCACAGGAGCAAGATTTGTGACCCTGTTGCCACAAGAAAATGGCAACCAGTGAAGAACAAACACCATTGTAAATACAATCCATATTTATGTTGATTTATTTTTTCCTTTTTACTTTGACTAATTGCAAATCATTCCGACATTCTAACACTGTATCCAACACTGTTTGTTCCTATATACATAATATGACATTTGAAATGTCTTTAGTCTTTTGGAACTTGTGTAAGTTTAATGTTTACTGTACATTTTAATTTTTTTAAATTTAACTTTTGGTTATTATCTATTTCACTTGCATTGGCAATGTAAACATATATTTCCCATGCCAATAAAGCCCTTAAATTGAATTCAAAAATTGAGAGGGGGAGAGATGAAGTGAGAGAGAGATGGAAGGAGATTTGAGGTGATGAAGGGAGGGATGGATGGATGGGGGGGTACACAGCTGGACTGATGCCCATCTCTCTGAGGCTTTGTAGTTGACTAGGAGTGTGGGATCATGGACCCTCACAGAGTTGAGTGTTTGTGCTCGCTTGCCTTCATCGTCCTCCTCCCCCTCCTCCTCCTCGTCTTTAGCCAGCCAGAGCATGTTGTGGTCCTGATTCAGAATGCTTGGCAGCAGACAGACCTAGTTGTTTACCGCCATTGTCATTGGGTTCATTACCAGGTCACAGAACTCAGAGAAGAGAGAAGAGCGGTTCATTGACTCCAGAGTGTAGTTTTCCCTCCAACCCATTCCAACGAGACTCTAACTGACCCTACAAATGCATGAGAAACAGAGTCCTGTCTACTGAGACACTGTCTGTCGATTGTCATTAGAAGTGGCCTCACAACTTCAGGTTCATTAATTCAACTAGGAATTGTCAGCGTGTCCACAGAAACAATATTGATGGCCCTTCCTGTAAAAAACAAGGTCTGAATTATTTTCACAGTGTCTCATAGGAACTGGTGCAGTGTAGGAATCATCTTACGGTGTCCGGCGTCCAGCGTCCAGCTAATAAAATATGGGTTAACTTACAGACCAGACAGTTTGAGGTCTCGGTTGGAGAGGATTTGTCTTGCGTTGAGACAAAGACACTAAAAATGACTTCTGGGCTGCTTTCTAATGTTGCATTCTGGGGCAGCTAGGTTCTTACCTAACACGAGAAAAGGGTAAAAAGACTCCTGAAAAGAGGCCAGGGGTATTGCAGTGCCAGTCCCAGTGCACCATGGGGAGCACAGAGTACCCACAACCACTGCCTTCTCAGACAATAAACCTGGCCTCCTCCTGGTTAAACTCAGCGCTGACGTCTGTTCAACACAGGCAACATTAACATAATAGACAATAAAGTCAGATTTACTGCTTGCCATGTCTGGGCTTCAGAGACGGTGGTCATTATGGCCGCCAATAATGTTCAACATTATGCTTGCTCAACTCCGTGCTTATTGGATGAAGGGCCTCTGGGGAGGGGGGCCCGAAAATCTAGAAAATATTTTAGAGGTCTCAAATTCTGCAGAAAACAGCATTTACCACAGCAGTGGGAGGGGAAAGGCATGGCTATCCTGTAGTTATAGTCAGACGTTATTGAAGCTGGATGCATGGCCGCCGGAAAATGTGTGTCGAGGCGGCATTTGCCAGGTGTGGCAGCACCTGGAAAATGACTTAGTTGAATAAAACATATCGATGCAAAGTGTTAAAAATAAGGACAATTAACCAATTTGCCTCATTGTTTGTCAATTCGCACACAATTTCTCTGTCCTTCACATCGGAGTGCTGCTGCAGGCTCTTTGCATGTCTTCACCAATCAGATTCACGGAAATCGCAGGTCACAGGGGCGGGCACAACACACAAAGCTCAAGGCTCTCCACTTTCACCCGGTACTTATTTACTAAACATGATAACACATCACTCCCTACAGACACAAGCAAAAACTCTTCCATAAATGTAGTAGCCTATTCACCTACACCCATAACTGTAGCAGCTTATACACCTAGACACTAGCCATCTGACATGATGTATTCCATGGAAACAATAAACAAATTCAGTCTGATCAACCGGCTACTAACAACAGCAGCTACATACAGCAATATGCGCCCTGTCCCTCTGGCCAAGGTAAAAGATGCAGTAACTTAACGTAGCAGGCATAAAAGAAAAGCCTGAAACTAGATCCCCCTATATACTGGTCTCAACAAGAAGAAAAAACCTGTCGGGGGAGGTTCTCTTCTGCACTGTTCAACCTATCTAGTAAATGTGGAGGAGGAGTTAAGTATTGCCTTGTTAACTAAAAGCGGAAGATGCATCCCAAGCTCTCTTTCCATTTCCCCTGAAAACATTTGCAAGGGGCTAACGTTGTGTATTTATAGTCCATTTGTTTGCGAGAAAATGTGAATGAGATCAAATCTGGTTTAAATTCAAACATAGGCTCACTAGGCTACCTAGACTTTTTCAATGCAAAATGATTAACTGGAATGAATCAATAAAACAATAGCTGACATTTTTATTTAGGCTTACAAAGTTGCATAAGGCAGGACTACATGATGCAAACCTGCATAAAGCAAGCTCAGCCCTGTGAGTTTTATTGTCCAATCATGTTGCTTTCTCTGTGTCTGTATATAGGAAACCCACTTAGTCCTTCTTTAAAATATAATTCATAAGGTTGCTGCAGTTTGACTGGGTTTTCATCCCCCAAGGCCAGGAGTTTTTCCAGGATTTTTTTTGAAAACCATGTGACTTGATAATAAAAACTGGTCCCATCATAGCCCATATAATAAAAACAAACAAACAGATTAATCACGTCACTGTATTAGGTCCAGAGTTTTACCTGGTTAGTTTACCAGGTCAGGAAAAACTACGGGCCCCAGAAAATTTGTCGGCACACTACTCTGGGACCTGTGGTGCCACCTCTGGCTAGATGGTCCATAGGATTCGTGCTTTGCAGTACATATAAGCTCAGAGGGAGTGGAGCGTCACTCCCTGTAAGATCAGGCAGCTCGGCTGCAGCACGGTAACACAGCCAAACCACCAGAGGGCACTTTAGTCAAACTGAACCATCACACTTGTGGATGTCTGTAAACCCTACAGTCCCACTGTTGTTTGTTATTGCTCACGATAGGTCCTCATCATAACAGGTAACATAATGACTGTTTGTAATAATGCCTTCTGCTGGCAGTAGAGACCCTGTTTCCCCCCCATTCTTGATCTCTCTCTCCTTTTTTGCAGTCGGAAAAAAATGGATGAAAATCAATGGGGATGCCCACAGAGCACATTCCATTTCAATCTCCCTCTGGGGGGAAATTAAACCATTTATGAGATGAGTATTGAGCGGCGAGATAATAGCGGGATCGCCACGGAAACGCCTTCCCGTGACAACTACCACACAGATGGATGGTTATTGGTCACGGCAAATTAAAGCGCTGTTGGCCCCGGTCCTCTAAATGATGTGACAGATTCACTGGTCTGCTTCCAGTAAAGCAGCAACACACAAGAGTTCCCATTCTACAGGCTGCTGGGATGGAGAATCTGAGCTGCTCTTCTCCAGGTATAGCTGCTGCTGCTACTGAGTGGGCACGGTGAGGCCAGGCAGCTGGGGGGAGTAGCTGAGGGGAGTAGCCTAGTGGTTAGAGTGTTGGAACAGTAACCAAAAGGTCACCGGTTCAAATCCCTGAGCCACAAGGTGAAAAATATGTTGAGGTGCCCTTGAGCAGCTTCTTAGTGTTTGCTCCTTCCAAATGAGTGAGTATTGCTGTGTGAATGAGATCTGAAAGGAAATATGGTGTGTTAGTATTTCAGGCAGTGGCTTATTCAAAACTCCATAAGGAGTCTAACAGATGTTGTATTGGCTAATAATATGGTATTGGGTCACTTGTTTTAAACGTTACTACTGTAGTGGTCACCTACACCATGTCTCAAGGGTGTTTCTTCTCACCTGGTTATAGAGACATTTGGGAGGCAAATATAGCTAATGGCAGATTATCACAGATCTCATAGACTTCCCGACCTTGTCTGTGCCAAGACACAGATAGAAACACCCAAATCCCTGTGCCTTCATTAGTTATACAGCATCGGTAAACCAATATTATAAATCCCTTGTTGTCCATTCCATGAATTATGCATGTTTGTGTACCATACTTCTGTGCAAATAAATCCACCTCAGGCTCTAATATTTTAAGTTATCAAAGACAACATATGCATGCATGCCCTTGGCATAAAAGAGGTGGTGTCAGAACCACCATTCATCTCAATCCTTGGGCTAAGAGCAGCCATCACATTTCACAATTCCAGCAAGATGCTGTTGCCTGGGTGGCTTACGGGAAGAGATCATTGGGCCTGTTTCTCCGTCAGGCTCTGCTCTCTCTATACATCCTACAGCTAGAAGTCTTCACATGCAAAATGTATGCAGTGTCTTTCTCTCTGTGAATGACTATCACCTTCGATTGTGCGTTCAGGGGATTTTCAATGACATAGGCTCTCTAGGGGAAAAAAAACTAAACAACTAATATTGTAGAAGTTAGAAGACACATGTTGTGTTCATCTGTCAGCACTGGGACCTCTGGTGGATGAGGTACAAACCTAGGTCACATGGCGAGGTTTGTGGAGTCCACAGTGGCTGAGGCAGTGCAATGGGGGATGTCCTGGCCCACATGATGGACTGGACACGGAGACAGTGAGCTCTCCCTCCTGTGACTGATTGGAGCGGGAGGTCGAAGCAGCATTTAATCAACTGATTGCATTGTCTGGTGCATAATGGCCCCCATCTTTAAAGATAATGGCCTTTCAGGGAGAGGGGGAGAAGGGAAGAGTTAAAGGATGGAAGAGGGTGAAGAGAGAATGAGTGACAGTCCGAGAAAAACCGGGATTGAGGAAAACGGGATACAGGGAGAATGGATTAAGTGAATTTGACAAATGAGGTTGAAGTAAGTTACGCACATATAAATAGCAACCCCATTTATTATGTCCTGCTTGTAGAGGAACCCCTCAGTCCCTATTGACCCCCATCCACCCTCACACCCCTACACACACCCCTCCACCCTCACACCCCATACACCCCATTCATCCTGAAACCTCTACACACCCCCATCCACTCCCACACCCCTACACTCCTATACCCCCCCTCCACCCTCACCCCTACCCACCCCCTCCACATCCACACGCCTACACACTCCTACCCACACCCACACCCGTACACACCCCCTCAACCCACACCACTCCACCCCCACACTCCACCCCCATCACTTCACTGTGTATACTGTCTGTACTACAGTATGTAACTTCTGTGTATGGAAGTATATTGTAGCATCTCTTGGGGGACTGAACATTGTTAGGTGGCTGTCACCTTCTACCTTCAAGACCAAGACTGGTTTGGTAGGGGGACGTATGAGGTCACTAGGGACCGTTCTTCAATCACCTGTTCCCCACTGTAACCGCTTTCAAGAGGAGATAAAAACATCCTGTTTCAAAGACCGTGCATCGATCCAACATCAACACCATGGAGTGGTAGGGGGGCAAGGCTGCCAAAATGCTGAAAAACGGTCTGCCTGGAAAAGGTCAATCTTTTAAAAAATCCTTGTCCTCTATTCACAGCCTGGCCTCGAAGACTAGACGTAACATAGTAAACATACATTTGTGCCATCCAATTATTATGATATGTTACATTTGGTATGATTATATAATGGTTACATATGGTTGTTTAAGCCAAAAATGAAAGGCGAGGGGGGGACGGGTGTGCATGTAACTAGAATGTCTAGCAACCCGAAGGTTGCTTGTTCAAAACACATCACAGATAACTTTAACATTTTAGTTAATTAGCAACTTTGCAACTACTTGCTACTTGCAACTACTTAGCATGTTAGCTAACCCTTCCCTTAAACCTAACCTTAACACCTAACCTTAACTCAAACTACTAACCCTAACCTGAACCCTAAACATTAACCCCTAACCCTAACTCCTAACCTTAACCCCCAAACCTAACTTTAACCTCTAAACCTAATCCCTAGCCTAGCTAATGCTAGCCACTGAGCCACCTAGATAATGTTAGCTGGAACAAATTGGAATTCGTAACATATTAATTCACACCATAACATATCATACTAAATGGAGGGAGTCAAATTTGCATGTACTGTGATGCGTCTACTCCTGAGTCCAGGTTGTTATTCAATTCACACACTACCATACTTTAGAAAGGTCCTGCATTTTAATGTAAAATAATGATGTTCTATAACTATTTTCACTCTGCAAATATTTGACCAAGTAATTTCGGCAGTGCTTGTTTTTCCAGTGACTTTGATGGAAAGTTTGGGTAGTGTTGAAAGTTTTCAAGAAGAAAAATGATTATACAGACACTTGGCCATAGTTGGCTGGCCTGGGAAAAACAATAATGGTTCCAAGGAATTGGAAGAAAGCACTGCAAAATACACAATCATTCAGACGATATTGAAGGTGAGTGAAGCAATACACATGAAATATAGATGTTACCTTTGAGCAGTGGGGGTCAAAGTAAGAGGTTTATAAGATATCGCTTACTGGAGTTTCTCTCATGAACTCTAACACATTTCTTTCATTTAAAAGGTGACTGGTTGCTTCACCACTGACCGGTATTGGACCATAAATATAATATTTGCCACAGCTTCTACTTGTGGGTGACTCAGTATCTGGAGAAGTCCCAAGAACAACAGTAGACTGAATTTAAGTAACAGTTTATGAGATTTCCAAACACATTTGCAGTAAATTATAAAACATAAAGAGCTGACGAGAAAATACACTCTCTGACATGAAAAATATGGCGACCCCTCTCCCTTCCATTAACATTACCCTTCAGGAGTATTTAAGTCGAGGCCTGTTGGTAGCCAGCCATGAATCAACACTAAGATTTCTACAAGGTTGGTGGTGAGCTCCCAAGATTGATGCCTGGCCTGGCTGTCTTTGTCAGAACAGAGGAGTGAAAGGAGTAGTTCCACCTCTTAATATACCTGTTGCCATGGAGTTTAATACAGTTTAAGTGAATAAAACGCTTCAATTTGCTCCCTACGACCGTTACATTTTTCATGGAGTCTATCAATATAATGCAGGTGCTCCGTTTTAAATGAAACAGCCAAACCTGGTTTAATGCATCAGAGCGTGAGAAGGAACATTGGACATATTAATCAGGAAGATCCACATTATTAACAAGACTGATAGTTTGAAGATACCAATATTATTACAGGAGAGACAGCTTTCTTATAAAACAAAACTATAATTAGTCCATCAAAAGAGACATTATTAGGAGAATCACCCTTTGAAGTGGTCAGATGTGCTGCTTTTGTGCTCCATATTTCTATGACAAGGTAATTGGGAAATAATTTGCAATGGACAATGATTAAGTAAAGGCTTTCAGAAACCCTCTAACCATAAGAGTCCCCACTCAGGAGTTATCTAGGGTTTTTAAATGAGAAGAGGTATTGAAGTGTTAAATACACTAGATATTAAGACTCATTGGAGCTCTGCCACCTCCCTCTCAAAGGTGGAACATCACAACTCCTCAACAGTTTCCTTTTTCAATTCCATTGTCTAAGCAGGAATCAGATCGTCCATTTTAATAACCGACAATGTCATCTATTTTTTGTTCGTTCAATTGTTGTGTGCTTTAAGGTGTAAAGATGACTTGCTTGGCAAATCTTCCACTAATAAATGTGTGTCTTTATCATGAAAACACAGCACAGCGCTGGTTGTGGCAATTTTGCTTTACTATGCAAATGCTTCTTCGATAAAGGCCATGGCTTTGTATGCCATTCATTTGACATTACAGGCACTTCCAAAAATCTATTACTGAGAGACAACGTGCAAGAGTGATCCCTGTATTATTGGGTATGGGTTGGGAACAAAGTAAATCTTTGCGGTGGCTGATTGGCTGCGCTTCTCAGATTGGCTGTCAGATCTTTAAGATCAATCCCCAATCATCTTCAGACCCTGAAGTTATTAATGGTTTCATCTCGCGTGGTCCGATCCTCGTGGACAGATGAAACGGCGAGAATCTTTCAAGGCCAAGTATAATAATGTGATTATGAGCAGCAGTAGTTCCTGGTTTGGGATTTTTGTTGTTGATTATTTGGACGAATCAGGATTGGGCAAAGGCGGTGCCTAAACTGGTGCGGTGATTTTCAAGTCTGTGTGCATATGTTAAATGGTTTTCACTAGTTTCCACAGCTACAACGCCAAAATTGTCTGTATCGTAAAAATGTATGAAAACAAAAATGTATGTTTTGGCCATGATAAACAAAGGTGAAATTAGTGGAATGGGTTTGGCCGAGTTTTCAGTTTTCGAGGGAGGAGTCTTTTTTTCCTTCTTTTGCACAAAGGTAAAATAAGTAAAACAGGAAATGACAAACTTTTGCAAGATAATTGTACTTCTGGGTAACCGATATTTAGGTTATGGTCAAAGCCTCTTTCATATAATGTGAAAACTCAGCAATGTACTGTATTTCACAACTACAGCCAAGCCATTGAGTAGGGTGGCTGGTGGCAGCACTGGAATGGATAGAGATTAGAGTTTGACACAAAGGGGAAGTGACATCATCTGAAGCTATTGACCCTCTCTGAAGTATTTATTGTTCGGGAATTGGTTTTTCTCCCGCAGGGGGATAGCTTGACACCTATCAATGATCTCATCCATCTCTCTCCACACGTGTAACCTAATGACCAGTGCTTGACTTGGACTGAAATAGGTGCCGGTACTGTTTATATTTAGGTGCAGGATCTCCACAATAGTTTTGAACTAATATTCTATAAGAGGAACAGTCAGTAGAAAATGTGAGGTGTGCAGTCTACTTTTGGTAATGACCATTAGGGCTCTGGTCAAACGTAGTGCACTACAGATGTAGGATCTTAATTTGAGTCAATTTGCTATCGAAGGAAAATAATGCTGCAGCAACAGGAAATGTGAATTATTATTTGGTTTTTGTAGGGGTTGATCCGTTTTCTGTAAGGGACAATCAAGTCTGAAATGTCAAAGTGGAAATTACAAACTTCAGAAGCCAATTTAAAACTCATACACTACACATTTTACATTTCCTCAATGCAGGAATGTTCTCAAATCAAATCAAATCAAATTTTATTTGTCACATACACATGGTTAGCAGATGTTAATGCGAGTGTAGCGAAATGCTTGTGCTTCTAGTTCCGACAATGCAGTAATAACCAACAAGTAATCTAACTAACAATTCCAAAACTACTGTCTTATACACAGTGTAAGGGGATAAAGAATATGTACATAAGGATATATGAATGAGTGATGGTACAGAGCAGCATAGGCAGGATACAGTAGATGGTATCGAGTACAGTATATACATGAGGTGAGTATGTAAACAAAGTGGCATAGTTAAAGTGGCTAGTGATACATGTATTACATAAGGATGCAGTCGATGATATAGAGTACAGTATACATGTATGCATATGAGATGAATAATGTAGGGTAAGTAACATTATATAAGGTAGCATTGTTTAAAGTGGCTAGTGATATATTTACATAATTTCCCATCAATTCCCATTATTAAAGTGGCTGGAGTTGAGTCAGTGTCAGTGTCAGTGTGTTGGCAGCAGCCACTCAATGTTAGTGGTGGCTGTTTAACAGTCTGATGGCCTTGAGATAGAAGCTGTTTTTCAGTCTCTCTGTCCCAGCTTTGATGCACCTGTACTGACCTCGCCTTCTGGATGATAGCGGGGTGAACAGGCAGTGGCTCGGGTGGTTGATGTCCTTGATGATCTTTATGGCCTTCCTGTAACATCGGGTGGTGTAGGTGTCCTGGAGGGCAGGTAGTTTGCCCCCGGTGATGCGTTGTGCAGACCTCACTACCCTCTGGAGAGCCTTACGATTGTGGGCGGAGCAGTTGCCGTCTCCTGCAACAGGGTGATCAAATTAAAATCCTACATCCGCATGTAGAAAAATAGGGTGCCATTTGGGATGAAGACACTGCTTCCAACTGTCACATCCAGGTACACTACCTGCTCCTATTCTGCTACCCTTACAATCAACTAATCCTGCATGTCACTCAAATTAAGCCCTGAGAATGGATTAGGACTCAGATCTACTTATGAACACTGATTACTTTTTTTGACAAAAACATTTGTTCTGTGTAGGAACACCTATCCTCAATTTTCCCAATTGCTAATTAAAAACCTAAATCTTCCTTGTTAGGCAATTAAATAAGTAATAACAAACTTATTTTCAGCTTGAAGAAACACTGAAAATTTGTTTTAATCAGTTTCTCCTTAGATGTGTGTAAACAAACTGGTAACTTGGGCATAGTAATTATTTTAAAGTGCAAGCAAAAGGTAAATAGGGGTCAGGACAGATGTAGCATCTTCATTTGAGACAGTTTGCTAGAGAAGGAAAATAATCCGGTAGCAACATGAAATGTGAATTATTATGTGGATTGTATTGAATGGGCATTTTTGTAGGGGTTGATACATTTTTCGTAAGGGAAAGTCAAGTCGGAAATTACAAACTTCAGAGGCATTTTTAAATCTCAAATACACCAGAAGTTTAATATTTCCTGCAAGTTCTCCTGCCAACAGGGTAATCAAATTAAGATCCTACATCTGTATCCTTATCTTATCGAAATTTCTTTTCACACATTTCTTCATATTATAACTTATTTTTCATTTTATTTGCATGCATGTGTGCATGTGTGTATATAATTCTGTGGATCTCTTTTTGATGCAGATACTTAGCCAGAATCCTCTGACTGCCAAGTCAGTTCTCTAGGTGATGTTGTGAGAATCCTTCCAACATTACACATATCAGACAGACATGATTCTAGATCAGGTTGCCAGGGAACAGAACAATACAATCTGTGAATAAGCTGAGCACAAGAACATTCACTGGACCATTCTCTCTCTCTCTCTCTCTCTCTCTCTCTCTCTCTCTCTCTCTCTCTCTCTCTCTCTCTCTCTCTCTCTCTCTCTCTCTCTCTCTCTCTCTCTCTCTCTCTCTCTCTCTCTCTCTCTCTCTCTCTCTCTCTCTCTCTCTCTCTCTCTCTAAACTAAAAACATGTCTGATGCATTTTGGGGCTGGTTGTACTACATCCTCTCTACATCTCTTCATAAGTAGACATTTTGTTTGAAAGCAGGGTTTTTGTAAATGTGCAGCACATAATTCATAACCCCCAAGCCTACAAGCTGGAATATGCCTCTATACTGTTAATATCCATAGCCAGCTCATGATAACTGTAATGTTTAAGAATAGTTTAACAGTTTTGAACGTTAGATCTCCACAAGGCATTTGATACAGTGGATCTTGAGATTCTGTTAATCAAACTAAGAGCCATGGGCTTTAACAACTTAACAGTATAATGGGCTAGCTCTTATCTGCAAGAAAGAAAACAGATGGTGAATGTGGATGGGACCCTGTCTAAACCCAAAATCTTGAACTGCAGGGTACCTCAAGGGAGCGTACTGGGTCCAATTTTCTTTCTGTTGTAAATACAGTACTGTGAAAAAGTTTTAGGCAGGTGTGAAAAAATGCTGTAAAGTAAGAATGCTTTCAAAAAATAGACATGTTAATTGATTATATTTATCAATTAACAATTAAGTGAGTGAACAGAAGAAAAATCAAATCCATATATGGTGTGACCACCCTTTGCCTTCAAAAGTGCATCAATTCTTGTAGGCACATTTGCACAAAGTCAGGGATTTTGTAGGCATATAGTCAGGTGTATGATTGAACAATTATACCAAACAGATGCTAATGATCATCAATGCAATATGTAGATTGAAACACAATCATTAACTGAAACAGAAACAGCTGTGTAGGAGGAATAAAACTGGGCGAGGAACAGTCAAACTCAGCTAACATGGTGAGGTTGCTGAAGACAGTTTACTGTCAAAAGTCATAAACCACAGCAAGACTGAGCACAGCAACAAGACACAAGGTAGTTATACTGCATCAGCAAGGTCTGTCCTAGGTAGACATTTCAAGGAAGACAGGGGTTTCCAGATGTGCTGTTTAAGCTCTTTTGAAGAAGCACAAAGAAACAGGCAATGTTGAGGACCTTAGACGCAGTGGTCGGCCAAGGAAACTTACTGCAGCAGATGAAAGACATCATGCTTACTTCCCTTCACACACTGAAGATGTCCAGCAGTGCCATCAGCTCAGAATTGTCAGAAAACAGTGGGACCCTGGTACACCCTTCTACTGTCCGGAAAAGTCTGGTCAGAAGTGGCCTTCATGGAAGACTTGCGGACAAAAAGTCATACCTCCAACGTGGAAACAAGGCCAAGCAACTCAACTATACACGAAAACACAGGAACTGGGGTGCAGAAAATTGGCAGCAGGTGCTCTGGACTGATGAGTCAAATATTTGGCTGTAGCAGAAGGCAGTTTGTTTGCTGAAGGGCTGGAGAGCGGTACACGAATGAGTGTCTGCTGTCAACAGTGAAGCATGGTGGAGGTTCCTTGCAAGTTTGGATCTGCATTTCTGAAAATTGAGTTGAAGATTTGGTCAGAATTAATGGTCTCCTCAATGCTGAGAAGTACATGCAGATACTTATCATGTAATACCATCAGGGAGGCATCTGATTGGCCCCAAATTTATTCTGCAGCATGACAACAACCCCAAACATACAGCGAATGTCATTAAGAACTATCTTCAGCGTCCAGAAGAACAAGGAGTCCTGGAAGTGATGGTATTGCCCCCACAGAGCCTTGATCTCAACATCATCATGTCTGTCTGGGATTACATGAAGAGAGAGAAGCACCTGAGGCTGCCTAAATCCACAAAAGAACTGCGGTTAGTTCTCCAAGTTGTTTGGGCCAATCTATCTGGCGAGTTCCTTCAAACTGTGTGCAAGTGTACCTAGAATAATGCTGTTTTGAACAGCTGATGCTGTTTTGAAAGCAAAGGGTGGTCACACCAAATATTGATTTGATGTTGATTTTTCCTCTGTTCACTCACTTTGCATTTTGTTAATTGATACATCTAATCTATTAACATGTCTATTTTTGAAAGCATTCATACTTTACAGCATTTTTCACACCTGCCTAAAACCTTTGCACAGTACTGTGCCGTGTCTTTGGCTATGCTGGATTAAGTGATATGACATGCTATTCTATAAAATAATCTATCCGTAATTACTATTACCTGATTGAGCTAATCATGTAAATGTAATAAACTAGAGAGTCGGGGCACCACAAAATAATATTTATAGAGCTGTTATCTTCTGAATAAACTTATAAAGACCTAGTAATATTTTACATCAACAGCAGTCAATATTAATCGTCACCTTAATTCAGTCTCCTCTGAAAGTTGTAAATTCTTGGTTATCTTCACGAACCCTGGCTAACAAGTTGAACTAGCAATACAAAATTGGGTTTCATTATTAATTTACTAAATACCTAACTAATCACACAAAATTACACATACACATAATTAATCATAACTTGATTACAAATTACGTCATAAAGGAAAACGTCCCTAGCGGGCGGAACAGATATGATAGCTTGTTACACCAAAGAAAAGGGGCTGGGTTTGAGTGAAAGAGCGGGAAGACTGAGTAACAAAGGAAGAAGCTGTGCTATCATAAATACAGTATCTTAAGCATTCTAAATTACCGCCCATTTGGAAAAGGAAAATGTAATAAATACTCTGAGCTGCGCTTCAGTAGGTTGGTGGTAGATGGAAGGCCGTGTTGCCAAACCTAGTCCTTTGCCCTTTGAAGAATGTCTCTGGTGGTCAATTGGTAACGTTGTTGTGTGATAGACGGGATACTCTGTCTTTTCCTTCCTACCCCTCGTTTGCAGCTGCTGTTGCCAACTCAACGGCTAGGAGGTATCACTTCTGTAGTGAATAAGAGTTCAAAGTTCATACTATTCCCAACCAAAGCTCATGCTGATGTTGGCTTCGTTCTGTAGTTATTATCTGAACCATTCTCACATCGGACCGTCGTCCTCACATCCTCGGAACAGGAGGTTGTCGTCAAGGCTTTATACAGGAAGGGAGAGGAGGGCGTGTTTGAAAAGTTTTCTAGCCCATGTCCCTTCACAGGTGCGGGCCACTGATTGAGCAGAGCACCTTATGAAAACCCAAATCTCACATTTTAGAAGCTAAAATCACATTTCATCCCATCACGAATAATTTCATATTCAAACATTTAAATTGAACAACAATTCCATGTGAATCCGATAACTCTGATGTGTAGACTTTCCACTGTAGAGTTTATGTCATCTTATCATTGATGAGAATGTCTCAGATGACAACCGAACTGACATCATATTCATTAAGTACCACCTCATATGTTCAATTGGTCAGATTACCAGAATATAGTTCATTTCCCCCCACCTTCTGATGTTCCCAGAATCTTTATGTTAACCAAGGGGTTTGCAAATGTAAGTATTGTGTTTGCAAATGTCAGTAGTGTAGAGAGAGGAAAAGGGGGGAAGAGGTATTTATGACTGTCATAAACCTACTCCCAGGCCAACGTCATGACAACTGTAAATGATCTGAAATCTACCTGTACAAGTGACCTTTTCCTCTATGCCGATGATTTTGCACAGTTGGTATCCCACAAAGACAAAAATGTGGTTGAGAAAGCCCTCAGTGCTGAACTTCTGAATGTCAGTAAATGGCTATATGACAATAAGCTGTCACTTCAACTTGTAAAAACAGATTCCATTTGTTCTGGCCCAAAGTGAGATTGAAGAAATTCTCGAATTTTAAGGGGGTTGTAGGTGACTTGGTAATCACAGAAAAATAATGTTAATTATCTTGGATGTGTGCTAGATAACATCTGACAGGGAGAGCATGGCATAAAAAGTTATCTCCAAATTGGACCATAAAATTAGGTTTCTAGCAAGAACCTCCAAGTATCTGGATAAGAATGCAGTGGTAGCATTGGCAGGGGCTCTAGTTCAGTGGCACTTTGACTATATTTGCTCTTCCTGGTACAATAGTGCCCCCAAGATCATAAAAAATAAACTGCAGACATCTTGGAACAAATTATTCAGGACTATTCTTAAAATTCCAGTACATAATCATCTTGACCATTCCTACTTTGATAGCCCCAGATGGCTCAAAGTGGAGGAGAGAGTCTCTCAGATTACATCGTGTCTTGTTCATAAGCTTGTCCACAGTATGGTCCCCAAGGACCTATGTACAGTGGGGCAAAAAAGTATTTAGTCAGCCACCAATTGTGCAAGTTCTCCCACTTAAAAATATGAGAGAGGCCTGTAATTTTCATCATAGGTACGCGTCAATTATGACAGACTATTTTGGCCCATTCTTCCATGCAGATCTCCTCTAGAGCAGTGATGTTTTGGGGCTGTTGCTGGGCAACACGGACTTTCAACTCCCTCCAAAGATTTTCCATGGGTTTGAGATCTGGAGACTGGCTAGGCCACTCCAGGACCTTGAAATGCTTCTTACAAAGCCACTCCTTCGTTGCACGTCTGGCACTGCAGGATTTGAGTCCCTGGTGGCGTAGTGTGTTACTGATGGTAGGCTTTGTTACTTTGGTCCCAGCTCTCTGCAGGTCATTCACTAGGTCCCCCTGTGTGGTTCTGGGATTTTTGCTCACCAATCTTGTGATCATTTTGACCCCACGGGGTGAGATCTTGCGTGGAGCCCCAGATCGAGGGAGATTATCAGTGGTCTTGTATGTCTTCCATTTCCTAATAATTGCTCCCACAGTTGATTTCTTCAAACCAAGCTTCTTACCTATTGCAGATTCACTCTTCCCAGCCTGGTGCAGGTCTACAATTTTGTTTCTGGTGTCCTTTGACAGCTCTTTGGTCTTGGCCATAGTGGAGTTTGGAGTGTGACTGTTTGAGGTTGTGGACAGGTGTCTTTTATACTGATAACAAGTTTAAATAGGTGCCATTAATACAGGTAACGAGTGGAGGACAGAGGAGCCTCTTAAAGAATAAGTTACAGGTTGGTGAGAGCCAGAAATCTTGCTTGTTTGTAGGTGACCAAATACTTATTTTCCACCATAATTTGCAAATAAATTCATTAAAAATAAAAATTATCATTTTGTCTGTCATAGTTGAAGTGTACCTATGATGAAAATTACAGGCCTCTCTCATCATTTTAAGTGGGAGAACTTAAACTTAAACTGAATACTTTTTTGCCCCACTGTAAATACTTTAACTTGGTCCGGGATAAGCATAACTATTCCACTAGAAGGAGTAAAACTGACATGGTTCCTTTTAGATTTAATAGTGGTATGGGGAAAGAAGCATTTTTGTCCTCAGATGCCATTCTTTGGAATAGTCTTCCAAAGAATTGGAAACTTATACCTTCAATTGGTAGTTTCAAGTTCTCACCCCAAAAATGGCTAAATAGTAGCATGTCTCAAAAGTGAGTTAAAAGATTGTAGTACGTGGCTGAGAAGGAAATGCCCGGGATAGCATATGGTCTGCCTTTTTGCTGCCAATTGTGTATCATATTATGGTTATATTGTATATATTAGGGATTAACTGTTTTATATATTAAGGGTATATGAGACAAGGGAGATATACATGTCCATAGTTGTGTATTAGGAAATAGAACTGTACTATTTGGCTATTCTATGAAACAAACAATAATTTTGTCTATCATTGTCTGTTGCCACTACAATTGCCCCCTAACCTTGCTGCATCCTCCTTACAAAAGGACCACAATGGAAATAAGCTTTTAAACTTTACTGTGTTTTCCTTGATGATTTCCTTATATTGTACGTGGAGGCGTCACCGGCTGGAGCACCCTTATGTATGATTTATAAAATAGTCTAATAAATGTAATCATTCAATCCACGAAACCAGTTACATCAGTACAACGGAGAAACAAAAGAAACACAGAAATAGACGATAGGCCTCTCTGCCTGCTTCTCTGTGTTTGAACGCTACTATGAGTCAGGTTGAATGAAGTGGAATGCTAGAGGGCCATGGTGAATCCGAAAGCAGTTGTAAATAACCCAATGCAGGGGAGGGACAGGGGAACAAGTCATTACCATTAAAAATGCAGCCCTGGCAGAGAGCTAACTATACACATGAATGGATGAGTGTGAATACCAATTGTAAGACAGAAAGACAGGGCTCTGGAGTGCGGGGCCACATGTTGGCAACAAACCTGGTGTGTGGCAGAGTGTTAGATGTCAAGTGTTGGAGTATATTCAGTCATACACACACACACGTGTGCATTTACAGTGCATTCGGAAAGTATTTTGACCCCTTGACATTTCCCACGTTTTGTTACCTTACAGCCTTATTTTAAAATTTATTCAATATGTTTTTTCTCATCAGTCTACACAAAATACCCCAAAACGACAAAGCAAACCAGGTTTTTAGACATTTATGCAGAAAACGCAGAAATACCTTATTTACATATGTATTCAGACCCTTTGCTCTGAGACTCGAAATTTAGCTCAGGTGAATCCTGTTTCCATTGATCATCATTGAGATGTTTCTACAACTTGATTGGAGTCCACCTGTGGTAAATTCAATTGATTGGACATGATTTGGAATGTCTCACACCTGTCTATATAAGGTTCCACAGTTGACAGCGTATGTCAGAGCAAAAACCAATCAATGAGGTTGAAGGAATTGTCCGTATAGCTCCGAGACAGGATTGTGTCGAGACACAGATCTGGGGAAGGGTACCAAACAATTTCTGCAGCATTGAAGGTCCCCAAGAACATCATTGTCCTTGAGTGGCCCATCAGAGCCCGGATTTGAACCCGATGGAACATCTCTGGAGAAACCTGAAAATAGCTGTGCAGCAACGCTTGGGCCGAAGCTCTATCGGCTTGGATGGGGAGCAACCCCCCAAAACAGGCGTGCCAAGCTTGTAGCGTCATAACCAAGAAGACTTCAAAAAATGGCATGAAAAAAAAAGTTTAATTTTAGTTTACGTAAACGTGACAAGACGAGAACTTCACATGAGACAAATGGACTAATCTGTTTTGTCCAATCATAAGCATCCATGGCTTTGCATCATATTCAACGCAATCCTCTAATATGCAGAATTAAAGCCTTCAGTTGCGTGGTCTGATTGAGCCGAATTGCCCGGCTCTCACACAAAGCTCCCTGGTGGTCACTTCAGTCACTCGTCAAACTTTTGAATTGATGGGAAGTCAGGACACATCAATTGTAACTAACCAAAACTGGGGCGGCAGGGTAGCCTAGTGGCTAGAGCATTGGCCTAGTAACTGAAAAGTTGCAAGTTCAAATTGCCGAGCTGACAAGGTACAAATCTGTTGTTCTGCCAATGAACAGGCAGTTAACCCACTATTCCTAGGGTGTCATTGAAAATAAGAATTTGTTCTTAATTGACTTGCCTAGTTAAATAAACTAGAAATGATAGTGTTCACCCTCTCTTACTTTCATCTAGGCTATTTTTGCTTTGATCACATTTTCCCATGCGCTCTGTTATCGATGTTGCCGCTCTCACAGTCTGGAAATGCGAGGGCGGTTGTTTTTTCCAGATTGGAAATATTCATGCTATTTGCTGAATATAAGGATTGCTGTAGTATTGCTGGAATTGTTGGAAACTTCGGATTCTCCCCTTTTTAAGGAAATCACTGTAATTTACCCCCCATCCTAATGTTAGGATGGGAAGAAAATGGCTGTATGTCTAAATTGTTTAACCTATATCCAAGGCTTTGTAGCCTACAGTTGAAGTCGGAAGTTTACATACATCTTAGAAAAATACATTTAAACTCAGTTTTTCACAATTCCTGACATTTAATCCTGGTAACAATTACCTGTCTTAGGTCAGTTAAGATCACCACTTTATTTTAAGAATGTGAAATGTCCGAATAATAGTAGAGAGAATTATTTATTTCAGCTTTTTTTTCTTTCATCACATTCCCAGTGGGTCAGAAGTTTACATACACTCAATTAGTATTTGGTAGCATTTCCTTCAAATTGTTGAACTTGGGTCAAATGTTTTGGGTAGCCTTCCACAAGCTTCCCACAATAAGTTGGGTGAATTTTGGCCCATTCCTCCTGACAGAGCTGGTGTAACTGCCCAAAAATGTTCTATAGGACCGAGGGAGGGGCTTTGTGATGGCCACTCCAATACCTTGCCAATGTTGTCTTTAAGCCATTTTAGCACAACTTTGGAAGTATGCTTGGGGTCATTGTCCATTTGGAAGACCCATTTGCAACAAAGCTTTAACTTCCTGACTGATGTCTTGAGATGTTGCTTCAATATATCCACATAATTTTCCTACCTCATAATGCCATCTATTTTGTGAAGTGCACCAGTCCCTCCTGCAGCAAAGCACCCCCACAACATGATGTTGCCACCCATGTGGTTGGGATGGTGTTCTTCGGCTTGCAAGCATCCCCCTTTTTCCTCCAAACATAATGATGGTCATTATGGCCAAACAGATCTATTTTTGTTTCATCAGACCAGAGGACATTTCTCCAAAAAGTACGATCTTTGTCCCCATGTGCAGGTGGTTTTGGAGCAGTGGCTTCTTCCTTGCTGAGCGGCCTTTCAGGTTATGTCAATATAGGACTCGTTGTATTGTGAATATAGATACTTTTGTACCTGTTTCCTCCAGCGTCTTGACAAGGTCCTTTGCTGTTGTTTTGGGATTGATTTGCACTTTTCGCACCAAAGTACGTTAATCTCTAGGAGCCCGGACGCATCTCCTTCCTGAGTGGTGTGACGGCTGCGTGGTCCCATGGTGTTTATACTTGCATAGTACTGTCTGTACAGATGAACGTGGTACCTTCAGGCATATGGAAATTGCTCCCAAGGATGAACCTGATTGCTCCCAAGGATGAACCAAGGATGAACCTGAAGTCTTGGCTGATTTCTTTTGATTTTCCCATGATTTCAAGCAAAGATGCACTGAGTTTGAAGGTAGGCCTTGAAATACATCCACAGGTACACCTCAAATTGACTCAAATGATGTAAATTAGCCTATCAGAAGCTTCTAAAGCCGTGACATAATTTTGTGGAATTTTCCAAGCTGTTTAAAGGCACAGTCTACTTACTGTATGTAAACTTCTGACCCACTGGAATTGTGATACAGTGAATTATAAGTGAAATAATCTGTCTGTAAAGAATTGTTGGAAAAATTACTTGTGTCATGCACAAAGTAGATGTCCTAACCGACTTGCCAAAACTATAGTTTATTAACTAGAAATTTGTGGAGTGGTTGAAAAACGTGTTTTAATGACTCCAACCTAAGTGTATGCACTTCCGACTTCAACTGTATATAGTAAATCATGGCTGGCATTGGTTACAATCTGCCACAACAGCAATGTGCCAGCTATACAAGGGATAGTAGGCCTAGTTGGACAAGGCTATCTGAATGTGCACATGATGGAATTTAAAGGCAAAAGTGTATTATTTCATGGGGAAAAATGCACTGACTAAAATGACTGTGACTAAAACTAAGAATGATGAAATGACTAATTTGGGACTAAGACTAAATGGTATTTTAGTCAGAAAGTCTAAGACTAAATCTAAAATAGCTGGGGTAAAAATGAACGCTGACACATATACACACACACACACAAACACACACACACACACACACACACTTCAGAACAGTCATCCTATCTCACCCATTAAAGCCTAATGAAGACAATATTGTGTGCCACTTATCAGAAAAGCAGGAACAGTTGCTTTCTCCAGCCCTCTCTCTTATTCTTATTCCAGCTGTATCTGTAGCTGAGACCCCATTACAGAGGAACATTCAGATAACTAAAACAAGAGAGAGAGTGGTTGGTTGCAGAGCCTTATTTCTCGGGGCCTGTTCTTTGAGAATGTCTTCTCTCCTTTGGTGAACACCAAGATCAGAGTGTGTGCATGTTGCTGTGATGTCAGGAGGAGAAGGATACTCATTTTCTTTCATTCCTGGAATCAACGGGGGTCTGACTGACTGACTGCTACCCCTCAGATAGGAGGGTTATTGAAGTAGATGTGGCCTGTTGTTTCAATAGTAACCAAGGTGGAACATACCGGGTGGTCTATAAATAGCTTCAACTTTGCTTTTTTTTGCTGATAAGTTTTGAATTTCCATAAAATACAATATCCCAAAGGTCACCATATTTCTCATAAACACATCATCTGTGATTGTCATAGCAACCATCCCCGTCTAGGTTTCTCTCTTTTTATGATTCAGATGCATCCAATTATATCTAAATGGCACATTCAGCTGAAAACTACCTGAGAAAGAAACTAAAATAAATAGGACTGATGTCAAAGCTTGATTACTTTTGTTTGTGGAATTAATGTCAGATGGAAAGTGTTGAATATTTTCCAGATCCACTCCAGCCGATGTTTGGTAGATTGAGCCCCAGGCGGGTAGGTGAGAGCAGGAGTTACCCCACTCTCCCCTACATAAATAGCTTTTCAAAAGGACTTTGAGAAAAGTCACCATTGCTACATGGGGATAAGCTATTATTATATCTACATTGTTCGGTAGACAAGCCTACCCGATGAGCATGGGAGAATCTTTTTGTCATTTAATTTTTTGGCTGAGGAACTCCCCTGTGACCTGGCTGTAGAGAACATATACTGAATCGGACCGAAATCAAATGGATGTGATGACAAATCAAGTGAATGTGATGACAAATCCTTTGTGGTGATTGTAAGGATGCAGGGGTATCTGGCCAAGCAGGCAATCCTACAGCTGGCAAAGAAGAAGGGAGCAATGTACTTTGGTTGAATGAAGATAAAGATCTACCCAACATTTCTGTCGAAAAGACCAGAAATAGAGGTCTGTTCAGCAGGGAACATTCTCATTACTGGCAAGTACGAACGTGATGACTTGTCCTTTTGCTAAAGTGTGGCTGAACTCATCGATTTGGCCTGAGGCTTTTCTGCTACTCATAAAAAAATAAGATTAGCATCTTGGGGGTGTGGGAGACACTCTTATCCAGAGGAACTTATAGGAGCAGTTCACTTTAAGTGCCTTGCTCAAGGGCACAATGACAGATTTTTCAACTAGTCGGCTCTGGGATTCGAACCAGCAATGTCTTTGTTATTGGCCCAACGCTCCCTGCCACGTTGTTTTAAAAAAGATCTCGTACCCTGTCAGTTATTGTTGTTGTTTGTTTCTCGAGTCACCATAGTAACAACACTACCACTTCCGCAAAATAGTCAGCATCAATCTAATAAAGATACATCAAGAAATCTGTCATTCATTTTGCAATTTTACATCTAGCTAACGTGTTTTGTTCAATATTCCTCAATTTTGTAATACTGACAAGTGGGATGGGATGCAAGTTGTCTCACTTCTCATTTTGTCCAAAACAGATAGACTGGAGTGATCACTATCCAACATATCAACAAGTGACACCATTCCATAAATGGCTCAGGGGCCAAGTGTTCTTTCAACATAACATTGGTGACGTGTTGTCTAATGTAAACTGGTCTGAGGCTGGACAGGTCTGTCTCACTGTCTGTGGTTTCTGCTGCTATGACTGCATAGAGCGTAATCAGCGCAGCTGTTTCTATGTGCATGATAATTCTCCCCAGGCATTACCATCCCGTGTTAGAGGACAAGTGGGCATGATTGAAATCAAAATCCAACCCTAAAATATCCAAGTAATCTAGGAATGTAACAGCTTCTCTAAATCTTGCACGTCTCTGTTTCGAAAGATACTGACTTTATGACCAAAATGATGCTATTTACACTTTGAGGTCAATTGCTACACTAAATCAAATCAAATTTTATTGGTCTCATGCACATGGTTAGCAGATGTTAATGCAAGTGTAACGAAATGCTTTTGCTTCTAGTTCCAACAGTGCAGTAATATCTAACAAGTAATCTAACAATTCCCCGACAACTACCTAATACACACAAGTGTAAAGGGATAAAGAATATGTACATAAAGATATATGAATGAGTGATGGTACAGAACGGCATAGGCAAGATGCAGTAGATGGTATCGAGTACAGTATATGCAGTAGATGGTATCGAGTACAGTATATACATATGAGATGAGTAATGTAGGGTATGTAAACAAAGTGGCATAGTTTAAAGTGGCTAGTGATACATGTATTACATAAAGATGCAGTAGATGATATAGAGTACAGTATATACATATACATATGAGATGAGTAATGTAGGGTATGTAAACATTATATTAAGTGGCATTGTTTAAAGTGGCTAGTGCTACAGTTTTTACATCGATTTCCATTATTAAAGTGGCTGGAGTTGAGTCAGTATGTTGGCAGCAGCCACTCAATGTTAATGGTGGCTGTTTAACAGTCTGATGGCCTTGAGATAGAAGCTGTTTTTCAGTCTCTCGGTCCCTGCTTTGATGCACCTGTACTGACCTCGCCTTCTGGATGATAGCGGGGTGAACAGGCAATGGCTCAGGTGGTTGTTGTCCTTGATGATCTTTATGGCTTTCCTGTGACATCGGGTGGTGTAGGTGTCCTGTAGGGCAGGTAGTTTGCCCCCGGTGATGCGTTGTGCAGACCTCACTACCCTCTGGAGAGCCTTACGGTTGTGGGCGGAGCAGTTGTCATACCAGGCGGTGATACAGCCCGACAGGATACTCGATTGTGCGTCTGTAGAAGTTTGTGAGTGCTTTTGGTGACAAGCCGAATTTCTTCAGCCACCTGAGGTTGAAGAGGCGCTGCTGCGCCTTCTTCACAACGCTGTCTGTGTGGGTGGACCAATTCAGTTTGTTCGTGATGTGTACGCCGAGGTACTTAAAACTTTCCACCCTCTCCACTACTGTCCCGTCGATGTGGATAGGGGGGTGCTCCCTCTGCTGTTTCCTGAAGTCCACAATCATCTCCTTTGTTTTGTTGACGTTGAGTGTGAGGTATTTTCCTGACACCTCACTCCGAGGGCCCTCATCTCCTCCCTGTAGGCCATCTCATCGTTGTTGGTAATCAAGCCTACCACTGTAGTGTCGTCCGCAAACTTGATGATTGAGTTGGAGGCGTGCATGGCCACGCAGTCGTGGGTGAACAGGGAGTACAGGAGAGGGCTCAGAACGCACCCTTGTGGGGCCCCAGTGTTGAGGATCAGCGGGGTGGAGATGTTCTTACCTACCCTCACCACCTGGGGGCGGCCCGTCAGGAAGTCCAGTACCCAGTTGCACAGGGCGGGGTCGAGACCCAGGGTCTCGAGCTTGATGACGAGTATATACACAGCTGTGACGATAACTGACGAGAATTCTCTTGGGAGATGATATGGCCGGAATTTGATTGTAAAGTAATTCTAGGTCGGGTGAGAAGAAGGACTTGAGTTCCTGTATGTTGTTATGATTACACCATAGGTCATGAAGGAAACACCCCCGCCCTCTTCCAGAGAGGTGTTAATCTCTGTCAGCGCGACGTATGAAGAAGCCCGGTGGCTGAACCGACCGACAACATATCCTGAGAGAGCCATGTTTCTGTGAAACAGAGAATGTTACAATCTCTGATGTCTCTCTGGAAGGCAACCCTTGCTCTAATTTCCTCTACCTTGTTGTCAAGAGACTGGACAATGGCGAGTAGTATCCTCGGAAGAGGTGGGTGGTGTGCACGCCTACGGAGCCTGACCAGGAGGCCGCTCCGTCTGTCTCTTCTATGGCGATGTTGTTTTGGGTCGGTTTCTGTGATTAGATCCACTGTCCTGGGTGGTAGTTCGAACAAAGGACCAGCTTCGGCAAAGTTGTATTTCTGGTCATAATGTTGGAAAGTTGACGTCGCTCTTCTATCCAATAGTTCCAATATTTCTTCCCGGCTGTATATAATAACACTTCTGGTCTGACAATGTAAGAAATAACACATAAAAAACAAATACTGCATAGTTTCCTAAGAACACAAAGCGAGGCGACCATCTCTGTAGGCGTCATCTTGCTGTTACCTAGAATCAATGTTTCTGACTAATATTGATGCCACAAAGGCCATTTTCAACCCGAGAAGTCATTTTTTTTTAGTTCAGCTGCCCTGTAAAATACAGCCCCAATATGGCTAATTGTAGCTAAGTACTTTGGCACCTACACCAGTGTTTTTGGCCCCATAGCAGCCCCACTTTTCAGCCTGTTTGTGCTCGTTGACATGCCATTAGGAGAACTGACGGATAACTATTACATTTCTGTTGAAACAATAGAGTAAGACAGATAACCTCTCCCATACTGTTTCAACTCAGCAAGGGAGATCTGCATGCTGCTCATGTCCATTTCTCCAACATTCAGCCACACACATGGTAAAGTGAATAAAGAGAATTCTAAATATGGTAGCACAGCATACTCCAGAAAATAAAACGAACACGAAAGGAGCAACCTCTCCAATTTTTTGGTTGCGTTTTGACTTAATTCTGATTTACATACAATCACAAATATATTTCAAGAATGTGTGAGAAAGTGGCAAGATGAAGAACACATGAAGAGATACACTTGATTTGTAGTCATATGTTTATTAAATATCTCAACAGGCGGGCATATTGCTGAAATGCCTTGCATTACCATCAGTCTGGGTGGGACCACAGAAATGAATGAATAGAACAGGCTTGGAAGCGCTAACCCTGGCAATTTGACTGGTAAGCTCATGGGTACATTCAAAATGGCTGCCAGTCCACCCATTATGCCATCAATGTCTTGAATGGGGACGGCCGTTCTATTCATCCAATTTCTTTTGGTGGGACACTGTATAAGTCAGAGTATATTTGATATTGCCCATAAAAATAAACTTGTGTCAATGCCAGGGGCAGAAGCAAGATAAAAAGACTGTGGCCTGGAACTTCCCAGCCTGCTGAGTGGCATCCTCCTAGACACAAAAGCCTTGGGCGAACAAAACCATTTGTTCTTTTTTTGGGTGGGCATTCAGCGCAAAGGCTTTCATTGACATGGCACTTAGAGAGGGAATTGAGTGCTGCTGGGCCAAAAGGAGGAAGAAGACATTTACCACCCTGACTCAATAACATTGACAGAACAGGCCAGTGTAAGCTGGCTGCAGTAGGGCTTTTCCAACCCAGAAGTGATCCATAACTAAAGCTCATGTGGCAGTAAGTCTTATACCGCAGGCCAAGTAAGACGAGGTTAGATCCATGAGGGAATTCCAGCTTCAGCCGTCCAGGAGACAGGAGGCAACCTCAAACCTCGGAGGCAATGCCTGCTATCCAAAGAGTAGTGGGTTAACAGCCGGGGCACAGAATTCTGTCTCTTAACTGAGCCATCTCTTAACCTTTTAGTCATAGCCATTTTATTCAAACTCTGCAATGGACATTTAAAAAAAAAATCCTCGCCATAATTCTTACAAAGAACAGTGTTACAACTTCATTGAAGCATGCGGAAAACCTCCACACATTTTAACATACTTTATCGTCCTCTTTACATTCGTAGTTCCTCCTCAGTATGGTGTTATGAATCTCTGTTTATCCCTGGTAGTGTCAGAGAGAGAGAGGAGCTGAGGGTTGTTGATCCTCAGGGGCAGGTCCATGGTTGAGAGGCCAGGGTAGTGGTCAGGAGTCTCATGTACAATTTGACCTGTGCCTTCCTGGGAGACATTTCCAAGCCAATAGCAGCAGAGCTACATGAGTCAGAGACCACAACAAGATACCAGGCTTCTCATGCACTCTAAATGGAGCTGGCAGGGCCGTGCACAGAACTTATGAGCTCCAACAAAAAAAGGGCACCTCAAAATGTTTTTCCTGCAACAGCGGTCACAGACTGAGCAATTATTACAAGAAGAGGGAAACAATTTCAGTCCAAATAAAAGATTAGCCAGCCGGGTAGCCCTGTCCTGAAGATTAGCCAGCCGGGTAGCCCTGTCCTGAAGATTAGCCAGCCGGGTAGCCCTGTCCTGAAGATTAGCCAGCCGGGTAGCCCTGTCCTAAAGATTAGCCAACTGGGTAGCCCTGTTCTGAAGATCAGTCTACCATTACTACTGTATATCCAACCAACTCCATTTGTTTCCACGATCATGTATCCCAGTGGTTTTCAAACTTTTTGACCCGCAACCCCCAAAAAGGAGTGGTACCAAACTTGCACCTGTGCACAAGCTAACATGCGTGCACAATTGCTGCGCAAATGTATCATGTCATTACAGCCATAAATGGTGATAAATGGTGATTTTCACCTGAAAGGCATTAACGTTAGCAGCCAATATCAACTAGGGATAGATCACGTCACATCTCTGGAGTCCAGAGGAAGCAGAATCATATGGCCTAATTGTAGCAGAGGTTGTAGGATTGGATGGAAAGCATGTTCTGTCTGCACCTCACCATCACTTTGGAGGGCAGCCTTCCTGCAGAGTGCTTGTTGCCAGCCGGGTAGCATTGTTCTTCAGCACAAATATTGTAATAAATCCTCTAGAACATGTTACATCGTCATCCCGTAATATTAAAGGCAGTGCGATGTTACAGCTGCTTACCTTAGACATACTTATATAGCCAATAGCCACCCAAACAGGCCTATCTGAAATTTGAAAAATGTAAATCGAATCACAAGGTAAGCCTGTAGTTCTGGCAAAGATGAGTCAGTAGTAAATTAATAAACTATTTCATACGGATGATAAATATAGACCTACTCTGCTTTTACCAGGCAAAACTGGGAGGAAATTAATTAAACAAGTTCTTTCTGGTCATCTGGATATGAACACCCACCTTTGGGCGCCAATGCTGATGACAATCAACAATCAAGACGTGGTACTTTTTGGTTCTGAAGCATAGATTAGAATTTAATGACAACTTGTGGGCAGTGGGTTCAATTATATCACAACCGAAAAGGGCACTTCAGAGACTGTGTTCTGAACAGGTAGAGCCCTATCTGTGCATGTGCCTGGGAACTGGGAATAGGGACTTTGATATTCCCTCACACTGGAAGTCAGAAATACTACATAGTCTAGAAACCCCAATCACCAATTATTTTTTAAGTGAAAACCTAACCTCAAAAAAGACATCACATGGGTATTAGTCCATCACTATAGTGAGTTCTGCACCACAGGCATCCTTGGTACTTTCAGCATGTGCTGTGGAAATGCCCAGGGGTGGTTGAATTCTGTTGACTTTCCACAAATGTAATCTCTGTACTTATAGATAAAATATTGCCGTTAGATTCAGTAGTGATGTTGCTTTGTGATGACTCTGATTTGCGTGAACAGAGTGTGTGGTTGGCAGGAACCACAGTTGCTAAGAAAATGATTTGTACAAAAGGTGGATTCCATCTCATCAGTTACCATTGCAACAATGGCTGCTCACATTTAAGGAAATTGTACTTATGGTTCTCTCCATGGCCAGGATCCACTCGGGACACATGGAAAAAAGCAGCAGCGGACATTTCTTAAACGGGCCTTTACAGCCATGAATGTTAAACAATAATTTGTCACTATTTCTGAGGCTATATGATGTATTAGTCAGTAGATTTAATATGTAATACTCATTTGTTTATCACATGATCTATTTTACATGCCATCAGATTACCAGTGGGCCTTTAAAAAGATAACTATACATGTATTTTATGAATCTGATGACTGGAATTAATAAAAATATACATACACACTACATAGTCACCTTGGTTATCTGCGTCAGGTGTGACCAGGCTGGATTAAAAGTGGCTTTGCCAAGCGTTACGCACGCCTCTGGGAGGAGGAAACACAACACCCTGCTATTACAGGGAATTTATTCTTCCTTCACACGGTAATTTGGGGAAAAGGGGCTGGACGGAACCAAAGGAAATAAAATAAAAGAGCCCCTCTCCTACTTATTCTTAAAACCTGTCGTAACTAGGGGGCACTATTTTAATTTTTGGAAAAATAACGTACCCAAAGTAAACGGGCTATTTTGTCAGGACAAGATGCTAGAATATGCATATAATTGACAGCTTAGGATAGAAAACACTAAAGTTTCCAAAACTGTAAAAATATTGTGAGTATAAGAGAACTGATATTGCAGACGAAAGCCTGAGAAAAATCCAATCAGGAAGTGACTCATGTTTTGAAAGCTCTGCGTTCCGATACGTCCCTATTGAGCAGTGAATGGGTCATCAACCAGATTCCCTTTTCTACGTATTCCCCAAGGTGTCTACAGCATTGACGTAGTTTCACGCCTTTATGTTGAAGAATGAGCGTAAGCGACTACATTGCGTAAGTGTCCGGCTGAGGGCTCTGAGTAATTCTTGCGTAATAGACAGAGGTAGCTATTTTTCCTCCCGGTCTTACTGAAAATACAGCTGTCCCGGTGGATATATTATCGAATAGATATTTGAAAAACACCTTGAGGAGTGATTATAAAACAACGTTTGCCATGTTTCTAATATAGAATATTTTTCGGCGTTGTCGTGACTGCAATTTCCGGTCGAATTCTCAGCCAAACGTGACGAACTAACGGAGTTATTTCGGCTACAAAAATAATATTTTGGGAAAAAATGAACATTTGCTGTCTAACTGGGAGTCTCGTGAGTGAAAACATCGATGCGCAAAGGTAAGCGATTTAATTTGATTGCTTTTGACTTTCGTGACCAGGTTGCCTGCTGCTAGCTAGGCATAATGCTATGCTAGGCTATCAATAAATTTACACAAATGCTTGTGTTGCTTTGGCTGTAAAGCATAATTTCAAAATCTGAGATGACAGGTTGATTAACAAAAGGCTAAGCTGTGTTTCACTATATTTCATGAATATTTTTTCGAAAAGATTTGTCCGTTTTTTGTCCGTTGCGTTATGCTAATTACTGTAGTTGATGACCATGCTCCCGGGATGGGTAGTTACGCCACCTGGCACGCTAACCAAAATACAGGGGGTGATCCACCCAGGTCTTACCTAGTTTGCATAGACAGAGTACATACTACGGGTATATGTATGCCTGCAGGCCTCTTTCCTAAACACTCCCAAGGTGCCTTCCCCTTCACGGAACAAAAACGGAACAGTTACTAATGTAAAGTGAGCATTTTCAAATAAAAAACACAGCCCTTTTGACATAAACATACCTCTGCAGGACCAGCTACAAAATACTTTACAACAAATTATACAGACCCACACCAAACCACATGACATACAAAGAAGCTCTCTCTTCTCCTGACAAAGGAACACTGGCTTTTATCCAGCTGCAGAAGGAGTTTGTAATTGAAGACAGCTGTATCCCTTGACGAGAGGGCGGAGTCAGAGTGCCAATCTGCAATGGGGCCGACCAATCAGCTGCTTTGGACTTCAGGAAGCCATTTCCTGAAATACAAACATACACACCCAAAACAACACTGAAACTGGGGAACGTAACACCAAGCTGCCGCGAGGATGGAATCTTTCCCGGAATGGTACTGGGAAAACGGTCCTCTAAATTTTGATTTCATCATCCGATTTCACTGAACTGGAAGCTACATAATAAAACAACTATCTACGTATGTTGGGATACTTTTAAATATCCTGGACTCTGTGGACAGCCTGGCATATTTAGTTAGTTAGCTAATAGTCATAATGTATTCACCATACACCTCCAGAGTACATCCTCTTGATCGTTTGCTTAGTTGGGCTGGGATTTTCTGGAACATTCTCTTTTTCCTGTTGTATAAAGGAGAGGACACCATGCATCTGTTCTGATTTGGGACTTTACTGTGTCATGTTGCTGTGAACTCACATAGCCCCTGTCTCATTTCACCCAGAGATCAAACCAGGCAGCCATGACTTCTCCTAGGTGGGCACCGATAGCTCTTACTGGAGGATTCAGTAAAGAGATGTGGACTCAATCATTTGAGTAAATCTCAGTAATTGGTGGACTCAGAGCTGATTAATGCAAATTGGGATGATTCTTATGACCCTGTCAGTGCTACATCTCAATCATGTTTCCCCTTCGATAGTTGGCACATTGTTTTGGAATCCTGATTTAAAGCCGGGAACTGACTTTCTGAATTAATAATGTTGCAGGGAATAACGGTTTCTGTGCTGGATGTAACTCTGCATGTCAATGACGCATAAAGCAGGCAAGGATTTTTTTTGCCACTGAGAAGGTATTCTTCGTTCTCTGCCAGAGAGAAGCCAGGGCTGGTAGACAGCAACGGGAAGCCCTATTCCCTCCCCTCTCCCTTCGGATAATGGGCTCTAAAAGCTGGCGTGGGCCAGCACTCATTTAGCCCACAAACAGGGACAGTAGTGGGGAAAGCCTCTGTGACCTTCAAATTGGTACTGCCAAGGAGAAAATAGTCCATCCCTCTCTTCCCTCATGGTTTGGGCTCATGTTGTGAGAATAAAGGTGGAACAGGCAGATGGGATGCAGGCAGGCATGTTTTGTAGGAGTAAAGGGCAGGGAACATGATTCTCATGTGTTGGTAGCAGACAGATGCTAGAGTCCAACAGTATTGTCTGGCCCTGGTTCAATGAATTGATAGTTTACTAGAGTAAAACTAGAGTCAAAGCTCATAGACTCCATTCTGGTCTCTATTATGAAGCAACTATTAATACACTATTAGTTTGATGTATAATG
This sequence comes from Oncorhynchus clarkii lewisi, assembly GCF_045791955.1. Lineage (NCBI taxonomy): Eukaryota > Metazoa > Chordata > Actinopteri > Salmoniformes > Salmonidae > Oncorhynchus > Oncorhynchus clarkii. The sequence continues at coordinate 19,164,567 of NC_092177.1, forward strand.
TGTCAATGGCAAATATGTTGACATGCCAAAACACTGTTCACAAACTGTTTAGTCACCCTTGCTGTGTTCTTACACTAGCGGCTGCTTTTGCAAGGGATGCAACTTTGGTTTTAGAAGTGGGGGGGACAGAATTGTTTTTATTTTTTATTATTATTTTTATCCAGTCGGATAAACACTCCAAACAGCCTACCCGATGCTCGGAGGCTTCTGCATGGTCCTAAAACACACCGTATCCTCGTTTTGTGTCCCATTCCAATGATACACCTGGAGGGGGGGGGGCAAAAATGCAATTTCAGAATGTGTGTGTGTGTGTGTGGGGGGGGGGATGTCCCCGCCCCAGTGAATGTTGCGCCTCTGGCTTTTGCAGTTAATATTGTGTGCATTTTGTCTACAGGAGTGGTTGCATGTGCTAGATATAAAATCAAAACTGACAGCCTATGGATAGTTTCCACCTACATATAATCCATAGGGAGTTTATTGAGTGAATATAGACTGGTAACACACAGCTTAATGGAGAGGCAGACATGTATCGATATAGGAAAACAAATTGAGTTATGATAGGATTTCAGAATTTCTACAAAAATATATTTCTATCAAGACCTCTCTAACTTCAAGTTACGATTGGTTTTGGCAAAATATCCAAACTTAGAATAGAGTCTATATTCAGAAGTGAGAAACTGTGTACCACCATATCAGACCATTATTCTCACTGCAGAAGCCAGACAGGGAACAGCAGAAAACTCACATAAATAGTCCAGCTCAGGCCAAGGGTAAAATTGTGTGATATTTCCCTAGAAAAGTATTTTGGGAAGTCATGACTTATGAGCAAAATACTAGCAAAAAGTTCTACATAAAATTGAGATCAGCTCTCCATGGGCTATTTTTCCTCACAGTTCACTTTTTATTCCATCATAACTTTCTTGTATCTGACTCCAAAGGGTGCTCTCTCTATCAATCATTATTTTGACAGAGTTGGATGACAAACCTTTGTGGTTACATGGTAACTTCTCAATCTTGCACTCAATCAATAACTATCAATTTGATAAAGTACAGGGGATTGTCTCCAGAGAGAGCCCTAATAGCAAACTTCACATTCAGAAAACGTAGAATAACAGATTTGTTATGATTTATCGTGTTAGCATATTGGTAACGCTACATTTTAAGGGGTCCTTATTACAATGTAATTACATATGTAATAACACTGTAATTACATTGTAACAAGTATTGTAATTAATTGTAACACGTAGTTACATTGTAATAAAAACATGTAACTGATGGTAATTGCAGTCTGTAATTAGAGAGGTGTGACAATGAGTGCTTGTTACTATTCTTATTACAAATGTTAAAGTTTCCAATAGCATCCCAAGCATATATCCCAATGCACGATATTTCTGTGCCTGCACATTTCAGCTTGCACAAACCATGTGATAAGTGTTAGCCAATTGAAAACCGACCACCTCATTGATACAACTCTGTAATAAACTAATAACTGACTTGCCTAGTTAATTAAAGGTAAAATAAATACAAATGTGACAGTGTGCAAAGAACTGGTCGAGAAGAAGGTCAGTGTGCAAAATCCAGACGAGAGATTGCTGCAAAAGAAGCAAAGTGTCATGGACAATACAAAAACGTCAACACAGGATATAGAAAGTCAGTTTCCATGCAATTTGTTTTGAATTTTGCATAGGTAGTTAGCTAGCTAGCCTAGTGTTGGCTAGCTATTCAACTGTAGCTAGCTAACGTGACCTTTTCTGAAGTTTTAGTTAGGCCTATCAACTAGGCTAACTAGCTAACTTACGCTAACCCCATTCCGTACAAATGTGCGCAACCGCGACATTCAAACAAGGCTGCAAAGAAAACTAATGGGACTATAGTGACTGTGTTGACATCAAAATCTGGGGTGTGAACTACGTTTCTATTCAAGCGTTGATTGACATGGTAATGGCTCTATAGTATTGGAGAAAAGTTGAAAAAACGTACGTCATGACGTGTAATTGCGTAACGTGCAGCATGCTTAAAGCAACTAATTCTGTCTTACAGCCTCTCTCCACCAGGTGTAGCACTGCTCTCACCATTTAAAAACAAGAAAGGGACAGGGACAGGGTAAGGGGTGATACCTAGTCATTTTTTGCGTCATCACTGCAAGCGGTCATGACTCTCAAAACCACTGTTTACTTTTGAAGATCACTTTAGCACCGCCCTAAAAACCTGATTCAAATTTGACACAAACCTTCAATAGGTATGTAATGACACATGTAAACTCTTTATAGTGTTTTATTTACATTTTAGAGGCGATAAGGTGATAAGTTGGACAGATAGATTGAAAAAAAGCAGTTTCCCCACAAGACATCTCTCCTTCTCACAATCACGCTATAGGTTTCGTTTCCCCACCCGTCATTTAAAAAAAGACCCGATGAAGCTCATTGCCTTCTTGAATCATGCAGAGATGGGCATCATGAAGGACTCGTCATTGATTTTGTTGAAAAGGGGAGAAATTGTGCTTTACAGTGGTATTGATATTACAGTTGATCTGGAAGAATTACGTTTTTTGGGCGCAAAAATAAGGTCAATTGTACGGACCAGCGCAATGTACAAAAGTGAGTTAGTTTACATTATCTAGTTATCATCTACGGCACATATGTCAGAGTCAAGGCCCGCGGGCCACATCCGGCCCGCAAGAAGGTTTTTTACGGCCCCTGGGATGATCTTGATTTATTATTAGAACCGGCCCGCAGCAAGCCGGCAGCCCGCAGATCTTTTACACGCACCAATACTACATTTCCCACAATGCAAAGGTGACGCACCGAGCAGTAGGCTGCTTCATTTCAATATTTATTGGCACAGCAGTCGTCAGCATCACAGTAAAATTAACTTTCAGATACCCATCAAAAATGGCAAAACGGAAGGTGGATACTGAGAACCGGGGGTTTCAAACAAGGTGGGAGTCGGAGTATATGTTCACGAAGGTAGCTGGAAAACCTGTGTGTCTTCTGTGTGGAGAAAGTGTGGCGGTACTGAAAGAGTATAATCTGAGACGACATTATGAAACGAAACACGCGGACAAAAACAAGAATATGGACATGGAACAAAGGCTACAAAAGGCAGAGGAATTAAAACGAGGCCTCAAATCTCGACAGGCTCTGTTCAAAAAAGCCAAATCACAAGGCCAGGCTGCTGTCAAGGCCAGTTTTATTTTGGCAGAAGAGATCGCTAAATCAGCCCGGCCATTTACGGAGGGGGATTTCATCAAAAACTGCATGATTAAAGTTTGTGACGAAGTTTGCCCAGAAAAAAGGCAACTCTTTTTAAATGTGAGTCTGAGCAGAAACACCATTGCCGAGAGAGTAGACCAGTTGTCCATCAATCTAAAAGAGCAGCTTGTGAAAAAGGGAAAAGATTTTATTGCATATTCCTTGGCTGTGGATGAGAGCACCGACATTTCTGACATTGCCCAGTTGTCAATTTTCATCCGCGGAGTGGACTCCAACCTAAGCGTGACAGAGGAGTTTTTGGCTTTACGTCCTATGCATGGCACAACTACGGGGCATGATTTGTATGAAGAGGTGTCAAGATGTGTAAATGAGATGGAGCTGCCTTGGGAAAAACTTGTGGGTTTGACAACCGACGGAGCACCTGCGATGTGTGGACACAGGAGCGGACTGGTGGCGAAGATACGGGAAAAGATGCAAGAGGAAAACGCCACAGGTGAGCTGACAGCTTATCATTGTATCATACACCAGGAAGCGTTGTGCGGTAAAGCCTTGAAAATGGAGCATGTAATGAGCATCATCACGCGCACAGTTAACTTTATCAGAGCCAAAGGTTTGAATCACCGCCAGTTCAAGGCATTTCTGACGGAGTTAGAAACGGAGCATGGTGATTTGCCTTATCACACAGAGGTGCGATGGCTAAGCCAGGGAAAGGTGCTTCAAAGATGTTTCGAGCTTCGTGAGGAGATTTGTCTGTTCTTGGACAGCAAAGGGAAAGACACAACACAACTCCGAGACGAAATGTTTCTGTGTGAAATGGCTTTTCTGTGTGACATTACGAGTCATCTGAATGCAATAAACTTGCAGCTGCAGGGTCGGGATCGTGTCATCTCTGATATGTACAGTACAGTGAAGGCATTTAAAACCAAACTGACTCTGTGGGAGACGCAGATGCGGAAAGAAAATTTGAGCCACTTTCCCAGCTGCCAGACCATGAAAGAGAAGCTCTCTACCAGTGCGTTCCCGAGCACACAGTTGGCTGATAAAATAGGTATGCTTGCCGCTGACTTTCGACGCCGATTTGCTGACTTTGAAGCACAAAAAAGCAGGTTGGAACTGCTCGGTAACCCATTTGCTGTTGACGTGGAAAGCTCACCACCAAACCTCCAAATGGAGTTGATTGACCTCCAATGCAATGATGCACTGAGGGCAAAATATGCGGCAGTGGGTGCTGCGGAGTTCGCCCGTTTCCTCCCCGGCACAATGCCCCAGCTGCGCATCCAGGCTGCTCAAACGTTGTCTATGTTTGGCAGCACATACCTGTGTGAACAACTGTTTTCTTTGATGAACCTGAACAAAACATCACACAGAAGTCGACTTACTGCTGAACACCTCCACTCAATTCTGAGGATTTCTTCAGCTCAGAGCCTTACCCCGAACATTGATGAACTTGTGGAAAAGATGGGACACCACCAAGTATCACCCTCAACCTCAAACAAGTGAACATTACTGTGCAATCACATATTTAGAGTTTTTACTCAGTTCAAGTTTAAAAGTTAAAATTTAATATTTGTTTTCACTGCATGTTACTTCTCCTTAAACAAAGTGTTGTTTTTGATTAATAGATTTTTGCACTTTATTTTTTTGTATTTCAATCCAATTATATTTTAAAAATATTTCAGTTGAGTGGATGATAGAAAATTGCTATTATTGTTTTTTCTTTGAAGTAAATTTAGCCCACTTTTGCTAAAATAGAAAATATAGTCTACTGATGGTGCCTTGAATACCGGTTTCTTTCATTTAATGTTCATGTTATGGGGATATTTATATAAAGGAAATTTGTCTTTTGTGTCTGTTGAAAATTAAAGATTACTGACAGAGCCATAAGAAAATATTGCTTTATTTATCTGATCATATTGTAATATATTTGTTAGGTTTTCAGTAGGTTCAATTAGGTTCACTAGACTATATGCGTCATTTAAAAATTTTTCAATGAACATTCGAACAGTCCGGCCCTCGTCTTGTAGCTGATTTTTTTATTTGGCCCTCCGTCCATTTGACTTTGACACCCCTGATCTACGGAATAGAATTTCAATGCAATCTGTTTAGTTTTTTTTAGATTAGCTATCACACTAACTAGCTAGCTGGTTTTCTAACCTTGAATAGCTGGCTACTGAAAGCGGACAAATAGCTATGCTATGGTCGCTACTCGCTAGATAACTATCTAGCTAACGTTAGCTGGACTCGATGGTCTAATCTTTCCTGATCCTAATTTTCAGGTATCGGAGCCCAAAGGGTATTACGTGAAACACACCCAGCATGCTAACGTTAGTTATCTAGCTAGCTACTTGTGTCAACACACTATGAGTAAGTTTCAATGTAGCTAAACACAAGCAAGTGTATTAGTTTCAGTAAACACTATTATTGCTATCTGGATAACACAACAACTAGCTAGGTAGCAGGCCTAAACTATAGAAAGAATGATGATAATAGTATAGAGTCATTGAGGATGAGGATGACCCCAGTCTGTGATGTTGAACTACACCACCTCGTTCACAAAAATGGATCACTACAACAGAGTCACAAACCCCGTGGCTTGTTATATAGAGCAGGCAGGCACGCATCAAGGCTTTCAGTTTCTGTTTTGATTGAACATTACAATGGGCAAAATGAGTGACCCAAGTGACTTTGAGCATGGTATGATCGTCGATGCCAGGCGTTCCGTATCTAAGAATCGTCCGCCCTCCTGGACTTTTCATGCATGACAGTGTCTAGGGTTTTCCGAGAATGGTGCAAACAAACAAAAAATATCCAGTTAGCGGCGGTCCTGTGGGCGAAGACACCTTGTTGATGAGAGAGGTTGAAGGAGAATGGCAAGAGTCTTTCAAACTAACAGGCGTGCCACAAACAGACAAATAAAAGCGCAATACAACAGTGGTGTGCAGAATGACACACGTTAGGTCTCTTGATACCAACTGAGCAACAAAAGTTTCCGACACCTTACACAATCCATGCTCTGAAGAATTCAGGCTGTTCTGGAGGCAATGGGGTGTCTGACCCGGTGCTGATAGGTGTACCTAATAAACTGTCTGGTGAGTGTAAAAGTTTGGAGACACCTACTCATTCAAGGGTTTTTCTTAATTTTGTACTATTTTCTACATTGTACATTGTACATCAAAACTATGAAATAACACATGGTATCATGTAGTAACCAAAAAAAGTGTTTAACAAATCAAAATATATTTTATATTTCAGATTCTTCAAAGTAGCCATCCTTTGCCTTGATTTGCCTTGGACAGCTTTGCACACTCTTGGCATTTTCTCAACCAGCTTCACCTGGAATGCTTTTCCAACAGTCTTGAAGGAGTTTCCATATATGCTGAGCACTTGTTGGCTGCTTTCACTCTGCGGTCCAACTCATCCCAAACCATCTCAATTGGGTTGAGGTCCGGTGATTGTGGCGGCCAGGTCATCTGAAGTAGTATCTCAAATAGCCTTTACACAGCATGGAGGTGTGTTGTTCATTGTCCTGTTGAAAAACAAATGATAATCCCACTAAGCACAAACCAGGTGGCATGGCATATCGCTGCAGAGTGCTGTGGTAGCCATGCTGGTTAAGTGGGCCTTAAATTCTAAATAAATCACAGACAGTGTCACCAGCAAAGCACCACCACACCATCACACCTCCTCCTCCATGCGTCACGGTGGGAACCACACATGCGGAGATAATCCGCTCACCTACTCTGCGTCTCACAAATAGACGGCGGTTGGAACCAAAAATCTCCAATTTGGACTCATCGGGCCAAAGGACAGATTTCCACCGGTCGAATGTCTAATGCTTGTGTTTCTTGGCCCAAGCAAGTCTCTTCTTCTTATTGGTGTCCTTTAGTAGTGGTTTCTTTGCAGAAATTCCACCATGAAGGCCTGACTCACGCAGTCTCCTCTGAACAGTTGATGTTGAGATGTTACTTGAACTCTGTGAAGCATTTATTTGGGCTGCAATTTCTGAGGCTGGTCACTCTAATGAACTTATCCTCTGCAGCAGAGGTAATGCTGGGTCTTCCTTTCCTATTGCAGTCCTTATGAGAGCCAGTTTCATCATAGCATTTGATGGTTTTTGCGAATGCACTTGAAGAAACTTTCAAAGTTCTTGAAATGTTCCAGATTGACTGACCTTCATGTCTTAAAGTAATGATGGACTGTCCTTTCTCTTTGCTTATTTGAGCTGTTCTTGCGATAGTATGCACTTGGTCTTTTACCAAATAGGGCTATCTTCTGTATACCACCCCTACCTTGTCACAACACAACTGATTGGCTCAAACGCATTAAGAAGGAAAGCAATTGCACAAATGAGCTTTTAACAAGGCACACCTGTTAATTGAAATGGATTCCAGGTGACTACCTCATGAAGCTGGTTGAGAGAATGCCAAGAGTGTGCAAAGCTGTCATCAAGGAAAAGGCTGTCTACTTTAAAGAATCTTAAATATAAAATGTATTTTCATTTGTTTAACACTTTTTTGGTTACTACATGATTCAATATGTATTATTTCATAGTTTTGATGTCTTCACTATTGTTCTACTTTGTAGAAAATAGTAAAAATAAAGAAAAACCCTTGAATGACTGGTGTGTCGAAACTTTTGACGGGTACTGTATATTTAATCTGTTTTTGTAAACTCAGCCAAGTTAAGTCAGATAGTACGGTTTTTGCAGCAAGTGCTAGCAACAACATTGAGTGGAAATCTTTAAAGAGTGTGCATTCACGGTTAGGTAATTAGAGACTATGTAATCTAAGACACCCAGCACATCTGTGAGGAAGTGAAACACTAAATTGGTGAATTTAGTGGAAACTTGCCCATTTGTAACAAGCATTGCAGACTGCAATTACATGTTGCTATTACAGTGTAACTATAAGTTATTACAATTAACTACAGCACTTGTTAGTGTCATGGCACATGTCATTACACTGTAATAAGGACCCCTTAAAATGAAAGGTTACCAGCATATATTTCTATGGTTGATGTTGCAGATAATTGTGTCATTATGCATTTCTATTAATGTCTTTTTTGCATTTTATTTATGTCAGACACATTCATTTCCCCTTCACAGATGAATCACTATTTAATTAATCACAATTTTTCTTATTTTTAACTCTGCATCGTTGGGAAAGGGCTCATAATCATTTCACAGTCAAATCTACACCTGTTGTATTTGGGTCATGTGACAAATCAAATAAAATTTGATTGGTTGGTTAAATATAGAAAACATGACATTGCATACCGTACCTGGCTCCATATACAGTACTGAGCTCCATATACAGTACCATACAGTACCTAGCTCTATATTAGCAGTGTCGAACACAAACTGATGTGGTTGAAAATGAGTGAATATATGTCTAAACGTTTCTGTGTAGCTTGCTTTTGCACAAGCTATACAAGTGGTCAGTCAATTTAGGGACAGAGTACCATTGTGGTAGCCTTGGGAACGATGGGAAAAATGAAAGTCTATTCATTGGCAGTTAAAGCAGAAATCATTCAGCCCAGTTGCATTGATGCACAAAATGACAGAGTCGCAAGCTTTTGTGATGTACTGTGCAATAATTACCTAAACAATTCCAGTCCAGGTTGTAATTCAAACACACTCGTCATCTCCAACGTAATCCTGTGACCAATCATCCTCGCTCTACGGCCCGTTTCAGATAATTGACTATTCACATCACAATGCAGCCCATTTCTGACTTCTCCCAGGGCACAGACGGTTTGATCTTCAATAACCATGCATTCTCACAATGCTTTGATTAGAAGTATAAGCAACAACTTTTGGATGGGTCCCAAACACCCTCTCATCCCCCATCTTCCCCCCTGCCCTGATGTATTTTTGATCTACCCAAAAGGTTGAGTTTTCAGAGTGAACCCGCCATATCGTCTATATACCAGACCGTTGGAATATGAGGTTGTAAATCTAAAATATATTATCCCTCAGGGAGGGGTGGTGATTTCATGTTTTATTAAGCCCTTAAGCTAAAATGTAGGCCTACATCTCTTATTTTTGACAGGGTTTGATGTAGGAGGGTTTGAATGATGGGGGTTTGCTATTAAAGGGTGGTGAGGTTCCAACATCTGAACATTGGGTACATGTCAACAGCCCTCTGATGTTTAAAGATACAGTGCATGCTCTCTTTGTACAGGCATTACTGAGTGATGTTTTGTACATTTAGTATAGTACCAAAGTATAGTAAGGTAATTATAATGCTGTTCCTTGAGTTGACCTTATTCTGAAATATGATGAGTGATGCAACTGTCAGGTGGGTAGGTGGCTGAGACCATGTGAGAAACTTAGCTCGTCTTACTTCCTGGTATTATGAGATGCTTGAGCAGGCTCCCATTATTTTTAAACAATTGATTAGGTTATTTTTTCCAATTTGTCTGGTTAGTTTTAAATAATTACCCCGGGTCCACTGCTCAGCTAAAACTGCATTACGTTAATTAGGTGATGGATCTAACCAGGAATAAAGCCTGTATCTATCATGCAGGGAATTAAGTTACATTATCCAATGCCGCAATCCCCTGAAAACCAGTGCATGTTATACGTTTTAATTGACTTGCTACAAAGAAAGTTGAATGGATGCTTTTGACAATCTATCTTCTTTCAACTGACAGCAAACTCAAAGATAGCACATTTCAATTTACAAAAAAACAACAACTGCGTTTTCGTCTTTTGATCTTCTAGTCATGAAATCTATGCAGCCTACTCAGTCACTTTTTATAGCTACTGTTTACAGGCCTCCTGGGCCATATACAGCGTTTCTCACTGAGTTCCCTGAATTCCTATCGGACCTTGTAGTCATGGCAGATAATATTCACATTTTTGGTGACTTTAATATTCACATGGAAAAGTCCACAGACCCACTCCAAAAGGCTTTCGGAGCCATCATCGACTCAGTGAGTTTTGTCCAACATGTCTCCAGACCTACTCAATGCCACAGTCATACTCTGGACTTACTTTTGTCCCGTGGAATAAATGTTGTGGATCTTAATGTTTTTCTTCATAATCCTGGACTATCGGACCACCGTTTTATTATGTTTGCAATCGCAACAAATAAAATGCTCAGACCCCAACCAAGGATCATCAAAAGCCGTGCTAGAAATCCTTGGACAACCCAAAGATTCCTAGACTTCCAGACTCCCTCCACCTACCCAAGGATGTCAGAGTACAAAAATCAGTTAACCACCTGACTGAGGAACTCAATTTAACCTTGCCTAATACCCTTGAAGCAGTCACACCCCTAAAAATAAAAAACATTGTCTCTTTCTGCTGTAAAGTGAGTATCAACAGGTATAATAAACAGATATATATATATATATATATATATATATATATATATATATATATATATATATGAGTACAATCCAAGATGGCGTAGCAGTCAGATGTCTTTGTCCTGTCGTGACCCTTGTTTGTGTATATCGTTTTTTACATATTTTTCTTCACATATCTTTTAAAATATTTTGCTAAACCTCAACATCTAAATACTCTCCTGCAACCCGCCTCACCCAATGGAGCGTGGATCTGCTTTTTTTCTCTAAAGTATCTATATTTACTTCGGATCTGGAATCCCTCAGCTGAAGCTAGCTAGCTAACTACCAGCTATCAGTCAGCAAACCATTGTCAGCGGTCATCAGCTAACCTTCAGTTCAAATAGCTCTCGCCAGTTCGAACAACGTGACTCTAACCAGAGCATAACGGACCTATTATTTTTATCCCCGGATTCCCACCGCAAACTGAACATTTTCATCTGCATCTTCACAACTAGTTAACCGCAACCCCGGATGACTACCGCTAGCGTTTCCATCCACTTAGCTTGAAGCTAGCCCGGCCAGAGCTCCTGTGCTACCACCGAAGCATATTCCTAAGCATACAATATCCTGACCCCTTCTACAGCCGGTACGGGAATGGAACCCCGCAGATCCCCTACGACTGGAATACCGACATAATCTGCCCGAGGACTACAACAGGCCCCTCAGGCGCGACGCCCACTGAAGGCCCATTATGCTAACCAGCTAGGCCTGCTAGCTACCTAGAGCTACTTGGAACCCTACTAATTCCACGCCTGGTCTATCGACGTCACCGCATGAAGCGGCAAAAACAGACTTAACCCCATCGCGACGTCCCCCAAAGGCTAACTTTCTAGCCCCTGCTATCTGCTTGCTTGCTAACCCGGCCTGCTAACTGCTAGCCTGCCCCGGTCTACTAACTGCTAGCTTGTTTAGCCCCGGTCTGCTAACTGCTAGTTTGTTTAGCCCCGGCCTACTAACTGTTAGCTTGTTAGCACAGGCCTGCTAACTGTCTGAATCGCCGTGTCCCCAGCCAGCCCAACCACTCACTGGACCCATATTTATTTTCAATCTCTTTTCGATTTTTAATTCGATTATACCTTCCGGTAAAATACCTCACCCAATGTGATACGGAATCGCTATTATTTTAAATTTTAGAATACATTCAAGAACCTCCAGAAGCTAACCAGCTAATTAGCTACAAGCTGTTTAGTCTTTGTTAGCCACTGCTAGCGGCTTTTACCTTCTGCACAGCCAGCCCTGTTTTTAGCCTGGATAATACTCGCCAGTCTACCAGTATCGAACTGTCTCTCCACAACAACGCCGGATTCCTGCCGTAATCCCTGGACCACTACTTCTGATCTTCACAGCTAGCTTGCACCCAGTACCGAAGCTATCCCTGAGGCCCACCTCCCGGCCTACTCAGCTGTTCACCCGAACCCCACTCATACACGGCTAGAGCCCAATACTCCACCGGATCCTTGCTGTAAACTCTGGACCTTGGCTAACACCACTGCCACGAAGCTAGCACCAGTTAGCCGTGATCCAGGCACATCTCCGTGCTAGCAAACTAAATTCTACAATACCTCTTTCGCCATCTGGCTTGAAATCCCTGTCGACACGGCTCCCCGCCGCACCACCACGACTTGTCTGACTGGTCTGTGCCTTCAACCGGCCTCCGTCTGAGCATAACCCCCCTACCACCCCCGGGCTACTAACTTTAAACGCTGTGTCGCCCACGTGCAAGCGTAGTGGCGGCTTCCCTGTTACATCTACTGCTGCCCCCTGGACACTCTGATCACTTGGCTACATAGCTGATGCCTGCTGGACTGTCCATTAATCACGGTACTCCATTCTGTTTATTTATGTTTTATCTGTCGGCCCCAGCCGCGAACTCAGGCTCTGTGTGTAGTTAATCCAACCCTCTCTGCCTAGTCATCGCCATTTTACCTGCTGTTGTTGTGTTAGCTGACTAGCTGTTGTTGCCTCACCTGTTGTTTTAGCAAGCTCTCCCAATCAAGACCTGCGATTACTTTATGCCTTGCTGTATGTCTCTCTCAAATATCAATATGCCTTGTATACTGTTGTTCAGGTTAGTTATCATTGTTTTAGTTCACAATGGAGCCCCTAGTTCCACTCCTCATACCTCTGATACCTCCTTTGTCCCACCTCCCACACATGCGGTGACCTCACCCATTATAACCAGCATGTCCAGAGATACAACCTCTCTTATCATCACCCAATGCCTGGGCTTACCTCCGCTGTACCCGTACCCCACCATACCCCTGTCTGCACATTATGCCCTGAATATATTCTACCACGCCCATAAATCTGCTCCTTTTATTCGTTGTCCCCAACGCTCTAGGCGACCAGTTTTGATAGCCTTTAGCCGCACCCTCATCCTACTCCTCCTCTGTTCCTCGGGTGATGTGAAGGTAAACCCAGGCCCTGCATGTCCCCAGGCACCCTCATTTGTTGACTTCTGTGATCTAAAAAGCCTTGGTTTCATGCATGTCGACATCAGAAGCCTCCTCCCTAAGTTTGTTTTACTCACTGCTTTAGCACACTCTGCCAACCCTGATGTCCTTGCCATGTCTGAATCCTGGCTTAGGAAGGCCACCAAAAATTCTGAGATTTCCATACCCAACTATAACACTTTCCGTAAAGATAAAACTGCCAAAGGGGGAGGAGTTGCAATCTACTGCATAGCCTGCAAAGTTCTGTTATGCTTTCCAGGTCTATGCCAAAACAGTTCGAACTTCTAATTTTAAAAATGAATCTCTCCAGAAATAAGTCTCTCACTGTTGCCGCCTGGTACCGACCCCACTCAGCTCCCAGCTGTGCCCTGGACACTATCTGTGAATTGATTGCCCCCCATCTAGCTTCAGAGTTTGTTCTGTTAGGTGACCTAAACTGGGATATTGTTAACACCCCGGCAGTCCTACAATCTAAGCTAGATGCTCTCAATCTCACACAAATCATCAAGGAACCCACCAGATACAACCCTAAATCCGTAAACAATGGCACCCTAATTGACATTATCCTGACCAACTTGCCCTCCAAATACACCTCTGCTGTCTTCAATCAGGATCTCAGCGATCACTGCCTCATTACCTGTATCCGCTACGGGTCTGCGGTCAAACGACCACCCCTCATCACTGTCAAATGCTCCCTAAAACACTTCTGCGAGCAGGCCTTTCTAATCGACCTGGAAGGATATTGACCTCATCCCGTCAGTTGAGGATGCCTGTTCATTCTTTAAAAGTAACTTCCTCACCATCTTAGACAAGCATGCTCCATTCAAAAAATGCAGAACTAAGAACAGATATAGCCCTTGGTTCACTCCAGACCTGACTGCCCTCGACCAGCACAAAAACATCCTGTGGCGGACTGCAATAGCATCGAATAGTCCCCGCGATATGCAACTCTTCAGGGAAGTCAGGAACCAATACACACAGTCAGTCAGGAAAGCAAAGGCCAGCTTTTTCTGAGCTAACTCCAAAAAGTCCTGGGACACTGTAAAGTCCATGGAGAACAAGAGCACCTCCTCCCAGCTGCCCACTGCACTGAGGCTAGGTAACACGGTCACCACCGATAAATCCGTGATGATCGAAAACTTCAACAACCATTTCTCTACGGCTGGCCATGCCAATAGCGTACTAGTGACTCCTGTGGCGGGCCTGGTGCAGGTGTACGGTGTTTCTTACTGGCTTCCGGGTTGGATGTGCGTTGTGTCAAGAAGCATTGCGGCTAGGTTGGGTTGTGTTTCGGAGGACGCTCTCAACCTTCGCCTCTCCCAAGTCCGTACAGGAGTTGCAGCGATGAGACAAGAATGTAACTACTTCCAATTGGATACCATGAAATTTGGGAGAAAAAAGCAACATAACCTGGTTTCTTCCTAGGTTCCAGCCTTTCTAGGGAGTTTTTCCTAGCCACCGTGCTTCTGTAAAAGCATTGCTTTCTGTTTGGGGTTTTAGGATGGGTACAGCACTTTGTGACATCAGCTGATGTAGGCTTTATAAATACATTTGATTGATTGACAGAATAGAAATGAGTTCTTTAGGCATGTGTGTGCATGCGTGTGTGGGTGTGTATATGAGCATAGAACCAAGCTCTATATCCACCAGAGACGTGGATGAAAGTGCTCACACACAGATCTTTGTAGTCATGGTCTGAAATTTGGATCTGGTGAACTCTTACAGGGCCTACCAACATCACAGTCTTGACTCATTGTTGACCTTTAATAACAGGGACCAAAGTCCCTCCCCACACAACAGCAGGCAGTCCAGACCCCATTCTGTCATCACTTTAGAATGAGAATCATGTCTCTGACACTTCAAAGCCGTAATACAATAACAAGTGAAACACCTGTCGACTGCTGTGTTCTGCAACTCCATTATGGGGCTCCATTAGCAGTTCCACATACGGCATTGATAATAACTATCCTTCATTATTAACTGCCTTATCTCTGGACAAACCTTACAGGCAGATGGCAGGCGAGGCACCAAAGACTGTCATCTTATGTAATAGAGCAGCACGGCCTTGTGATCCATATATTCTTCATTATAAGCTGGAGGTCCTACATATTGCAATCAATGGCTGGCTACATATTATGTTACCCTCTCAGTGCTTATGGTAAGTCTGATACCAATAGGCTGAGCACTTCTATACAGAACACAGGGATAACTGCAAAGCAACTGTATGTTTAACAGTAGTACAGTATGAGGTTGTGAACAGTAGCTGGAACACCACACAGTATAAACCCTAGTGTTGGGTTGATGCTGGCACAACACCCAGTATAAACCCTAGTGTTGGGTTGATGCTGGCACACCACACAGTATAAACCCTAGTGTTGGGTTGATGCTGGCACACCACCCAGTATAAACCCTAGTGTTGGGTTGATGCTGGCACAACACCCAGTATAAACCCTAGTGTTGGGTTGATGCTGGCACACCACACAGTATAAACCTTAGTGTTGGGTTGATGCTGGAACACCACCCATTATAAATCCTAGTGTTGGGTTGATGCTGGCACACCACACAGTATAAACCCTAGTGTTGGGTTGATGCTGGCACAACACCCAGTATAAACCCTAGTGTTGGGTTGATGCTGGCACACCACACAGTATAAACCTTAGTGTTGGGTTGATGCTGGAACACCACCCAGTATAAACCCTAGTGTTGGGTTGATGCTGGCACACCACACAGTATAAACCCTAGTGTTGGGTTGATGCTGGCACACTACCCAGTATAAACCCTAGTGTTGGGTTGATGCTGGCACACCACCCAGTCCTACATCTTTATAGACTCTTGTAGATACTAATTTATTAATTTGTTTACAGTGTATGATGTATGTGTGTATGATGTCTAACACTGTGAGACCTGAAGGTGATAGTATATGATGTCTAACACTCTGAGACCTGAAGGTGATAGTATATGATGTCTAACACTGTGAGACCTGAAGGTGATAGTATATGATGTCTAACACTGTGAGACCTGAAGGTGATAGTATATGATGTCTAACACTCTGAGACCTGAAGGTGATAGTATATGATGTCTAACACTGTGAGACCTGAAGGTGATAGTATATGATGTCTAACACTCTGAGACCTGAAGGTGATAGTATATGATGTCTAACACTGTGAGACCTGAAGGTGATAGTATATGATGTCTAACACTCTGAGACCTGAAGGTGATAGTATATGATGTCTAACACTCTGAGACCTGAAGGTGATAGTATATGATGTCTAACACTGTGAGACCTGAAGGTGATAGTATATGATGTCTAACACTGTGAGACCTGAAGGTGATAGTATATGATGTCTAACACTCTGAGACCTGAAGGTGATAGTGTATGATGTCTAACACTGTGAGACCTGAAGGTGATAGTATATGATGTCTAACACTCTGAGACCTGAAGGTGATAGTATATGATGTCTAACACTGTGAGACCTGAAGGTGATAGTATATGATGTCTAACACTCTGAGACCTGAAGGTGATAGTATATGATGTCTAACACTCTGAGACCTGAAGGTGATAGTATATGATGTCTAACACTCTGAGACCTGAAGGTGATAGTGTATGATGTCTAACACTCTGAGACCTGAAGGTGATAGTATATGATGTCTAACACTGTGAGACCTGAAGGTGATAGTATATGATGTCTAACACTGTGAGACCTGAAGGTGATAGTATATGATGTCTAACACTGTGAGACCTGAAGGTGATAGTATATGATGTCTAACACTCTGAGACCTGAAGGTGATAGTATATGATGTCTAACACTGTGAGACCTGAAGGTGATAGTGTATGATGTCTAACACTGTGAGACCTGAAGGTGATAGTGTATGATGTCTAACACTGTGAGACCTGAAGGTGATAGTATATGATGTCTAACACTGTGAGACCTGAAGGTGATAGTATATGATGTCTAACACTCTGAGACCTGAAGGTGATAGTATATGATGCCTAACACTGTGAGACCTGAAGGTGATAGTATATGATGTCTAACACTGTGAGACCTGAAGGTGATAGTATATGATGTCTAACACTCTGAGACCTGAAGGTGATAGTATATGATGTCTAACACTGTGAGACCTGAAGGTGATAGTATATGATGTCTAACACTCTGAGACCTGAAGGTGATAGTATATGATGTCTAACACTGTGAGACCTGAATGTGATAGTATATGATGTCTAACACTCTGAGACCTGAAGGTGATAGTATATGATGTCTAACACTGTGAGACCTGAAGGTGATAGTATATGATGTCTAACACTCTGAGACCTGAAGGTGATAGTATATGATGTCTAACACTCTGAGACCTGAAGGTGATAGTGTATGATGTCTAACACTGTGAGACCTGAAGGTGATAGTATATGATGTCTAACACTCTGAGACCTGAAGGTGATAGTATATGATGTCTAACACTGTGAGACCTGAAGGTGATAGTATATGATGTCTAACACTCTGAGACCTGAAGGTGATAGTATATGATGTCTAACACTGTGAGACCTGAAGGTGATAGTATATGATGTCTAACACTCTGAGACCTGAAGGTGATAGTATATGATGTCTAACACTCTGAGACCTGAAGGTGATAGTGTATGATGTCTAACACTCTGAGACCTGAAGGTGATAGTATATGATGTCTAACACTGTGAGACCTGAAGGTGATAGTATATGATGTCTAACACTGTGAGACCTGAAGGTGATAGTATATGATGTCTAACACTGTGAGACCTGAAGGTGATAGTATATGATGTCTAACACTCTGAGACCTGAAGGTGATAGTATATGATGTCTAACACTGTGAGACCTGAAGGTGATAGTGTATGATGTCTAACACTGTGAGACCTGAAGGTGATAGTGTATGATGTCTAACACTGTGAGACCTGAAGGTGATAGTATATGATGTCTAACACTGTGAGACCTGAAGGTGATAGTATATGATGTCTAACACTGTGAGACCTGAAGGTGATAGTGTATGATGTCTAACACTTTGAGACCTGAAGGTGATAGTATATGATGTCTAACACTGTGAGACCTGAAGGTGATAGTGTATGATGTCTAACACTCTGAGACCTGAAGGTGATAGTGTACGATGTCTAACACTGTGAGACCTGAAGGTGATAGTATATGATGTCTAACACTGTGAGACCTGAAGGTGATAGTGTATGATGTCTAACACTCTGAGACCTGAAGGTGATAGTATATGATGTCTAACACTGTGAGACCTGAATGTGATAGTATATGATGTCTAACACTGTGAGACCTGAAGGTGATAGTATATGATGTCTAACACTCTGAGACCTGAAGGTGATAGTATATGATGTCTAACACTGTGAGACCTGAAGGTGATAGTATATGATGTCTAACACTCTGAGACCTGAAGGTGATAGTATATGATGTCTAACACTCTGAGACCTGAAGGTGATAGTGTATGATGTCTAACACTCTGAGACCTGAAGGTGATAGTATATGATGTCTAACACTGTGAGACCTGAAGGTGATAGTATATGATGTCTAACACTGTGAGACCTGAAGGTGATAGTATATGATGTCTAACACTGTGAGACCTGAAGGTGATAGTATATGATGTCTAACACTCTGAGACCTGAAGGTGATAGTATATGATGTCTAACACTGTGAGACCTGAAGGTGATAGTGTATGATGTCTAACACTGTGAGACCTGAAGGTGATAGTGTATGATGTCTAACACTGTGAGACCTGAAGGTGATAGTATATGATGTCTAACACTGTGAGACCTGAAGGTGATAGTATATGATGTCTAACACTGTGAGACCTGAAGGTGATAGTGTATGATGTCTAACACTTTGAGACCTGAAGGTGATAGTATATGATGTCTAACACTGTGAGACCTGAAGGTGATAGTGTATGATGTCTAACACTCTGAGACCTGAAGGTGATAGTGTACGATGTCTAACACTGTGAGACCTGAAGGTGATAGTATATGATGTCTAACACTGTGAGACCTGAAGGTGATAGTGTATGATGTCTAACACTCTGAGACCTGAAGGTGATAGTATATGATGTCTAACACTGTGAGACCTGAATGTGATAGTATATGATGTCTAACACTCTGAGACCTGAAGGTGATAGTATATGATGTCTAACACTGTGAGACCTGAAGGTGATAGTATATGATGTCTAACACTGTGAGACCTGAAGGTGATAGTGTATGATGTCTAACACTGTGAGACCTGAAGGTGATAGTATATGATGTCTAACACTGTGAGACCTGAAGGTGATAGTGTATGATGTCTAACACTCTGAGACCTGAAGGTGATAGTATATGATGTCTAACACTGTGAGACCTGAAGGTGATAGTGTATGATGTCTAACACTCTGAGACCTGAAGGTGATGGTATATGATGTCTAACACTGTGAGACCTGAAGGTGATAGTATATAATGTCTAACACTGTGAGACCTGAAGGTGATAGTATATGATGTCTAACACTGTGAGACCTGATGGTTATATTGAATGATGTCTAACACTGTGAGACCTGAAGGTGATAGTATATGATGTCTAACACTGTGAGACCTGATGGTTATATTGAATGATGTCTAACACTGTGAGACCTGAAGGTGATAGTGTATGGTCTGTGGTCTGTAGCGATACATCAATATATTGCCTCAAGCCAAATTAAAACCCTAGTTGCACAATAACAATAATATCACAAATATTTAGAAAAAATGTCGCTAATTAAAATAATGTTTCATATGAGAGAAGAAACTGAATTTATTATCTGGGTACTAGTTTATGTTCTAGATTCGACTGAGATTCACAGATCTCCAAGGTGACAGCCACATCCCACAAATATACACATGTTCTCCCACATTCATGTTATGGGACCTTTCAAACAATATCAGTGAAAATGACATCACCTGGAAAGAGGTCTAAAGCTTGTGACGTGTCAGACACAATAAGCTTAGGGATTAGAGTCAAGCAAACAGATCCAGATGTCTGGGAGACATTATGTATACAGCAGGGTAAGTAGCAGAATGATGCTTAGGCTTACATTTCTCACTTTAAATTGTATGTCAAACAAAAACCAATGATAGCAAAGTTAAACAAACCATACAACTCTATGCCCAAGTACTACATTTCACAATTTCCGCTAGAAAGTATACAGTACAAAAACACATTTACTTGAAGAACAGTGCAGATGCAAATTTTGGTAACAGGATGACGGTTTGTGCTGTTCGTGCCGTCTGAATACCATGACATGAATATAATAGCATCTGTTGTTTTGGATTCTGATTGAACTGCAAATGGAGATAAGCATTAACAAGGTTGAAGTCCTCTTACCATGTTCCTATTATTGTCTTTGCAGAAGGCAGAAGAGGAAGAAAACCTGCAGAGAGACGCCACCGATGACAGTGGATTACGTATATGGGGCATTTGTGTTGTCGTTTAAATCATCAACCGTCATCGCTGAGTCCATAGAGGGTATTCCCCAGTGGCCTTGGCTACCATGTTAGCCTGGAGAATAAAGGAGAATAGTTGCTCTGTGCTCACTGGCCACAGTAAAGCAGAGGGCGGCTGACAGGTGGTCAGGAACACAGGTCCTAGTGGACAGAGCAGCGTTAGGCTTACAGGATAACTCATGCAGACCACAAGCCCCTGGGACCCGGAGAGCCAAGCAGCTACCACAAGCCCCCGGGACCCGGAGAGCCAAGCAGCTACCATAAGCCCCCAGGGCAAAGAGAACCAAGCAGCTACTGGCAGGAACACAAACAGACAAGTAATTATGTTGAACATATTCAAAACACTAAGAAAAAGAGACAAAAGAATATCCCTGCACTGCATTGGACCTGTATAATGAGGCCTTTGTCTTCTTGAATTCAAGTGGTATACTGTATCTGGAAATATGCGCAACATACTGTATGTTCTCTCAAATATCAATTAGAGCTTCACACAGAGGAATGAATCTATTTCCTAACTACTTCCAATTAGTTATTGCTCTTAATATAAGTTTATAATGTGAAGCTCTACCTCAAGAGACTAGTTTATCATATTTCCATTTCATAATCTCTTCTCTCACAGTGGCAGCAGCCACATGAAAGAAATGCCCGAATGTAGAATTTGAATGTGATACATATTCTACAGCATTGTGAATGTTCAGGGGAGGAGGTAGTTCTCGTTGAGCGGGAGACAGTTCTCTGTGGAAGTCAGGGAGGGAGCGTCAAGGTCCTGCTTGACGTGAAACAATGAACTGAGCCTACAGTACTTATGAGAGACACAGAGAGAGAGGGAAATAGAGACAAAGAGAGAGAGCCAGGGAGAAATACAGAGAGAGACAGAGCGAGAGAGAGAGAGAATGTGGGGGCAGAAGAGGGGGCCACAGAGAGACACTGAAAGCGGGGGCAGAAGAGGAGTATGAGGAGCTTCCTGCAGTCAAACCACTAAATTGCCCCCTAGTGGCCTCATGGGTGGAATGTTATTAATTTTTTTCATAATTAATTGTATTTATTTTTTGCAGAAAATCCGGTGTTTCTACGTCAAACGGTTTTGTTATATTTCAGTCTTCTGCGGTGTATTTATATTGTAATACTGGGATGCAAACCCAAAATTGAATATATTGCAACTCTATGTCTGGCATGGTCAGGTGTCTTCTTTTTTTAAGACCATAACCATGTGTGTGAGGTTTATACTTTTGATTCAAAGTAGATTTGTTTGACTACCAAGAAACACTCTGTGTCACCCTGATTTAGCCCACTACAGTAAATTAATAGTGGAGGAGTGTTTCAGTCATAAGGGAACAAGTCACCAACACCCACCTCCGCAAAACATTTTCTGAATCTTTCACTACCACCTGTTTTCACTACCACCTGTTTTCACTACCACCTGTTTTCACTACCACCTGTTTTCACTACCACCTGTTTTCACTACCACCTGTTTTCACTACCTCCTGTTTTCACTACCACCTGTTTTCACTACCACCTGTTTTCACTACCACCTGTTTTCACTACCACCTGTTTTCACTACCTCCTGTTTTCACTACCTCCTGTTTTCACTACCACCTGTTTTCACTACCTCCTGTTTTCACTACCACCTGTTTTCACTACCACCTGTTTTCACTACCACCTGTTTTCACTACCACCTGTTTTCACTACCACCTGTTTTCACTACCTCCTGTTTTCACTACCACCTGTTTTCACTACCTCCTGTTTTCACTACCACCTGTTTTCACTACCACCTGTTTTCACTACCACCTGTTTTCACTACCTCCTGTTTTCACTACCACCTGTTTTCACTACCACCTGTTTTCACTACCACCTGTTTTCACTACCACCTGTTTTCACTACCACCTGTTTTCACTACCTCCTGTTTTCACTACCTCCTGTTTTCACTACCACCTGTTTTCACTACCTCCTGTTTTCACTACCACCTGTTTTCACTACCACCTGTTTTCACTACCACCTGTTTTCACAACCACCTGTTTTCACTACCACCTGTTTTCACTACCACCTGTTTTCACTACCACCTGTTTTCACTACCACCTGTTTTCACTACCACCTGTTTTCACTACCGCCTGTTTTCACTACCGCCTGTTATCACTACCACCTGTTTTCACGACCTCCTGTTTTCACTACCTCCTGTTTTCACTACCTCCTGTTTTCACTACCACCTGTTTTCACTACCACCTGTTTTCACTACCACCTGTTTTCACTACCACCTGTTTTCACTAACACCTGTTTTCACTACCTCCTGTTTTCACTACCACCTGTTTTCACTACCACCTGTTTTCACTACCACCTGTTTTCACTACCACCTGTTTTCACTACCACCTGTTTTCACTACCTCCTGTTTTCACTACCACCTGTTTTCACTACCTCCTGTTTTCACTACCACCTGTTTTCACTACCACCTGTTTTCACTACCACCTGTTTTCACTACCACCTGTTTTCACTACCACCTGTTTTCACTACCGCCTGTTTTCACTCCCACCTGTTTTCACTACCACCTGTTTTCACTACCACCTGTTTTCACTACCACCTGTTTTCACTACCTCCTGTTTTCACTACCACCTGTTTTCACTACCACCTGTTTTCACTACCACCTGTTTTCACTACCACCTGTTTTCACTACCACCTGTTTTCACTACCTCCTGTTTTCACTACCTCCTGTTTTCACTACCACCTGTTTTCACTACCTCCTGTTTTCACTACCACCTGTTTTCACTACCACCTGTTTTCACTACCACCTGTTTTCACTACCACCTGTTTTCACTACCGCCTGTTTTCACTACCACCTGTTTTCACTACCACCTGTTTTCACTACCACCTGTTTTCACTACCACCTGTTTTCACTACCTCCTGTTTTCACTACCACCTGTTTTCACTACCACCTGTTTTCACTACCACCTGTTTTCACTACCACCTGTTTTCACTACCACCTGTTTCAGCTCTGTTTTAGGTTGTCTGCCACAAGCAAACAGTCCAAAACATGAGCTACAATCTAGTAAGGGTCATAGTCACTAGCTAGTAATTTCATTCATCACAACAATTCTGCTGGACTTGGGAATTGTATACATAGAACATATCAGCTTATCCATCCAAGACATACATATTCGAGTGGAGAGATGTCGACAGAACGGTGAAATTGCATTTCAAACTGGCCTGCTGAGAAATGCGACCAGTATGGAATCTGAAGAGGAATTCATTAACATCCTTGCAGTTTGGTCTCCCTTTCAACAAACAACCCACTTCGAAGGCAGATAAGTAAAGTATCTGGGATTAGGTTTGTGATAATTGAATAATCCAATCAATTGCTATGGCACTAAAAAAGCGCTAGCTGCAATTATCCTGTTCTGCCAGCAAGGATTTAAAGCATGGGAACACAGATAAAGCATTAATTGCTACTCGTTGTTTATTATCTATACATAGTCACTTTACCCCTACCTACATGTACATATGACCTCAATTACCTCAACTAACCTGTACCCCCCCTGGTACTGGTACCCCCCTGGTACTGGTACCCCCCTGGTACTGGTACCCCCTGGTACTGGTACCCCCTGTATATAGCCTTGTTATTGTTATTACATTGTGTTTATTTTTTTACTCTAGTTTGTTTAGCAAATCTTTTCTTAAAACTGCATGGTTGGGTAAGGGCTTGTAAGTAAGCATTTCACTGTAAGGTTGTTGCATTTTATTTATTTGACTTGCTTTTGCTCATCTCTTTTCCTCTCCCTTTGCTCACCCCCACCCACACACTCTCTCTCCCCTTTCCCTCTCTCTCTCTTCCTATATCTTTCCTCTTGTAACAGGTTTGTAATCAACAGGGTTTCTACAGTCCACCACCGTCTGTTGTCTCTGTTCAGCTCATGCTCAAACAGCGGGCAGACGAGGCAGATGAAAGGCAGCCATGAGTAAAGAGGCCCACTTTGTCCTGCTGCACAGACTACCTCTCCTCACAGCATCAGCCATGCATCACATTCACTGTCTCTTCACAGACTCTCCTCTCCTCACAGCATCAGCCATGCATCACATTCACTGTCTCTTCACAGACTCTCCTCTCCTCACAGCACCAGCCATGCATCACATTCACTGTGTCTTCACAGACTCTCCTCTCCTCACAGCACCAGCCATGCATCACATTCACTGTCTCTTCACAGACTCTCCTCACAGCACCAGCCATGTATCGCATTCACTGTGTCTTCACAGACTCTCCTCTCCTCACAGCACCAGCCATGCATCACATTCACTGTCTTCACAGACTCTCCTCTCCTCACAGCATCAGCCATGCATCACATTCACTGTCTCTTCACAGACTCTCCTCTCCTCTCCTCACAGCACCAGCCATGCATCACATTCACTGTGTCTTCACAGACTCTCCTCTCTTCACAGCACCAGCCATGCATCACATTCACTGTCTCTTCACAGACTCTCCTCACAGCACCAGCCATGCATCACATTCACTGTGTCTTCACAGACTCTCCTCACAGCACCAGCCATGCATCACATTCACTGTCTCTTCACAGACTCTCCTCACAGCACCAGCCATGCATCACATTCACTGTGTCTGCATATCTATGTCTCTTCACAGACTCTCCTCTCCTCACAGCACCAGCCATGCATCACATGCACTGTCTTCACAGACTCTCCTCTCTTCACAGCATCAGCCATACATCACATTCACTATGTCTGCTTATCTCTGTCTCTTCCGTGGCCAGTGGCAGGGATATACTCAAATATTCTGTCAGCGCCAGTACAACTCTGGCCTCTTGGCTACTCTTTTAAAAGAATGGAACAGCCACAAGTGGATTATAGTGCAGCTGCAAATGGAACAATGACATTTGATGTTTTCCTTCCTATCCCTGCTCATAACTTAGCATTGAGCTAAGTACGGTTGCGAATTTGGCCGATGCATGTGCCGGGTGGGACACGCAACCAATAAGCTGTCAATTGAACATTATATCTAGGGGTCAAAACCTCATGCTGCCGTTGCTGTTGAAACAAGGCCGTGGATGCAATAATACTGTATACTGCTGCCCTACACAGAGGAAATATTAATTCTAGTGAGTCATGCAAAATGAATAATAGCTATGATAGCCATTTCGCAATGTGAAAAATAGCAATATGAGCTATGACACCAAAAAAGTTATCAAATTATATAACATCTAATCATCTCATTTGGCCTGTTCTGCATATTAAGCTAATTGTATTATCTCCTGTCCCTTAGATAAGAGACAACAATGAATGTGTGAAGCGAACGGACACTTTGTGAATCCAGGCCATTATGATGTTTACCATCAACCACTGTTGATTCAAAAAGCTTTCATGAACATTTAACGAACTATTATGCGTGTGGATCCTCAGGGATCCAGATACTAATTTGGAAGACTAATGTTTTCACTTCATAAAGTGTCCAGTCATGCACGGTTTGAGAAGGTCTTTCATTTCATTAGGTTTGTCTCGCACCACTGAAATTTACCCCAGTGTTGGACAGTTTACTTTGTATTCATATTTAAAGCTGCCACTTCCTGATACACAAACTGTGTTGATATTTATCAAATGTATGATATAAGTCTTGAACGTATTGCATTGGCCGCTAAAGTGAGTTCTCTGAATGTCTTCTCTGGGTTTAGGCTTTAAGCCTGCCAGTTCCACTGAGCCCCTAAGTTAATGAATTGTTGGTGTCTTTGATGTTAACTTTGCAGCTAAGGGGTGTGGGATAGGATGGGGTTAGCATTGATTTTGCTCACTCCATGTACTACAGAGCACCTGCATAGGAGCATGGATTACTACAACCATAGGGGGTGAGGGGGATTTGTTAAGCATACCCTAGTCATTTATAACTGGAACCATAGAATTACATACAGTAATATAATATGCCATTTAGCCAACGGTTTTATCCAAAACTACTTAGTCATGCACACATACAAATTATGTATGGGTGGTCCCGAGAATCAAACCCACAACTCTGGCGTTGCAAGCGCCATGCTCTATCAACTGGGGTACAGAGGAATATATAGAAGATATAGGCCTAGTAAATTAATAGGATCTGTGTGCCTGAAATAACATTAATACATTCCTAAATTAGTCACTATTTGATTAAAAATCTAGCTTTTATAAACTGCTACTGAAGAGACATATGGAATGAAATCAGAAATACCCATGAAGTACTCTTTGATAACAATTCACAATCAAAAGTATCTACCAAATGACTAGAGGAAGCTGCAAGAGCCTCCTATCTTTTATCTTCCCCTCGCTTCCTTCTTTCTCCCCCATATTTTCTTCTATTAGTGGCACATGGCACATTGCTACGGGAGCAAATGTTTCTTTGAAACATCACAGTCAGTTCTTCACAGGAGTCTGTGGCTGGGATGAGACACAGGACCCATAGGAGACTTCCTCCACAATCAGTTAAGGGTTTAGACAGAGTTTAACTGTAGCATCAACACCCACACGGAAAGGAAGGAAACTGCCTCCTTCTGAGCGGATTCTCCATAGTAAAGGCTCGTAGTAAAGAGCACCGGCTCTCCCGCAGCTCACCTTCGTACTCTTTCCAGTATTAGCATATTCAGGACACTACAGTAAATCTGCATTTTAACGGTAGAAGAGGGATGGGAGCCCTTTAAAATGTGCTGAATGTGTGGGAATGTGGGGCAGAAAGACTGGAGAGACTGGAGCATACCCAAGACTCTGGAAGAGACACAGAGATGTGATATAAAGGAACATGCAAAATAGGAATTGATTATCGTTTAATTGTCTAGAGTTTTAAATGGCAGGGATTTAAATAGGAGTAGTACTGAATGCCAATTTCCAGATAAAATGAAGGAAAAGATAAGCTCAACATGCAGTTGATATCCTTTCTGCCTAGTAATGTATAGCTCTCAAACTCTCACTGGGGTATTCTATAAGCCCTATATTGCTATGCTTGATAGTGGAGGTATGAAGCTGGAATTACCATGTGTTCTCATTCTGTTTGAGTCGAGTGGATGATCGTAAGATATATCTACCGGTTCTCATCCTATTCTCTTTTCTACTCTCGTTCAATGACTCCTCGCTGTTCCTGCCCTGTTTCTTTTCTGTGTCAAATGGTTAAAAATAACTTTTTCTCTGAAAGTAGATGGACCATGTCTGAGCCCCCAGTCCACTGACGCCAACCTGCCCTTGGATGATCCACAACACACAATCCCACTACCTCTTCTGGTACCGTTACAAGAGTTACACATACTGTATATTGTACGCTAATCAAACATAGAAAGTACATACAGGTGTAGGATCTTAATGTGAATTATCATATGGATTATAATTAATGGACAATGTTTTGTAGGGGTTGATACATTTTTCGTTAGGAAAAATCAAGTCTGACATTTGAAGTGGAAATTACAAACTTTAGAAGCCTTTTTAATCCTGGGATACACTACAAGTTCTCAGCAACAAAAGAGTGATCAAATTAAGATCCCACATCTGTACTTAAAGTTGCAGAAACTAAAATAGGTGATATGAAACAAGAAATATGAACTTTCTCTGCCCTCATGAATACTTCACAGGCAATGATTT
This sequence comes from Oncorhynchus clarkii lewisi, assembly GCF_045791955.1. NCBI lineage: Eukaryota > Metazoa > Chordata > Actinopteri > Salmoniformes > Salmonidae > Oncorhynchus > Oncorhynchus clarkii. The sequence goes on from NC_092177.1 coordinate 19,192,646, forward strand.
TGTAAGAATTCCTTTTCACCTCATAAAACATAACCACAGTTTCCACAGCAAACCCTGGGCATACTAGTGGAGAAGTCTCCATTAAATTAAATATTGAAGACAATCCCTTCGTAACTGGCTCCTGTGCTGTGCTGTATGTGGAAGGTACTGAAGCTGAATGAACACTGAGGGAAACTCCACTGGGTGGCTCTTTATGGGGGCAGTTCATCCACAAAAGGACGCTGATTATGGATTTACTAAACAACAATAACAAACGTCAGTCTACCAGTGTTGCCGACTTCGTATCAGTTATATGTCTAAATGTAGACAAACACAGTGGAATATTACAATGTTTTATGGTGAGCACTTCCATGACAACATGTTAAATGTATTCCTAATCGCTATGTACCACTATATCAGGTCTGGCACAGCACCTGCCCTTTCTTTCACACATTCATATGTTGATTGACAGTTGACTGAATGTAATCATTTAAGCCCTTATCTCGTTCTGTGAAACAGGGGTCAAAAGGACAGACAATGTGGTTATTATCTGTGGCCATTCATGTTTGAGCCAAATGCATGAACTAACTGGGTTGTGGGTGGGTGAAATCCTCCAGACTCACAGCTCTTGTCTCATGTAGTTGTCATTCCACCCATCACCTTCTGACTTCAACCTTGCAGCCCATTTCTACTGCACAGTTTGATCTCCATTCATATCCTGGTCAATGACAGTGGACTTTGCCATAATATTTTGGTCTCATTGCTTATTAGACATTGAAATGAGTGGGTAATACATATATACAGTAGACAGGCATATACTTGTGGATGTGTTCAGAATCTATTTCAGGGTTTTTATTTATTTATTTATTTCATCTTTATTTAACCAATAATACAACAAGTTCTCATTTACAACTGCGACCTGGCCAAGATAAAGCATAGCAGTGTGAACAGACAACAACACAGAGTTACACATGGAGTAAACAATAAACGAGTCAATAACACAGTAGAAAAAAAGAAAAAAAGAGTCTATATACATTGTGTGCAAAAGGCATGAGGAGGTAGGCGAATAATTACAATTTTGCAGATTAACACTGGAGTGATAAATGATCAGATGGTCATGTGCAGATAGAGATACTGGTGTGCAAAAGAGCAGAAAATTAAATAAATAAAAACAGTATGGGGATGAGGTAGGTAAATTGGGTGGGCTATTTACCGATGGACTATGTACAGCTGCGGCGATCGGTTAGCTGCTCAGATAGCAGATGTTTAAAGTTGGTGAGGGAGATAAAAGTCTCCAACTTCAGCGATTTTTGCAATTCGTTCCAGTCACAGGCAGCAGAGAACTGGAAGTAAATGCGGAGGTGTTGCCATCGTGACCAGTGAACTGAGATAAGGCGGAGCTTTACCTAGCATGGACTGTAGATGACCTGGAGCCAGTGGGTCTGGCGACGAATATGTAGCGAGGGCCAGTCGACTAGGTCGCAGTGGTGGGTGGTATAAGGTGCTTTAGTAACAAAACGGATGGCACTGTGATAAACTGCATCCAGTTTGCTGACATCGCCGAAGTCGAGGATCGCTAGGAAAGTCAGTTTTACTAGGGTAAGTTTGGCGGCGTGAGTGAAGGAGGCTTTGTTGCGGAATAGAAAGCCGACTCTAGATTTGATTTTAGATTGGAGATGTTTGATATGAGTCTGGAATGAGAGTTTACAGTCTGGCCAGACACCTAGGTACTTATAGATGTCCACATATTCTAGGTCGGAACCATCCAGGGTGGTGATGCTAGTTGGGCGTGTGGGTGCAGGCAGCGAACGGTTGAAAAGCATGCATTTGGTTTTACTAGCGTTTAAGAGCAGTTGGAGGCCACGGAAGGAGTGTTGTATGGCATTGAAGCTCGTTTGGAAGTTAGATAGCACAGTGGCCAAGGAAGGGCCAGAAGTATACTCACAGTGGTAAAATATCCCAGTTGTGCTGAAGCAGTAAAATTGTAAAAATGTAAAACTGAAGACAGCCTCAGGAATAATTGATCAAGGCTGATCCATGGCAGAGCCCATGGCTTGTTATTCTACAACTCAGGCTGTTCCTGTGTAATACAGCCAACATAGTGCAAGTTTCACTCTTTAATAGCCAGTCCTGTTTTTCATCTAGCGGCTCTCATGGCAAGAGAGACTGAATGTAACTGTCTCCTCTGAGAGAATGCTTTAGGAATGGTAAAATGTTTTTCTTTCCTCAGTCCCCTGTGAAGGGACACTGGGTCTTTCCTGGTGTCAACACTGTCTTTGAATCAGTTACAGTACACTGCTTCCTTGGAGAGAACGTTTTTTCTTCCTCCCTAGTATGAAAGGGATTAGATTGGAAATGTGTGTCAATAAAGCAACACCTTTCCGTCCATTCTATAGGTAACTGCCAAAAATAAAGGAAACACTTGAGTAAATGAGGGATACAAAGTATATTGAAAGCATGTGCTTCCGCACAGGAAGTTTCAGACACTTGCAGAATCTTTGCCAAGGTGCACTGAAGCTGTTCTGGCTCGTAGTGGCCCAAAGCCCTATTGAAACACTTCATGTTGGTGATTCCTTTAATTTGGCCGTTACATGCAGCAGCAGCAGGCTGGAATAGCTGGATAGGGGAAACGTCTCGAGTCGCACAAAAGGGAATATAACGTTGTGGATGAAGTTCGGAATGACACAATTTCATGTGTACAACAGCCAAAGACCCGCGTCACTTCACTGAGAGCTTTGCCATTTCTAAAAGGACGTATTTGGGTGTTTTTGGAGCCTTTGTTCATGTTTTTACAGTGCCCCAATACTGCACAACGAGGATGAGGAAGTGATTAGCTGTTTGGGATAAGTTTCTCAAACACAAGTGAAATCACAAAAAAGGTGTCTGGACCCTTCTATAACATGCCACTTACATCAAATATAGAGATTTGGTTGTAAAAAACAAAACTTCTCCTTTAAGTTTGCTATCAATCAAAATCAAGGTGGTAGAGTGAAAATCGAGAACTGTGGCAGATTTTTTAATCAAGAGAACATCTTTCTATCTGTTACTGTCAGTCTGAATGGGGAGAGTGTTTAAGGCAGGCTGGTTTGCAGGGGAAATTGCCCTTGCCTCGATAAAGGATGTGCTGGGAGTGGGGGACTGGCGTGTGTTAGGGAAGGGGGCACTGCGGCTTCTTTCTGTTGGACAGAGTCATTATGAAGATTGGCACTGGGCCTTTAACCAAACTCACACAGAGTGGGCTCCACTTACACCCCTCTCTCTCTCTCCCTCCCTCTTTTTCACTTTCACCTCTCTCTCTTTCTCTCGCTCTCTCTCTGTCTCTCTCTCTATTTTTTACACCTCTCTCTCTTTCGCTCTCACTTTCTTTCTCACTTTCACCTTTCTCTCTTTCCTACATCTCTTTTTCTCTCTCTCTCTTTCTTTACACACTCATTCTCTCTCTGTCTCTCTACCCTTTCAATCTTTCTCTCTTACACCTCATTTGTCTCAGAAACTTCCAACCACTCAAGTGAATAAAATACTACTTGCCATGCTTGTATTCCATGAGACAGCTTTTTCAAATATTTAAACTTTTCTCATGTAGCCCCATATGTTTCAAATTAAAAAGCTGTGTTCATTCTCTTCCCCTAACTTGGCTATATACCAGAGATTTCTCTAGAACATTCTCTTCTTTACAGCACATGCTCATTTAGAGCATGATCAGCATGACGTTTTGGATAACTTGTTAATTTTCACTTCTTAATCATAATGCAAAACAATTTAATATGCTTATCTTTGGTGTGATATCATGGTGGAACATCTCCAGTGACTCATATCAGAATGCGTGCGTGACACCACAAAAGGCAGTTTTTTTACAACGCCGGCAATCATGTCCCCAATTTTTTAAAAGGGGTAGATCAGCTTTAATATTGTAGATAGAAGCTACAATCTATCTATGTAACTATCTGCATCATTTCCAATCCCCCATATATTTTGGGGTACAGTACCAGTCAACGTTTTGGACACACCTACTCATTCAAGGGTTTATCTTAATTTTAACTATTTTTTTACATTGTCGAATAATAGTGAAGACATCAAAACTATGAAGTAGCACATATGGGATCACGTAGTAACCAAAAAGTGTTAAACAAATGAAAATTCGATTTTAGATTCTTCAAAGTAGCCACCCTTTGCCTTGATGACAGCTTTGCACACTCTTGGCATTCTCTCAACCAGCCTCCCCTGGAATGTTTTTCCAACAGTCTTGAAGGAGTTCCCTGCTTTTTCACTCTGCGGTCCAACTTATCCCACACCTATCAGGTATGAAGGTAAAAACCCAGATGCAGACCACATAAAATAAACAATAGTTTAATATTCCAACAGGGGCAGACAATAGACAGGTCAAGGCAGGCAGGGGTCAGTAAACCAGAGGTGGGGAATGGGTACCGGGTGGCAGGCAAGCTCAGGGTAAGAGTAAGGCAGAGGTTGGTAATCCAGAGGGGGACAAAGGTACAGGTCGGCTGGCAGGCAAAAGGTCAGGAAGAGTGGTCAGGCAGCCGGGCTCGGAGTCACGACAGGAAAGGGTCAAAACCAGGAGAGCGAGACAAAGAGAGACTGGAAAAAGCAGGAGCTGAGACGCAAAACGCTGGTTGACTTGAACAAACAAGACGAACTGGCAACAGACAAACAGAGAATACAGGTATAAATACACAGGGGATAATGGGGAAGATGGGCAACACCTGGAGGGGGGTGGAGATAATCACAAAGGTGAAACAGATCAGGGAGTGACAACACCATCTTAATTGGAGGCCAGGTCATCTGATGCAGCACCCCATCACTGTCCTTCTTGGTCAAATAGCCCTTACATAGCTTGGAGGTGTGTTGGGTCATTGTCCTGATGAAAAACAAATGATAGCCCCACTAAGCACAAACCAGACGGGATGGTGTATTGCTGCATAATGTTGTGGTAGCCATGATGGTTAAGTGTGCCTTGAATTCTAAATAAATCAATGACAGTGTCACCAGCAAAGCACTCCCACACCATCACACCTCCTCCTCCATGCTTCATGTGTGGGAACCACACATGCGGAGATCATCCGTTCACCTACTCTGCGTCTCACAAACAGACGGCGGTTGGAAACAAAAATCTCAAATTTGTAATCATCAGACCAAAGAACAGATTTCCACTGGTCTAATGTCCATTGCTCGTGTTTCTTGGCCCAAGCAAGTATCTTCTTATTGTTGATGTTTTCTTTGCAGCAATTCGACCATGAAGGCCTGATTCACGCAGTCTCCTCTGAACAGTTACTACGTGATTCAATATATGTTATTTCATAGTTTTGATGTTTCATAAAATTTTATTTCATCTTTATTTAACCAGGTAGGCTAGTTGAGAACAAGTTCTCATTTGAAACTGCGACCTGGCCAAGATAAAGCATAGAAATTCGACACATACAGCAACACAGAGTTACACATGGAATAAACAAAACATAGTCAATAATACAGTAGAACAAAAGAAAACAAAAAGTATATATACAGTGAGTGCAAATGAGGTAAGATAAGGGAGTTAAGGCAATAAATAGGCCATGGTGGCGAAGTAATTATAATATAGCAATTAAACACTGGTATGGTAGATGTGCAGATGATGAATGTGCAAGTAGAGATACTGGGGTGCAAAGGAGCAAGATAAATAAATAAATAGTGTATGGGGATGAGGTAGGTAGATAGATGGGCTGTTTACAGATGGGCTATGTGCAGGTGCAGTGTTCTGTGAGCTGCTCTGACAGCTGGTGCTTAAAGCTAGTGAGGGAGATATGAGTCTCCAGCTTCAGAGATTTTTGCAGTTTGTTCCAGTCATTGGCAGCAGAGAACTGGAAGGAAAGACAACCAAAGGAGGAACTGGCTTTGAGGGTGACCAGTGAGATATACCTGCTGGAGCGCATGCTACGAGTGGGTGCTGCTATGGTGACCGTTGAGGCGAGATAAGGCGGGGCTTTACCTAGCAGAGACTTGTAGATAACCTGTAGCCAGTGGGTTTGCGACGAGTATGAAGCGAGGGCCAACCAATGAGAGCGTACAGGTCGCAATGGTGGGTAGTGTATGGGGCTTTGGTGACAAAACTGATGGCACTGTGATAGACTGCATCCAGTTTGTTGAGTAGAGTGTTGGAGGCTATTTTATAGATGACATCACCGAAGTCGAGGATCGGTAGGATGGTCAGTTTTACGAGGGTATGTTTGGCAGCATGAGTGAAGGATAATTTGTTGCGATATAGGAAGCCAATTCTAGATTTGATTCTGGATTTGAGATGCTTAATGTGAGTCTGGAAGGAGAGTTTACAGTCTAACCAGACACCTAGGTATTTGTAGTTGCATATTATTGACAGTTTTGGAAAGAAAACACTCTGAAGTTTCAGAATCTGCAAAGATATTGTCTGTGAGTGCCCCAGAACTCATTCTACAGGCGAAACCAAGATGAAACGTCAAACAGGAAATGAGCAGAATTTCTGAAGCTCTGTTTTCTAATGTCTACTTATATGGCTGTGATTGCGACAGGAATAAGCTTAGACCTTCTGCCGTTCCCCCAAGATGTCGGCAGCATTGTGACGTATTTGTAGGCATATCATTGGAAGATTGACCATAAGAGACTACATTTTCCAAGTGTCCGCCTGGTGTCCTGTGTCAAAATTGGTGCGCAACGCCAGGTGCAAGTATTTTTCCATTTGATAGAGAGGTGAAACCAGGCTTCCACGAACGATATATCATCGAAGAGATATGTGAAAAACACCTTGAGGATTGATTCTAAACAACGTTTGCCATGTTTTCAGTCGATATTATGGAGTTAATTTGGAAAAAAGTTCGCGTTTTGAGGACTGAATTTTCGTTTTTTTTGGTAGCCAAATGTGATGTACAAAACGGAGCTATTTCTAATACACAAAGAATCTTTTTGGAAAAACTGAGCATTTGCTATCTAACTGAGAGTCTCCTCATTGAAAACATCTGAAGTTCTTCAAAGGTAAATTATTTTATTTGAAGGCTTTTCTTGTTTTTTGTTGAAATGTTGCCTGCTGGATGCTAACGCTAAATGCTACGCTAGCTAGCTACTGTTACACAAATGATTGTTTTCCTATGGTTGAGAAGCATATTTTGAAAATCTGAGATGACAGTGTTGTTTACAAAAGCCTAAGCTTGAGAGATGGCATATTTATTTCATTTCATTTGCGATTTTCATGAATAGTTAACGTTGCGTTATGGTAATGAGCTTGAGTCTGTATTCACGCTCCCGGATCCGGGATGGCTAAGTGCTAGAGGTTAAAAAAGTTTGAAATATCCAATAAATGTCGTTCCACTTCATGATTGTGTCCCACTTGTTGTTGATTCTTCACAAAAAAATACAGTAGTATATCTTTATGTTTGAAGCCTGAAATGTGGCAAAAGGTCGCAAAGTTCATGGGGGCCGAATACTTTCGCAAGGCACTGTATATTCCTTCTTTATTATTTTCCCCTAACCCTACCATCCCTCCCATAATTGAAGTAAACTAATGGACAACAATACTTAGACTTCTACTTCCAGCTTATACATCCTATGTGTATATACGCACATTGTATAACGTGTCAAATGTCTTATTTACTTGTTTAAGATGTATTCATAATTTAAGAATGACATTCAAAGCAAAACAATGTTTAGTTAACTGACATAGTTAAATCTATTAATTAAAAACCATGATTATCACCCTTACAAGGAATATGGCTGCCAGATGAAAACATGAAAATAGTCTTGTGAGATTTACCAAAGTATATAAACCTCTTAAGACAAAGAAAAATATACTTTAAATTGGAATCTCTGCCCAAAGGCCCATTGCAATTGATTTGTTCTGTGACTCAACACAGGACTTTTTGGTATTCCACACCTTAGATATGTCGAGCTCTTTGAAAAATACAACAAATACAACTATATGTTAATTTAATTTAAGATGTAAGGTGTGTTTGATTTATTGGGGGGTAGGGGCTGACACATGTTGGCACAAATTGCCTTACATTACATTTCATTTAATTTCTCTGTGATGTGGCTTCTCTTCTCTCCATCGTGCTGTGTGCTTTGTGCTGCTCAGCAAATCATTTCAAAGGTTCAGCTCCATTGAATACAGAAGCTTCCACATCTTGGTGGCTGCAATAGGGATAGTGTCATACATGATTCATACTGAAATTGTCTAGCTCAGATTTTAGAGCAGCTAGCACTTTACTATGCCTCTGCACGTCCTACTGTCCACATTGTCGCCGGCCCCAACTTCTCAAGTATTGACAGGAACTGAAGAAAAGAGAATCTGAACATCTGACTTATCAGTTTAGAAGGGAGCACACAGAAAACACTATGCTATGCCCATCTGTTAGTACTATACTAAATGCATGAGTCGCTGTCTGGTCTGAAAACACTATACTAAATGCAATAATACCGTCTGGACAGAAGACATAAGGTTGAATACAGAGCTGCTGTTTGATCAGGTGCTCCCAATGTCTGATTAAAGCTCTACAATTTACATTTTAGTAATTTAGCAGACCACTTATCCAAAGCGACAGGTGTGCTGGAGTCAGAGAAGATCCCCGCCAGCTGCAACCTGTTTCATAATCAAGACCTCTACAAATACTCAGTCCTGCCACTTCCACACGGACAGTGTGGAATCTCTGCCCAGTCAGTCCATGGTTCTAGCCATTTGTTCCTGTTGTGCCTGGTTCCCCTTGCCTGATGCTGTTTTCCTCTCCACTACAGTTCTGCCCGCTCTGACTCTGGTCCTTGTCTTCAGTCCGACATCTCGTCAGTCCTGCTACTCTGTCCTGGATTCCCCAGACCACCCTACGCTGTCTACTTTGACTAACCCTTCCTCCTGGAGTGCTCAGCTACTCTGGGTGGAATATGCCCACAACATCCTCATCAATGCCTCGTCAGGTATGTTACCCTTTGAGTGTGCTTTGGGCTATCAACCCCCCTTGTTCCCTGCCCAAGAGGTTACGGTAGCAGTGCCCTCAGTCCATGACCACATGCGCTGTTGTCATCGCACCTGGAGGAGGGCCCGGGCTTCCCTTCACCGTGCCTCCACCAGGACCCAATCCCAAGATAACCGTCATCGTGCCTCAGCTCCAGTCTACACTCTAGGCCAAAGGGTATGGCTCTCGTTGAAGGACTTGCCCTTGAAAGTGGCTTCCAGGAAACTTTCCCCCTGATTCATTGGTCCCTTTGAGATTGATCGTGTCATTAACCCCTCTGCTGTGCACCAGAAACTCCCAGACTCTCTTAAAACTTGTTGGGGATAGGGGGCAGTATTTTCACTTTGGATGAATTGCTTGCCCATAGTGAACTGCATCCTACTCTGTCCTAGATTGCTAATATATGCATATTACTATTGGATAGAAAACACTCTGAAGTTTCTAAAACTGTTTGAATTATGTCTGTGAGTATAACAGAACTCATAGGGCAGGCAATCTTCCAAACAGGAAGTGAAATTCTGAATGTGTGTCTAATTTAAAGTCATCTATTCACTTCCAAATAAGATATGGATCTGCTAGCACTTCCTACGCCTTCCACTAGATGTCCTCATTCAGTAGTACGTGGAATGTAGCTTCTGGTGTGAACTTTGACCGAATGGGAGGGGAAATAGTCACTATCTTGGCAGAATGCAATTTCCCTGTGGCGCATTTGTCTGTGGATGTCACCATCGTTCCATTTGGCTGCAGATGAAAACGTATGCTCCGGTTGGAACGTTATTGGATGTATATGAAAATAACATCCTGAAGGTTGATTCTCTACTTAGTTTGGCCAGTTTATTCGACCTGGAATATATCTTTTTGAAGTTTGTCTGAGTTCTCCTGGACCAGCGTCAGTTTTTGGGCACGTGAGCTGAAAGTGCTAGCAAATGCAGCTAATTGGACACTAGTATTGGACATTATGGAACAAAACAACGATTTATTGTGGAACTAGGACTCCTTGCACTGCATTCTGATGAAAGATCATCAAAGGTAAGGCAATATTTATGATGTAATTTCATATTTCTGTTGACTCCAACATGGCGGAGAAATATATTTACGTCTGAGCGCTGTCTCAGATTATTGCATGGTAGGCTTTTTTCGTAACGTTTAAAAAAAATCTGACACAGCGGTTGCATTAAGAACCAGTGTATCTTTAATTATATGTAGAACATGTATCTTTAGTCAGTTTATGATGAGTATTTATGTTATCTGGCGTAGCTTTCTATAATTCCTCCGGATATTTTGGAGGCATTTCTGAACATGGCGTCAATGTAAACCGAGATTTGTGGATATAAATATGCATATTATCGATCAAAACATAAATGTATTGTGTAACATGTCATATGAGTCATCTGATGAAGATTTTCAAAAGGTTAGTGATTCATTTTATCTCTAATCCTGCTTTTGTGACTATCTTTGGCTGGGAAAAATGGCTGTGTTTTTTTATTTTATTTGGTGGTGGTCTAACATAAATATATGCTGTGTTTTTGCAGTAAAATATTAAAAAAATCGGACATGATGGGTAGATGAACAAGATGTTTATCTTTCATTTGCGGTATTGTTAATGTGTATTGTTAATGGACTTGTTAATGTGTGAAAGTTAAATATTTCTAAAGAATATTTTTGAATTCCCCGCGCCACCTTTTCAGCTGGGGGGGGGGTTCCCCTGGGGGAACGCCTTGCCATAACAGGTTTTAAGATCCACCCAGCCTTCCATGTGTCCCTGATTAAACCTGTCCGCTCCCGTCCCCTGTCTCCTCCTGCAGCAGCACCTCCACCCCCTCGGCTCATCAATGAAAATCCTGCCTATACCGTCTGGCGGCTTTTGGATGTGCACCGTCCTGGTTGCGGCTAGCAGTACCTGGTGGACTGGGAGGGATAAGGGCCCGAGGAGCGCTGCTAGGCGCCCCGCCATCACATTCTGGCTCAGCACCTGGTTTCCAGCAACCCGCCCGAGCTTCCCCTGGCCTGCACTCAATTTCCCCCCCCCGTGTTTCAATAAATACCTTGGATACCTCATCCCAGTCTCCTCATCTGAGTCTGCTCTTGGGATCACCTGTTCCGCTCCGTGTGACAGTTTCCTTATCATGCTTTGTTCACAGTGAAGTCATGTAAGAGCCTGATGATCCAAACGCAGGGTCATCACTAGCTTCCATAGCCACAAAGTCTTAAACCAAACCCTATGTCTAACCTTAAATTAAGACCAAAAAGCAATTTTGACTTTGTGGCTGTCATATGGTTAACCTGTCAAATGGCTAATTTAACTGAACAATGCTATCAGTTAAATAACTGAGAAAATAAGTGTAAAACACATTAAACTAAATTCAGCAAAAAAAGAATCGTCCCTCACTGTCAAATGCTTTTATTTTCAGCAAACCTAACATGTGCAAATATTTGTATGAACATAGCAAGATTCAACAACTGAGACATACACTGAACAAGTTCCTCAGACATGTGACTAGCAGAAAATGAATAACATGTCCCTGAACAAAGGGGGGTCAAAAGTAACAGTCAGTATCTGGTGTGGCCACCAGCTGCATTAGTACTGCAGTGCATCTCCTTCTCATGGAATGCACCAGATGTGCCAGTTCTCGCTGTGAGATGTTAATCCACTCTTCCACCAAGGCACCTGCATGTTCCAGGACATTTCGGGGGGGAATGGCCCTCTCCCTCTGATCCAAAAGGTCCCAGACGTGCTCAATGGGATTGAGATCCGGGCTCTTTGCTGGCCATGGCAGAACACTGACATTCATGTCTTGCAGGAAATCACGCACTGAACGAGCAGTTTAGCTGGTGGCATTGTCATGCTGGAGGGTTATGTCAGGATGAGCCTGCAGGAAAGGGTACCACATGAGGGAGGAGGATGTCTTCCCTGTAATGCACAGCGTTGAGATTGCCTGCAATGACAGCAAGCTCAGTCCATTGATGCTGTGACACATCGCCCCAGACCATGACGGACCCTCCACCTCCAAATCGATTCCGCTTCAGAATACAGGCCTCGGTGTAACGCTCATTCCTTCGACGATAAATGCGAATCCGACCATCACCCCTGGTGAGAAAAAAACGCGACTAGTCAGTGAAGAGCACTTTTTGCCAGTCTTGTCTGGTCCAGCGACGGGTTTGTGCCCATAGGCGACATTGTTGCCAGTGATGTCTGGTGAGGAACTGCCTTACAACAGGCCTACAAGCCCTTAGTCCATCCTCTCTCAGCCTATTGTGGACAGTCTGAGCACTGATGGAGGGATTGTGCGTTCCTGGTGTAACTCGGGCAGTTGTTGTTGCCATCCTGTACCTGTCCCGCAGGTGTGATGTTCGAATGTACCGATCCTGTGAAGGTGTTACACGTGGTCTGCCATTGCGAGGACGATCAGCTGTCCATCCTGTCTCCCTGTAGCGCTGTCTCAGGCGTCTCACAGTACGGACATTGCAATGTATTGCCCTGGCCACATCTGCAGTCCTCATGCCTCCTTGCAGCATGCCTAAGGCACGTTCACGCAGATGAACATGGACCTTGGGCATCTTTCTTTTGGTGTTTTCAGTTAGGACACTAGAGGTCTTTCTACTAAGTTTTCATAACTGTGACCTTAAACAGCTTACAGCCTACCGTCTGTAAGATGTTTGTGTCTTAACGACTGTTCTACAAGTGCATGTTCATTAATTGTTTATGGTTCATTGAACAAGCATGGGAAACAGTGTTTAAACCCTTTACAATGAAAATCTGTGAAGTTGTTTGGATTTTTACGAATTATCTTTGAAAGACAGGGTCTTGAAAAAGGTTTAGTTTAGAAGGCATAATAGACTTGAGAACGAAGACAAGAATACACAATAGTGTGTCAACTCAGGTATTGACAATTCATTTTAGGTAACTGCATGTTAATTCCACAATAGAGGAACAGGAGTGAAATACATCTGAATTCTGACATTTCTGACAACGCCTCTGTCACCTCTCTTCCCCTTTGATGGATTCATCTGAGGCAACACATGGTTTGCCTTGCTACCAGGACAGAATACATCTACAAGCTAATGAGCCAGCAAAGCCTTGCCTAGTGGAGAATACATTTCCTAACGTATTTAAAACACTAGCCTGATAATGAACAAACAAAAAAAAGCAGGAATAGTTCAATAAGAAAATATGATTCTACAACGCTACCTTTCCAAGTCCGTCCTTCCTGAGATTATGAGTTAAAACTTCTTAACTAGGGACGGTATTTTCACGTCCAGATGAAAAGCATGCCCAAAGTAAACTGCCTGCTACTCAGGCCCAGAAGCTAGGATATGCATAGTATTAGTAGATGTGGATAGAAAACACTTTGAAGTTAAAAACTGTTTGAATGATGTCTGAGTATAACAGAGCTTATTTGGCAGGTGACACCCCGAGGACAAACCAACCAGGATTTTTATTTTTTGGGGGTCACTCTCTTTTCAATGGTCTTTCTATGGGGATCTGGATTTCTAAGGCACTTGCTTGCAGTTCCTATCGCTTCCACTGGATGTCAACTGTCTTTAGAAATTGTTTGATGTTTTTCCTTTGTGTAATGAAGAAGTAGGGCAGTTCAGAACGAGGATCGAGTGTAGTGTAGTGTTTGTTAGAGGCGCGTGACCTGAAAGCACGCTCCACTTTGTTTTTGTCTGGTATTGAACTCAGTATTTCCCGTCTTAAATTTGATTGATTATTTACGTTTAAAAATACCTAAAGTTGTATTAGGAAAGTTGTTTGAAATGTTTGGACAAAGATTACAGGTATCTTATTAGATATTTTGTAGTCATGTTGCACGAGTTGGAACCGGTGTTTTTCTGGATCAAACGCGCCAAATAAATGGACATTTTGGATATATAACAACGGAATTAATCGAACAAAAGGACCATTTGTGATGTTTAACCTCTCTGATCTACCCATCCCGGATCCGGTATCGTGAATACAGACTCAAGCTCATTACCATTACGCAACGTTAACTATTCATGAAAATCGCAAATGAAATGAAATAAATATGCTAGCTCTCAAGCTTAGCCTTTTGTTAACAACACTGTCATCTCAGATTTTCAAAATATGCTTCTCAACCATAGGAACACAATCATTTGTGTAACAGTAGCTAGCTAGCGTAGCATTTAGCGTTAGCATTATCGTTAGCATTTAGCAGGCAACACTTTCACAAAAACCAGAAAAGCATTCAAATAATCATTTACCTTTGAAGAACTTCAGATGTTTTCAATGAGGAGACTCTGTTAGATAGCAAATGTTCCGTTTTTCCTGAAAGATTATTTGTGTAGGAGAAATCGCTCCGTTTGGTGCGTCACGTTTGGCTACCAAAAAAACCCGAAAATCCAGTCATCAATTACACCAAACTTTTTTCCAAATTAACTCCATAATATCGACTGAAACATGGCAAACGTTGTTTAGAACCAATCCTCAAGGTGTTTTTCACATATCTCTTCGATGATATATCCTTCGTGGAAGTGTGCGTTTCGTTCTGAATCCCAGGATAAAATGACCGCAACTGGAGATTACGCACGAATTTAGATAAAGGCCACCGGGCGGACCCCTGGAAAATGTAGTCTCTTATGGCCAATCTTCCAATGATATGCCTACAAATACGTCACAATGCTGCAGACATCTTGAAGAAACCACAGAAAGCACATGGTCGTTCCTGCTGCATTCACAGCCATATAAGGAGACATTTGAAAACAGAGCTTCAGAGGTTCTGCTCATTTCCTGTTAGACGTTTCATCTTGGTTTCGCCTGTAGAATGAGTTCTGTGGCACTCACAGATAAAATCTTTGCAGTTTTGGAAACGTTAGACTGTGTTCTTTCCAAAGCTGTCAATTCTATGCATAGTCGAGCATCTTTTCGTGACAAAATATTGCGCTTAAAACGGGCATGTTTTTTTATCCAATAATGAAATAGCGCCCCTATAGGCTTAACAGGTTAAGGGACATATTAGAGTGCCAACAGAAGAAGCTTGTCAAAGGTAAGGCATGAATAATATTGTTATTTCTGAGTTTCGTGTCGCGCCTGGCGGGTTGAATTATGATTGTCGGTGTTTGTTTGATGGGGTGCTATCCTCAGATAATAGCATGCTTTGCTTTCGCCGTAAAGCCTTTTTGAAATCTGACACGTTGGTTGGATAAACAAGTGTAGCTTTAATTTGGTGTATTGCATGTGTGATTTCATGAAAGTTTAATATAGTAATTTAAATTAAATTTGCCATTTCACCGGATGTTGTCAAATCGATCCCGCTAAAGGGATTTAATCCAATACAAACCTGAAACCCACACACTCAATGCGTTTGTTATGACATATTCTTTACAAAATCTCTCCACAGCAGAAACTGACAAACGCTGAAAAAATAATAACATACATTTCTGTGGAGTAGCCCGGCTTTATTAGGCCAACAGCTATGTAATAAAAAGCATGTAATGAAGACAAAAAACACACATGGTCACTGCACTTCAGCAGCAGCTCCATTGCAAAATAAGAAGCACTGTCATTGGTTGGCTGCCATAACAAGCTCACTGGGGACTATCAGTGTAACCTGTTTCCCCATAAATCGCTGGACAATTAGTGATGCCTTTCCAACTCAATCAAACACATTGCTCCTGGAGGGACCCGGTTTTAGCCGTGTTTAATAAAACCCTGTCACTGAAAGCATGTGTCCCATTGTGCAGCACGGGCACATCTGCTGCAGTGGAATCCGCAGTGTCACACACAACCCGGGCAGGGCAGGAGGCAGGACACACCTTTTCCCCTCAGGGAGAATGCACAAAAGGGGGCACAATGAGTGCCTGGCACAGGGTGGTGTACCCTGCCAGGTCTGGGCGTAATGGCTGTGTTAGGCTGGTGTAGTCCTCCTATCAACACAAAAAAATGGCTCCAGGCAGCTGCTGTCATCTCAGCATGCTGTCTGCCTTAATTAAAACGGGATCTATTCAGAGATGCAATAATGTTCACCGTCTCTCACAATGGAGATCATTAGGAGGTGTTTACATCAAACCTTGCTTTTTGGGGTACAGCCTCCACTGATGATGCATGGCAGGGAACTTTAGAGAATGGCATTAATTTTCTTCTTGTTTTTCAGGGATTATGTCTGTGGCTCTTTTCATCTGCAGCATATGTTCAACCCCTCTTCCCTCTAGTGCTTTAGCACTGTTGTGATTCAGAAGACAAAGTCAAACAGCACCAGAACAAAACAGTAAAGTAAAAATGAATGCGGTTGGAGACGGAATCTATAGGCTTTAGGCATGTGGCTGAACTTTCAAGGGGTGCAAACATTTGAGAACGTCTTTTGTGCCTTTGTAAGAGTGAAAAAGTCTGTAGTGTGAGAATGCATAGTGCAACCCCCACAAACACTACAGGAATAGTGCTGATCGTTAGTTTCATTGTTGAGAGAAACTTACATTTATTCAGAGTACATTTGAATAGAAATGAAATATTTAGAAATTCATCAGAACAAGCCTTGAAGTGCTTTTCTATAAGTTATTTGCTAGTTCGG
This sequence comes from Oncorhynchus clarkii lewisi, assembly GCF_045791955.1. Taxonomy (NCBI): domain Eukaryota; kingdom Metazoa; phylum Chordata; class Actinopteri; order Salmoniformes; family Salmonidae; genus Oncorhynchus; species Oncorhynchus clarkii. Next base: position 19,209,111 of record NC_092177.1, read on the forward strand.
GTGCATCGACTTTCAGACTATTCTGCTATGATGACCTCACACATAATGAATATGCAAATGTAAATGAATATAGTCATTAAATATGAATTTGACTGGGACATTTTTAGAGACAGAGCCACGTGCTATTCATTGGATATGTAGGATCCAGAGAGTAAAATGGATCTGATAAGCAATAATGTTTTTGGACCCTTCCAGATGAATGTCTTTATTGTACCACCACAGTAGCTCTCAACCCCACCACTGCCCAGTGATGGAGCATATCGGAGGGGGATATTTAGAGGAGGGAGTACGTTGGAGCACTCCCTGTCTGACAGTTCAGTCCATACCTCAGCAACTAAGAGAGAAATGATGGCACGTTGCACTTCACTGTACCGTGTGCCATTTTGTCAAAGTGGTTGAAGAAGACACAAGACTCACAAGGTGAGTTTTCTGCAAACGAAGCACCGGCCTGCCAACCTGCCAGTGACAGAGCTGCACCACTCACCAAACTTCACACAAACAGATAGACGCCACAGCAAAATGTTACAATTCCCTAATTCAGCTCCTAGTGTCCTTTTCTTTTCTCATGTTTCAATATTTGCTGACATTTGAACACTATTGTTTTGTTCCTTTAAACAGCTCTAACATCTTCAGAGGACAGAGATGATATGGTACACAACAGAAGTCCAAGGTTTATTCTCTGCCATTACTATGGAAATGACAGGATTAGGATTCACCCTCAGCTTTTCTCTGGACTCTAGAGACCCATGTGTGTGTACTTTCGTACTTTCAGGTTAAGGAACAACAGTTGGAAGGCAGAGACGTCTGTTTGTCTCAGAATTTCCCCTTTATTGGTATGACTGAGGCTGTCAGTTTTTTTCTCTCTCTCCTTTGCCTCCCTAAACTTGGCTGGTGATCACTGGCCTTCTCCCCCTTTTATTTACTCAGTGAAGTTTCTCAGCGCTTCACCGTTTACTTTCAAAACTTTACCATTAAGATTTTATCAGAAGTTCACAAAGATAGTATCCTTGAGTGCAGTCGGGGTGTATTTCCATGAACTAAAAAGCAGGAAAGGTAGAGTAGGCTACCCACAAGGTGAAGAACTGCCCTCTCTTATTATTAACTCTCCTGCTGCGTTGTGGTCGAATTGTCCAATTTACACGTTTTCTCTCTGAAAAATTAGAGTTAATTTAATCTGATTGTCATAAGGTTCCGTGACTTTGTCCACACAGGGCATCTGAACACACAAAATACATTTAGATTTTTTCATTACATTTTTTCAACTTTTCTCACAGCTGTGGTATATAAAGCTTTTTTGAGGCCTTGCTCACAATTCATTATGTGGCAACACAATGACCAAATGATATACTGTATGTGAGGCTCTTGATCATATATTTGATCATGACACTGGTGAGGAGGAGAGAGTCCTTGTTAAACTTTGACACAAAGTAGTCTGTGATAAATAGCACTATGTTTCATCTGAGTATTTGATATAGTCAAAATGATCCATACATTATGCATTTTTTAAAACTCAAAATCAGGTTGTATGAGCTCTGGTCAATGAGTCCTACAGACCATAAATAGCAAATAGAAGTTCAAAACTTGCAATGTTCACAAGAACTTAAGTTGATAAAAATATCTAACACAACATTAGGTGATAATATATGTATTATTATGGATTTATAATCAGCTATAATGGGGTGGTCATTTTGGACCGGGAACACAGAATTAATTAACATGAAACGAACACAACAGGAGGGTTAACTTAACTGACTTGAGAGAGAGAGAGCAGCACACTGTGATGAAGAGTCAGGGAGGAACTGGGGCAGGTAAAGGGATAGGGAGAGAGAGAGAGAAATCTTATCCTGAGTGTCCAAAGACTCGACCGCCTTTTCCATCACAATGCACAACAGTAAAATTCCAACCCAAGCACTTTCTCTAAACAAAGGTCATGTTTCACTGCATTTTACAGCATGTCTTCCCCTCTGCAGTTCCTCTATACTGCAGCATTAATCAAGCCTTGTTCTCCCAGCTCCAGCCCAGTGCTCATTGCAAAATTGACTGATTTACTCACTCTACTAACCCACAGAGAGGAAGGGCGGACGCCAACGTGGCTCCGTGTCCTTTCGCTGGTTCTGCCCCATGAGAGCTTTTATTATTTCAATTATTTATGAGTGACACATACATGTATCTCGCGCATTGATGCATCTGCCTTCCATTTGGTATCTATTAAGGTATGGTTGGAAGATTTATGCATCCTCATTGGCTGTTAGATTGGTATGGTTGTGCTCTTCATTGGCTGTTAGATTAGTATGGTTGTGCTGCAAGCTGTTTTATAGATTTATGCATCATCATTGGCTGTTAGATTGTTATGATGGTGCTCCTCATTGGCTGTTTGATTGATATGGTGGTGTTGGAAGTTGTTTTATATATTTCTGCATCCTCATTGGTTGTTAGATTGGTATAGTGATGTTGCAAGCTGTTTTATAGATTTTTGCATCCTCATTGGCTGTTAGATTGGTATGGTGGTGCTCCTCATTGGCTGTTAAATTGGTATGGTGGTGCCTCAAGCTGTTTTATAGATTTTCTGTAAGTCTCTCCAATGGGCATTTCATGATGGGGGATTGCATTGCTGATGTACTGAATGCAAATCAAAGTTGGTTTGACACAGCATTCTGTCTGTAGGCCTCATAAAACAGAATATACTTGCTTCAGCAAAGTATTTCACCATATGCAGTCGGTTTTAAGACCAACTTGACACCTCTAAGTCTCAAGGCTCTGTGAACCTGTCATTACAGCATTTTAATTGGTTCATGTGGCAGAACCACTTTCTATCACGTCACTGTTACTGTACAGTATGCCGACATGTACAATATGTCACGAACAATGTTACTGTAGGTCTTAGAGTTTCAGTAAGAGTTTCAGAGTTTTTCTTTGCCTCTGAAAACATCACAACACCAAGCTAGTAATGAATTGGAAATCAAAACAGGGACAATGTCCTTCAGTTGGCAAGAATGCAGCAGACAACAAGTGATAGGACTTCAAGCATCCTCCCCTGCTTCTAAAGTCATCTATTGAGACACCCAGCAGAATACCACCTTTCACACAGTTAATAATGGCTATTAAAAACTTGCATGCAGAGTTTCCTGAGCTCTAGCCAAGGAACAGAGCTTCATTCTGGGACAACCAGCCTCACTTTTACTTCCTCTTTCAGTGGCTCGTCCTTCCGAGTCGCTGCTTCATTTATATTAGCTGTCTTCCCTCTGGGTACTCAGTCTAATTCAGCAGAATGTTCCACCTGCTAGTCTGTCAAGATTTGACACATTTTATAAACATCCACTAAAAGGTCTGTCACAGCCGTCCGACCAGAACCATTTCAAGCTTTTTCACCTTAAATGGAAAAGGCTTTTATTTCTGTCTGGAGGCTGAGGAGAATCTGTTAGCACCTACAAGTATCCTGGTTCCAGGGAAACTGTCTGGCCATCTCAACCCTCACCGGGATGTTTGATTGTGTTCTAATGGATTTAGCCTCAGATGGATGATAGTGGTATTTTTGTATTTTATTAGAATCCCCATTAGCTGTTGCGATGGCAGCTCCTACTCTTCCTGGGGTCCACACAAAATATGAAACATGACATAGTACAGAACATTAATAGACAAGAATAGTTCAAGCACGAACTACATATAGTTGAAGTCGGAAGTTTACATACACTTGTATACAATTATTTACAGACAACATATTATTTCACTTATAACTCACAATTCCAGTGGGTCAGACGTTTACATACACTAAGTTGACTGTGCATTTAAACAGCTTGGAAAATTGCAGAAAATTATGTCAAGGCTTTAGAATCTTCTGATAGGCTAATTGACATCAATTGAGTCAATTGGAGGTGCACCTGTGGATGTATTTCAAGGCCTACCTTCAAACTCAGTGACTCTTTCCTTGACATCATGGGAAAATCAAAAGAAATCAGCCAAGACCTCAGAAAAAAATTGTAGACATCCACAAGTATGGTTCATCCTTGGGAGCAATTTCCAAACATCTGAAGGTATGACGTTCATCTGTACAAACAATAGTACGCAAGTATAAACGTCATGGGACCACGTAGCCGTCATACAGCTCAAGAAGGAGATGCTTTCTGTTTCCTAGAGATTAACATACCTTGGTGCTAAAAGTGTAGATCAATCCCTGAACACAGCAAAGGACCTTGTGAAGATGCTGGAGGAAACCGGTACAAAAGTATCTATATCCACAGTAAAACGAGACCTATTTTGACATAACCTGCAAGGCCGCTCAGCAAGGTAGAAGCCACTGCTCCAAAACCGCCATAAAAAGCCAGACTATGGTTTGCAACTGCACATGGGTGTGCGAGCAAGTGTGTGCGAGCAAGGAGGCCTACAAACCTGACTCAGTTACACCAGCTCTGTCTGGAGGAATGTGTCAAAATTCACCCAAATTATTGTGGGAAGCTTGTGAAAAACTATCTGAAATGTTTGACCCAAGTTAAGCAATTTAAAGACAATGCTACCAAATACTAATTGACTGTATGTAAACTTCTGACCCACTGTACATGAAAACATATCACACAAAGCCTACATACATACATACACACAAAAAGCATTATAGTGCTAAAGAATATCTAGTTATAGTGTTAAATAATATCTAGTTATAGTGTTAAAGAATATCTAGTTGTAGTGCTAAAGAATATCTAGTTGTAGTGCTAAAGAATATCTAGTTATAGTGCTAAAGAATATCAAAATTGCCAGCAAATCAAGTTGTATTGCTATATTTGGTAATTTGAGGACAGAAACGAGAAATTAAATGAAAAAATGATGAACCATCATAATGTCGTATTGTTAGATTACTATGTTAGTCACCACAGAGAGAAGTCCCTCAGGACTCATGACTGAAGACATGTTTGAAGCCAGACGGTGGTGTGGTGGATGGCAGGAGAGGGAGATGGAGCCATCATAGACTGACCTAACCAGCAAGTGCGGACTATTGTCTGGAGAGCTGAACCCCTGAACATTCCCTGGGTTATGTCTGAAATGGAATCATATTCAATATTTAGTGCGCTACTTTTGACCATGGTCCAAAGTAACACACTATATAGAATAAGGAATAGGGTGCCATCTGGGATGCAACACTAGTGCCTGCGCCACTCCACACGGCAGTCAGCTAGCTCTTATTTCTATTATCTCCCTAGCATCACCAGCCACCAGCCAGGCATTCAGGTGAGGGACAGTGAGCACTCCTACAGACCCTCATACAATATTAATCAGCAATTAGAAGTTGAGGCTGACCCCGGGCCAGCCCTCTGTGATGAGAAGCAGTTCTGAAGAGAGCGGCCTCTGTGTGCTAGCCCCGTATCGCGACAGGGACCTTTAAGAACCCCCATTTATCACAGAGCACAGGGAGTCAATGTTCGAAGATAAAACAGCGAGCGCCTCACCTCTTGTGCTTCGGCTGTGTTTTTCCTCTCCATCCCCGGCATTTGTCTTCCTCCTCCTTGTTCATACCCCAACGCAATTATCAGTATTTTCCTGTGATTGGTGCATATCGCCTATCGGGGGTTAGCCACTAAACATGGTAATGAACAAGTCCAAAAACAGCTACAATATTGGAGCACATTTGAATTCTTTAGCATGGGGAGGAACAGTGAGGGGTGCAATACCTTTAGCATAGGGAGGAACAGAGAGGGGTGCAATACCTTTAGCATAGGGAGGAACAGAGAGGGGTGCCATACCTTTAGCATACGGAGGAACAGAGAGGGGTGCCATACCTTCAGTATAGGGAGGAACAGAGAGGGGTGCCATACCTTTAGCATAGGGAGGAACAGTGTGGGGTGCCAAACCTTCAGCATAGGGAGGAACAGAGAGGGGTGCCATACGTTTAGCATAGGGAGGAACAGTGTGGGGTGCCATACCTTTAGCATAGGGAGGAACGTTGAGGGGTGCAATACCTATAGCATAGGGAAGAACAGAGAGGGGTGCCATATCTTTAGTATAGGGAGGAACAGTGAGTGGTGCCGTACCTTTAGCATAGGGAGGAACAGTGTGGGGTGCCATACCTTT